>NC_090402.1:45559061-45866561 GCF_036365525.1 Heterodontus francisci | reverse complement strand
GAGGAAAGGTTGGTCGTTATTAAACTTAATCTCTAATTTGGTTAATGCCTACGGATACATGACGTGCTCACACTAGCATGCATATGCAATAAACACACTTGCAGATAGAGACAGAAAAGAGCAGAAGGAATAAAGTGGTAAAGTTTGAAGCAATATCTAAAGGTAGTTTTGATCACTGTTCTTCGAGCTTGCTGTAAAGTTCTTGATTGTAGGTAGATCTTGCTTTTCATTTGGGCCTGGGATTCTTCTTAAACCTTGTTCGATGTAGGAGATTTTTCTCTCGAAGTTCATGTCTTCAGTGGATTTGGAGTTCTGTGAGAAGAGATGGGAGCAGCCAGGAGAGGTTTTTACAGTTCAGGAGCAAACAGTCTCTCCTGCAAACTGTCTGTACAATTCAAAAATACGCAGGTTGCCCAACAGGTTAGTCATGTGACTAGCTGGGTCAACCGTGTTTGTTTGTGGATTCGGCCATCTTAGCAGTCATGCTGGAATGTGAGCTTCCTCACCTTCAATGTTTGGTGATCAAAGTCTATTGTGGGTTGAATATGTCAGGGAATGGCTGCTTTGTTTCCACAAGAACTGTCTGTTAGTATGTAAATATTATTTCCACCCAAGGCTGATCTGTTTAACAAATCATTTCTTCGCTGCAGCAACAATTTAAAATCAATGTTCATATGACAAAATTAATGTGCCTTATTCTTGGCAGGTGGGGGGCTGCAAGACACTGATTTAACTGTAACAGATTTAATTTTAAAAAACACCATTTTTAGCTCCCCCTCAGTGAATCTTTGTTCATCACTTTCCAATTGTAAGGCCAAGAAATCAATCAAGACAGGTTTTCTTAGATTTAAACAAGAAAGGTGGAAGTTTATTCATCTTAAACTCTAATTGGGTTAACAACAATGAATATGCGATGCAGCCACGCTAGCATGCGTATGCGATAAACACACGCAGATAGAGACAGAAAAATTAAAAGAATAAAGGGGAAAAGGTTGAGGCAATATCTGGTAGTTATTTAGGGTCCTTTAAGTTCAATGTGGAGTCTTTGGTTGCCGGTAAGTCTTGCTGTTCGTTGGGGCCCAGTGCACACTTTAACTTGTTTGAGTGTAGGAGTCGTTTCTCTTTTGAGGTTTACATTTTGAGGTGGGTCTGGAGGCTTGTGAAAAAGCTGGAGAGCGCCAGCCAGGAGAGAGACTTTCTGGTTCCAGGTTCGGTTACAATTGGCAGTCTGACCCCGAGTTGTCCTATGTCTGGCCTGGCCCAGCCGGTTAGTCATGTGACCAGCTGGCTTAACCACTCCTGCTTTGGTGGATTCCAAGCTCTTGTTTTGGGGGGGTGGGGGGGCGGGTGTAGTGCTGTCTCTTGCCCCGACGAGATGTGGATCACCATTGCCCAGCCTAATATCTGTTAATTTGAATCAGTGAGCAATTCTTTTGTCTCTTCAAGCATTGTCTCTTAGTATGCAAATGTCCTGCAGCCAAGTGTCTGGTGATCTCTTGTAAAACAAGTCATTTCTTCACTCCAGCAACAGTTTAAAATTAATATTCATATGAAATTAATATGCCTCATTCTTGGCAGTTGGGGGGGTCTTCATGACAGTGGGCAAAGATCTGGCAAATGGAGTATAATGTGGGAAAATGTGAAATTGTCCACTTTGGCAGGAAGAATTTTTTTTAAAAAAGCATATTATCTAAATGGTGAGATATTGCAGAGCTCTGAGATGCAGAGGGATCGGGCTGTCCTAGTGCATGAATCACAATAGGTTAGTATGCAGGTACAGCACATAATTAGGAAAGCTAATAGAATGTTATTGTTTATTGTGAGGAGAATTAATACAAAAGTAGGGAGGTTATGCTTCAATTATACAGGGTATTGGTGTAACCACATCTGGAGTACTGTGTACAGTATTGGTCTCCTTATTTAAGGAAGGGTGTAAATGCATTGGAAGCAGTTCAGAAATGGTTTACTAGACAGGTTGTTGTATGAGAAGAGGTTTGACAGGCTCGGCTTGTATCCGCTGGAGTTTAGAAGAGTAAGGGGCGACTTGTTTGAAAATATAAGATCCTGAGGGGTCTTGACAGGGTGGATGTGGAAAGGATGCGTCCCCTTGTTGGAGAATCTAGAACTACGGGTCACAGTTTAAAAGTAAGGGGTTGTCCATTTAAGACTGAGGTGAGAAATATATTCTCTGAGGTTCGTGAGTCTTTGGAACACTCTTCCTCAAAAGGCAGTGGAAGCAGAGTCTTTGAATATTTTTAAGGCAGAGGTAGATAGATTCTTGATAAGCAAGGGGATGAAAGGTTATCGGGGTAGGCGGGAATGTGGAGTCGAGGTTATAATCAAATCAGCCATGATCTTGTTGAGTGCCGGAGCAGATTCGAGGAGCCTAGTGGCCGACTCCTCCTAATAAGTATACTCATAAAGACGGCATGCAATGGAGCCCTCCCAGGCTGTGCTGAGTTAGCGGTTCTCAGCTGGGTGCCGGAGTGCTTTTGGGTTAGGGAGGGAATAAATGACGCAAGGTTCTTGTTGCTGATCTCTGTGAACTCTGCTGGAAGGTGCAGGTTTGTGGATATTGGACTTGGCTGTGAAGTGTAATCAGTTTTGTAATGTAGGAACCGTGGAAAACAATTGACACACAGCAAGATTCCACAGACAGCAATGCGATACTGACCAGATGATCTGTTTTAGTGATGTTGGTTGAAAGATAAATATTGGTCAGAACAGTGGGGAAAACTCCCCAACTCCTCTTCGAAGTAGTGCCATGGGTTCTTTTACATTGGAACAAAAACAGACAGTGCTGGGAAAACTAAGCAGGTCTGGCGATATCTGTGGAGAGAGAAGCAGAATTAACGTTTCAGGTCAGTGACCTTTCATCAGAACCCACTTTATTGGATTTATGATGAACCTGGAAATGGGAAAGGATCATTTGAATTCTAAAGGTAGTTTCTTGCCATCAGGACCCCTTCTAAAAATGGGCCTGTTGAAAACAAGTATGATTGGCAGCTGTGATTTTTGTTCTTATTTGTAAATTGTCTATGATGTTACGCATAGTCGGTTGAAGAAGAAAAGTTTTTTTATGTAAAATGATGGTGACCGAGGTCAGTGAGGATTTTAAAAGCCTACTCCACAGCACCACCCAATGGCCTGCATTAACTTTCTGACACAATACAGCAAAATTGAATGAGAAATGTTGATCTAGCAATTTACAATGGTAAACATTGACAGAAAAGCATGACCAAAGATTGTGACATCACGAAGTCAGGCTTGTTGACAGTGCACGCCCTGTGCAAGATATTTAATAATCTGTGGACCTTTGCTGATTTGGCTTTTTGTTTAAATGACAATCACTAATGATACAAAAGTAAAATACTGCAGATACTGGAAATTTGAAATCAAAGCAGAAAGCACTGAAAACTCTCAGGTCAGGCAACATCTGTGGAGAGAGAACCAGAGTGAACATTTCAGATTGATGACCTTTTGTCATAACCACAGAAGCTGCCTGACCTGAATATTTCTAGCATTTTCTGGTTTTATAAGCACTCATAATTTGATGAATCTGGTTTCGGGGAGCTAAACCCCTCCCCCCCCCCCCCCCCCAACCCTCCTTTAGTCATTTTTGTATTGTCGTTATTTTATTTATTTCAGCTTCCAGAGTCTTATGAGCTGGCTTCTAGTGTTTACACTGCTACATCCTGCTCCTGTATCGTAGTAGCAGACTTGTACATCCGTTTTCTTTTTGTGTGATGGCAGTGAATGGATATCATTGTTAAGCTCAGAATCCTGAAGCTAATCTGTTGATTTGACTGTTACAATGTCAAACGCCTCATCCCCTCCCAGGCTGTTTCCCTGTCCCTGATATCAGTGTTCAGCCTTTAAACAAAAGCATGTGGGGATTAATTCTAAACCTTTCTACCTGCTCAAATTGCTAGTACAGTTCTTTCTTTCAAGTAGAGATGAAAGGAAATTGGATGTTGTTGGATATGCAAAAGGATACGGCTGCTAAACGTATGGAATTACTTTACTGTACAAACTGTGCCTGGTATACATTAGAAAGTGAAAATTGAGTAATTGGATGCTGCTACACTGTGATTAGATGTGGTATCAAACAAAGCTCTTAGATGAGTTAGTCATCTGAAGATTGCAGTTCCAATGAAGTTAATTTCTGTTTATATACTTTGTGACTCGTGTGGAAATGTGTGAACTGATGTACAATGTGAAATCAAAGAATCTTCCCTAATTAAATGTTGTTCCGGTCCACTAGGCTGTTACAAATTGGCGCAGCACTCCTTAACTTATAGCACCATTTTGCAATATCAGAGAAAGTTCTATCATAAACACCTCTGTAAAGTCAGACAGCCCATCTGATATTAAATTGTGAATGTGACAAAATTTCCTCCACCTGATGAAGCTCATTGTTTTCAGCTCTCGCCATAAACTGTTGGCCTTGATGATGACTCCCTCCCCTTCTTTGGCCACTTGATCAGCTCCAGTCAGATTGTGCAAAACACAGAACACACTGCCCCTCAACTTAAGTAGAACTTTGGTTACAAAAAGTAACATGTACACTTACCTACTTTGGGTTGCTTACATCCATCTAAAAGAACAATCTCTTTCTGTACCCTGTTGCTGAGCCCAGGGCAGGGCTTTTCTCTGCTTTACTGCCTATCTAGACTAGACTATCTTCAGGTGGCTGTTTTTTTTTTCTGGACATTAAAAAGCCTTTCTTCAAAGGCTCGTAAGACGTGAGAAGACATATGCCAGCACTAAGGTGCTAGGTGGCTTCCTGAATGGCCAGATAATGCGAATGAATCTACTAAGTATCATCACCTCATTCCATGACAATATGAAAGGCACAATTCAGCATAGCGGCGCCTCATCAGACCCCTTTCCTATCCTGAGTGGTGTGAAACAGGGCTGTGTTCTCGCACCTACACTGTTTGGGATGATCTTCTCCCTGCTGCTCTCACACGCGTTGAAGTCTTAAGGAATTTTCCTCCACAAGATCAGATGGCAGGTTGTTCAACCTTGCCTGCCTAAGAGCAAAGACCAAGTCCTCATCAGGGAACTCCTCTTTGCTGATGTTTCATTAACATCTCACACTGAAGAGTGTCTGCAGAGTCTCATCGACAGGTTTGCGACTGCCTGCAATGAATTTGGCCTAACCATCAGCCTCAAGAAAACGAACATCATGGGACAAGACGTCAGAAATGCTCCATCTATCAATATCGGCGACCATGCTCTGGAAGTGGTTCAAGAGTTCACCTACCTAGGCTCAACTATCACCAGTAACCTGTCTCTCTGCAGAATTAAACAAGCGCATGGGAAAGGCTTCCACGACTATGTCCAGACTGGCCAAGAGAGTGTGGAAAAATGGCGCACTGACACGGAATACAAAAGTCCGAGTGTATCAAGCCTGTGTCCTCAGTACCTTGCTCTACGGCAGCGAGGCCTGGGCAACGTATGTCAGCCAAGAGCGACGCCTCAATTCATTCCATCTTCGCTGCCTCCGGAGAATCCTTGGCATCAGGTGGCAGGACCGCATCTCCAACACCAGTAGTCCTCGAGGCGGCCAACATTCCCACCTTATACACACTACTGAGTCAGCGGCGCTTGAGATGGCTTGGCCATGTGAGCCGCATGGAAGATGGCAGGATCCCCAAAGACCCATTATACAGCGAGCTCGCCACTGGTATCAGACCCACCGGCCGTCCATGTCTCTGCTTTAAAGACGTCTGCAAACGTGACATGAAGTCCTGTAACATTGATCACAAGTCGTGGGAGTCAGTTGCCAGTGATCGCCAGAGCTGGCGGGCAGCCGTAAAGACGGGGCTAAAGTGTGGCGAGTCGAAGAGACTTAGCAGTTGGCAGGAAAAAAGACAGAAGTGCAAGGGGGGAGCCAACTGTGTACTCGCCCCAACAACCAATTTTTTCTGCAGCACCTGTGGAAGAGTCTGTCACTCTAGAATTGGCCTTTATAGCCTCTCCAGGCACTGCTCCACAAACCACTGACCACCTCCAGGCGCTTACCCATTGTCTCCCGAGACAAGGAGGCCAAAGAAGGTGCTAGGTGGCTTCCTGAATGGCCAGATAATGCGAATGAATTGACCATTGTTTAGGAGCTGTACATAACAGCCCGGATTTTAAATGGCTTTTGACTGCTGTGCATCCACAACTCAGCATGAGATTATTTGAGGAAATTAAGCAAGCTTCTGTTCAAAGTGCATATTAAAAAGTATCTAGTCCTATGCCTTTTCTGTGGAAAAATGGTCAAAGAATCCTGGAGTGTGACCAGTGGATCAGTGGAATTTTCTGCTTCGAATGCTGGGGATTAACCCATGGAATATGTTTAGTGAAGGTATTCAAAATGTTGGCATTTGATGGACTTTTTTTTTGGTGCATTTACTCCGAGCTTTTGTGGTGTTACTTTCCCAGGGTCTTTACTGAAAATGCCTTTTCTCGTGACAATAATGCAGAAACTGAAAGTCTCACAAAAAAATATAACATTTGCTTTTGTTAAAGAATTATTGGCTTGTGTGTATTATATATGAAAACCTATGGGGATAAGAACTTTTCAGCAGTAGTAAATAGTTCACGAGATAGAAGTAGACATTTTATAGTGTTGTGGGGACTGGAGCAAAGGGCTATAGATAGAAAGTTAAATTTAAGAGATTAAGAACAAAGTGCAAACTTCTTTACATGTAGCTTTGAGGCTGTGGAATTCACTTCTGGGGTTAGTTGTTGAGACAGATACTCTGTCAACATTCAAAATTGGATTGGGTAGTTGGATGAAGGATATAAAAATATGGGACCAGGGCAGTTAAATGTAATTAAAATAATTTGCATGAAGGGCAAGAAGCAACATGCACTGTTTAGGTTGAATTTCCTGTTCCAGTGCTGTAACTTTAGAGGTGTTACGGCCAGGTGAGGAGGGGATCTCGGGTTCCCCTTTCGCCCCTTCTCTGGTTTGAGCGCAACAGGACTTATCCTTTTTTTGTTAAAACCGTGATTGAACTTACCACCTCAGTGAGTGCTTGCTTCTGTTCCTCTAATATAATTGACAAAGAACAAATCAGACAGGTTTTCTTGAGTTTAAACAAGAAAGATGTAAGTTTATTATCCTTAACACTTTGAACCAGTTAAAATCACTTAAAAAAAAAAAATGCTATGCATTCATGCACTCATTCACACGAGTCTCACTCACTCACTCACTCACTCACTCACTCGATCGATCGATCGATCGATCGATCGAGCGATCGAGCGATCGATCGATCGAGCGATCGAGCGATCGATCGAGTGATCGATCGATCGATCGTTGGGTGGTTGGAGTAGAGTCCAGAATAAATGGAATTTAAATAGTATCAGTTCCAGAGTCCTCAGTTGAAAGTGTAGTCCTGAAGCCGTTGCTGGGCCATGTGCGCAGTTGCGGGCTTGCTTCTCCGGTTCCGGAAGGTGTAAGAGGAGGTTCAATCCTTGTTCTTTAGTTGGTGGGGGTCTGTAGGCTGGAGGCTTTACCAGTTGCAGCCGTGGCTTCTCTGGATCTTTACTAGAGAGAGAAGGAAAACAGCTCTGTGGATGGTTTCTCAGTTACTCTTTTCTGCTTCTGAGTGACGGAGCTTAGTCTCTCCAGAGTTGCACAAGCAGTCACATGGTATTACCAAAGCTCTTTGTGGTTTTCATGAGGCCTTTCTGGTATCTTCTGAGATTCAAGTCTCATCTCAAGCCTGTCCAGCCACACGGTGGGGGTTGGCTCTTTCCAAGTCAATGGGTGTCATTGGCTTCTGATAACCGTGTTGATAAAGCCATTTCAGGTAATTTAATCAGCGAGCACCCCATTGTTCTGACTAGGTTGAATTAGTCATGTTGTCTCCATTCTAATCCTTTGGTGTTTCAAGAGAGTTTTTTTTTTAAAAAAAAGCAACCCAGTCCTGAACATGGTGGAAGGTAATTGAGAGTGATCTCACCGATCAGCAAGGAAATCCATTGGATAAAAGCCCTTTTGCCAGTGTACTTCTGTTTACCATTGAGCTTAACGGGCATGACAGCTTTCCTGACTGAATACTCATTGTTGTTGCTTGGTGCAAAGAAATTTCATGAGTCTCACAGGCATTCTGCCCTTGTCTTGAATGGTGATCCTCATTCATCCTTTCCTGCCTAACAATCAATTGATTTAAATTATACAGCAAAATGTGTGATGAATAGGATCATTTGAGTTGCAATGCACTCGAGCATTAGTGAGCTTGGCTTAGATCTTGCCATGCTGGTTGTCTGTGGCCCTTTAGAAAAAATTGCCACAGTTGCTACTCGTGTTTGCTATCCATCAGAACCTCCTGGAAGTTGTTATATGCTGATATTAGGCGATGTCCTCCATGCTCAAAAGTCTCGATGTCCAGTGGTTGGGCCAGCACACTCCACACCTTCAGCGGAAGTGGGTAAGTGGAGGCTTCATATACTGCTCTAAAAAAAAATTACTTCGAGAGCATAAGAAATAGGAGTAGGCCATACGGCCCATTGGCCCTGCTCTGTCATTCAGTAAGATCATGGCTGAACTTCTCCATCAGCTCCATTTTCCTGCCCTTTTCCCATATCCCGGGGTTCCCTTAGTGGCTTTAATTAGTATTGAGTGTTAAACCTGCAGGTGTCTGTTTTAGCACCTTCAGGCAAGTTTAACATCATGGTACTGATCAATTAGCCCCACAATTGCAGGCAAAAACAATACTTCCAAATAGGTGTGTTTTGTTACACAACTTCTACTAATGCTTGTTTTCACCCTTTCACCAAAATAACTCCATTGTATATTGCCCTTAGATAATTGTTTCTTGTTTTAGAAGAGTTCGACCACTAAAAAGGAAACAATTTGGACATAACATTGAGCTAGTAAATGGTTGAAATTAAAACAAAAAGTGCTGGAAGTACTCCGGGTCTGGCGACATCTTTGGACGGAGAAGCAGAGTTAATGTTTCAGGTCGATGACTTTTCGAAATGTCACCGGCCTGAAACATTAACTGTTTCCACACAGATTCTGCCAGACCTGCTGAGTATTCCAGCATTTGCAGTATTTTCCTCTTGTACTCCTTTTGTTTCCTGGTACCTTATACGCAATTCATTGGTACGTTACTTCCTCCACTATTATTATTTTTTAATTATTATTTCAGGACCCATTTGCTGCGTTATATAATGAAAGGAGTACTATGTGTACTTGATGAGCACCTCTTAGGTGGGGAGAGAGGGTGCAGGAGACTCGTGATTTCCCGCTTTTTCTCCTAAAGCCAACAGATACCAATAATATAGTCATGTTTCTTTATATCTTTTATAAGGGCCTTGAAGGCTCACTTTTTATAGATTGTTGATGCTCACGACAAAAACCATTAACATTAATGTTTGCAGTCCCTGTTTTCTGAACTGTAAACTTTTCTTATGTATGTGGACAACATGTTGGAGAGTAATTTTAATGTTTTGAGTTTTTGTTGGCTCACAATATTGGAGCAACTTGCTTGAGATTGCTTTTTGTACATGATTGGAAAATAGTTTTTTTTTAAAAAAAACAAGAACCCTGCCATCCTGCCAAGTTTCTGTGAGCAAAGTGAAAACAACCTTAGAAAAGATCTTGCTACTGATTCCTAACTGAGTTACTATGTTGGATGCTTTCCTTCCTCTTGCCTCTGCTAAAGCCTCAGGAAAAATGAGTTGCTGGTTTTCTCTAGTTCCTCTGTGTGATAAACAGATCCTTGCCTTCCATATTGGGACTAACTATTGAAGAAATCATCTGCGATAATGAGCCATGTAGACCAGGAAAAGGTCTCTGGTTCTAAGGCCTCTGCTAAATTTAATGATCTTAAATGCGATAGCAGTGAAGGGCACTACAGTTCACTTTAGATTTGGGAGAGGAAAAAAAACGGAGTTCCTGCTCTTGACCACAGTCCAATGACAGCTGCTGAAAAGTGCTTGTATATATTGATGTAGTTTGTCTTTCTGTTCCTGATGGTCTATCAAAAACTGTTTCTCTTCTAACTCTATTTACCGGGAAAACTTTGATTTTTGCCTTTAATTTCTTATTAAAAAAGTAAATTTTAGCAGATGAAAAGCAGATCACCTGAGGCATTGCTCACATTAAATTGGGTGATGCTCCATTTTATAACAAAAGGAGTACTATCCCCCATATAACTCATCTGTTACAAAAGTATAGTATGTAATCTGAACTCCTTTATGACCACAAAATCTAATTGCTGTAACTAGGAACATGGTAAGATCAGTAAAAGTTTCACTGTTGTAGTCAAGAACATTTCCACATTTTTATATACTTGTAAATTTCTGACTGCAGGTCAGAAGAAACCAGCACGAAATTGCCTTTTTTAAACTGTACTTGTGATTATTTGAAGTATGATTGACTGAAAACTTTTAAATATGTGGCAGATCGGAGGATATGACTTTTCTTTTGTCTGCCATCCCTCTTCTCTTCTGTTTCATTATCCCAGTCTTTAAGAACATAACACAAGAAATAAGAGCAGGAGTAGACCATACCACCCCTTGAGCCTGCTCTGCCATTCAATGCGATTATAGCTAATTGCCTTAACTCCACTTTCCTGCCTGCTCTCCATATCCCTTGATTCCCTGAGAGACCAAAAATCTGTCTATCTCAGCCTTGAATAGACTCAATGGTGGAGCATCCACAACCCTCTGGGATAGAGAATTCCAAAGGTTCACAACCCTCTGATTGAAGAAATTTCTCCTCATCTCGTCCAAAATGATCAAATCCACTCCCTCTCAATCCCATATCTTCTAAGAATAGGTAGTCAGATTCTCCTTACCATTACTCATATCCCCTCTTGTCCTTCCATCCCTGTTTTCCCTCGCCAACCATGCTTATTACCCAAACTCCTATACCAGTTTTCATCCAAAGCTGTTTTACTGCACTAAACTGAGAAAATGGCAGTTTTTGAATTCCCATGTATAGTACACAGTACATTCAGTGCTTTAAAATCAGATTGGTTTCAAGGCACCAATTGGCAGTCACTAGAGTACCAGGACCTGGGCAGAGCGAGGGCAGGTGTGAGGGCACGAGTGGGTGGCATAGGCTGAGTTGTAGTTGGGGCAGGCTCCTTTCAATAGGGATCCGGGCAAATAGCCAGAAAGTTGATAGAGTGAGCATTGTCAGTGGGAGAGAAAACCGGACAGGCAGCCAGAGGCCAGAACCCCACACACAATAGAAACCTAAGAAAGAAAGAAGCCAGGATGTTAAAATGCCTATGGGGGCAATAGCAAGATTAGCAAATTAGAGAAAGAAAACAGTAAAACAAAAATGTATATGTAGGGAATATACTACTGCTACTAAATTCCCTTCCTCCAGCAGTGACTAAGGAGCTGGTTTCAGAGGTCTACAATTCACAATTGTTCATAGGCTACTCTCACTAGGTTCAAGTGTGAAAACCGAGACAAGTTCCCGGAGTGTGGCACTTGGAGCCATTAGTGAGAGGATCAGAGCTGGGTGAGTATTCACCAACTGCTTATAAAAGCATCCTTTTGGGTATGGGCATTTGCCTTTAGGGTTCACCCCATACTCAGGTATGAAATGCATATTTAAAATAAATATAAAATATAAATATACTACACACGGGAATAAACCTGCAAGCAGCAGCAGAAACACTGGTGTAAGGACTGAAAGGCAAGTATAATGAGAAGTAGGCATTTACACTTCAAAAAAAAATGTTTCTGTGACAAAATTCTGACACAAGTAAGCGCGACAAGGAGGAAGCACATGCTAGATCTAAGGCTTTAATAATCTATAGATATGTGTTGTCCAGTAGATATTGCTGACTAGCCACAGGTGTGACCAAAGCACCATTTTAGCCACCTGCACTAATTTTTATAGAAATCAGCTCAGCTACACTTGCACAATAAAGTTAACTACTTAATGTCTATGTTTACTTAAGCATCTGCCACCATTTAGTAGCCAAGGAAGATAAAACACTCAATGATCAAAAAAGTCACCACGCTGCCTTTTGTCTTAACATTTTACCAACAAATGTACAAAAAAGATTAAAATGCACCTACATATGCCATGCACATGGTATTGAGATCACATGGTGTCAATTACTCATTTTTAAAATCAGAAATCAGAAATACAATGTGCCACATCTGGATTCCCAATTACCTACTAGTGCCTCACACATTGGACAGCATTCATTGGAACTTATGAGAACATGAGTAATCTATTTAGCCCCTCACACCTTTTCTGCCATTCAGTTAGATCATGATTGATCTGTGACCTAACTCCATATTCCTGTCGTTGCCCCATACCCCTTGATACCTTTGGCTATCAAAAATCTATCAGTTTTAAAATGTAGCATCAATTGCCATTTACAGAAGAGAGTTCCTAATTTCAATCTTGAAAGGTCTGGCTTTAATTTTTTGACTCTGCCCCCAGTCCTAGACTCCCCAGCTAGTGGCAATAGTTTCTCTCAATCTATCCTCTCCACTCCCTTTATAAAGATAGCTACTTTATTCAGAGGCATGTGTGATGAGAACATGGGTTACATGGCACACAGTAAACCTCCATTTAACTCCTTGAAATTTTGAAAGTTGACTCATTATGATTTTAATTTCTGTGATTTGCATTCCTAGGCGGTTTGGTTAGCAGAGCATCAGATGTACAGAAGCCCATCTCTGTTTAAAAATCTCCTGAGAAATCTACACACATTTGTAATTTTTTTTGTTTTTCCTGATCAGAGTGTGCACTCTAGGAGCTGGTCTACTTAGACATACCAACCTTACTGTCTCAAATGAAGAAACAAACTCTTAAAAGTCAAGAGATTTGGTATAAAAATCATGAGCTGCCTTTTTATTCAAATATAAACCAATATAGATTGCCAATTGGTTTATAAACCTCATTGGTGCCTTATTTAATTTCTAACTTCTCTACGAAAACTATACTACTGCGTCTGAAACTGCTTCACAAAAGACTTGTAAAAAAAAAAAAATCCTACCTGTTATCAGTTCTGCAATCTATCTCAGCAGATGAAAGGTCATGTTTACCAGCCTAGTTATCTCTTATTTGTGGAGTGGGAGAATGAGACAGGTTCCTGGGAGATATTCTATTTTGATTGACAGTTCTGTATCCAAAAACTTCTTACAAGTGAGTATAAAAGCAAAATACTGCGGATGCTGGAAATCTGAAATAAAAACAAGAAATGCTGGAACCACTCAGCAGGTCTGGCAGCATCTGTGAAAAGAGAAGCAGAGTTAACGTTTCGGGTCAATGACCCTTCTTCGGATGAGTACAAATGAGTATGCCTAACTACCATTAATTTATACAAAGCAACTGACTTGTCATTTTTTCTTTCTTCTCTCTGTCTTCTCACAAAGTTCGGGACCATTGAATTCACCTTGTTCGTTTCAACAGTGAGGATGACTGGAGATTTGGAGCAAGAGACCAAAGTAGAGTACCACCAACCATAGTGATATCAGTGATAGAAATAGATGGAGAGATACACACAAAGTGAGGACAGCAAGAGAGACACATGGAGACAGCGAGGGGAGAAGAGGCAGTGGGGGTGGCGGGCTGGTGGACACATTTATAGAGACAGCAGACAGAGACTGAAAGCAGCGATGAGTGGGTGACTTAGAGATAACTGACTTTGTCTCCCGTCCTGTAAGCAGTGTGAGAGAATGGTGCTCGAAAAGTTTTCAGACGCGGGAGCACAATTCAAGCATTGGACAGAGTTGGGCTTTATAGAGAGTGGAGGGATGAGCAGAACTTGGGCACAGAAGAGGGGGCTGAGACAGGGGCAGCTGTGAATGATGGTAAGATTTACTTTCTGCATGCACGGAAGCACTGATAGTTGAAATCACTCCGGCTTTGGAACGCATATGAAAAATCCTGAGATTTTAGATAAATTTGAGAGTGTTAGCATGTCTAATTATATGCCTAAGTGTGGCAAACTTAGGCATAATCTAACAAAGGAAAGGCTTGGTGAATAACTGAGTTATGAGGAGTGTTGCTGAAGTTTAACCAGCTAAAACTGCTCAGCTTACTAGTATAGAACACTTGTAAGATTCCATTTAGGTCCACCTTACTCTCTGGAATGCTGGCTTGCTCTGTTATCTGGAGCCGAGGGGAAAGAATCGCCTGCAGGTTCTCTTAGCCTGGCAGCTGTTAACTGGAGCAGTGTAGGTCTGTTTGGTTCATGAATCAGATTAGTGAGTTTAGCACAGAGGTTGATTTCATTTCAAGCTTCCATTGTCTGGTGTATCATCTTGGAGCCACCTTGACCCAAAGACCCTTCTTAACTTCCTTCAACCCCTTTCCACCACAAGGAGAGTGGAAACCATGCCTGACCTTAGTTCCAGATGAACCAAGTGCTGCACCTCTGCAGCTAGTTTGCTTTTACCTACTCAGCTATGGGTCTTGTAATAAAAGACTTGCATTGATATAGTGTCTTTACAACCACTGGACGTCCCAATGCGCTTTACAGCCAATGAAGTACTTTTGAGGTGTAGTCACCGTTGTATTGGGAAGGTTATGCCGTAGAAAGATGGGAAATAAAACAGCACAACAACTGCAATAAAACACTAGAATGTATCCTAAGCTGGTGTCAATCTGTAAATAACCTGCTTCACAAATGTTATCTTTTTAATGTTAAGTTCAGCGAAATAAGCGATGTCTGACTGTTTGCTGGGGCCATTGCTGTCCTGGTTGCCTTGGCGATGAACTAATTATCCTGTTCCCACAGAGGAAGCCTTGCTTTGAGACTGTTTCAGGTGTCTTGATTAAGAAAACCTACCGAAAATTTATGTCTTAGCCAACCATCACCTCTTGTGATCTATGACTACAGTTTATAGATGGGAAAAAACAGATGAAATTTGTCTAGGTGACATACCTCACCTAATAAATTAATGCTACTGAACCAGAAAGTATTCATCTACATACTTTATAAAGCTTCTGAAGCTCCTGCAATATTTCACTATTTCCTTTTCTATCCATAGAAAATAAATTGCGGGTGTTTGTTGCTAATGCTATTACTGATCTTAAATGTTATGCTGCTCACTAATACTTTTCCCAACCTCGAAGTATTTTAGATTGGATTAGATTATAAACTGTGTGCTGCTGTTGCTATTTTCAATATCTCATCAAAATTATTTAGTACTTTATGCATCATTCACAGGATAATGCAGTTTTTTAAGATTCTCACTTTAACACCTCTTATGCTTTGTTTCTAATACCATGTATCGCACACTGAAGTATGTTCTATATTCATTTTTTTTGTGTAAAATGGTTTCCCTAAAAACCCTACAGTATGTTTGTAGTTGTTAAACAGCCAATTGCATGTTCAGATATTTGGTCCATCTA
Source organism: Heterodontus francisci (assembly GCF_036365525.1). NCBI lineage: Eukaryota > Metazoa > Chordata > Chondrichthyes > Heterodontiformes > Heterodontidae > Heterodontus > Heterodontus francisci. The sequence goes on along the minus strand of NC_090402.1, from coordinate 45,851,215 downwards.
TTTTGAAACAAAAGTCAACCATCCCATGGGTCTCTTTAGTGTGTAGCTTATCTCTTCTGTGGCTTTCTTCGCAGCTCACATCCTGGAGTCTGGATAATTAAGTGGCTCAATGACCCAAAAGGGAGCCTGTTTTATTTTTTAAGAAATGAGGAAAGTGCAGAAGGGACCAGATGAAAATTAGCAATGCAACCACTTCTGACACAGCTTGTCACAAAGCTGTTTTTTTAAATTGTCCAGGACCAGGGGTCACAGTCTAAGGATAAGGGGTAAGCCATTTAGGACTGAGATGAGGAGGGATTTCTTCACCCAGAGAGTGGTGAACCTGTGGAATTCTCTACCACAGAAAGCAGTTGAGGCCAAATCACTAGATATATTCAAGAAAGAGTTAGATATAGTTCTTGAGGCTAGAGGGATCAAGGGATATGGGGAGAAAGCGGGAACAGGATACTGAGTTTGGATGATCAGCCATGATCGTATTGAATGGTGGTGCAGGCTCGAAGGGCCAAATGGCCTCCTCCTCATATTTTTCTATTTTTCTAAAGCACTGTTATTTCTCGATTTTTTTTTTTTTTTTTTATTACTAAATGTACAGGCACAAGTAACCTCATTTGAATACCAAAACACATTCATTTGGTATTATATTAAATGGTCCACTTAGGGTCATTTAGCCACTCCATGACCCAGACTCCAGGGTGCAAGCTGCCAAGAAAGCTACAGGAGAGGTAAGCTACACGCTAAAGAAAATTTATATCTGTGTACTCTTTACTATTTAAGTCCACTGGTCTACTTTTATTGAGTTTCAAAATAGCTGGGCCAGATATTCAAAGATTAATGGCCTAGATCTTGTAGTGAGTGGCGAAGCAATGGCGTTCACTGCTGACCTCAAAGAAAGTTGTCCACAAAGTCCGAGCAATCTCTGTGGCGTGGATTTCACCTTTCCTGACAACAGTGTAAATCAGGCGCCAAGCCAAGGCGATGTCTTGACGTGCAACAGTAGTGATATCAGCAAGCAGACCACCAATCACATTGAGATATATCCACTGCTAACCAGGGAATTAAAAGCATTTAATATCCTTCTCTCTCTCCTCAGGTAAAGGACTAAACTTTTATGATTGGATTATGGTAGAAGTTAAAGTAAAGATAAATTTTAAAAATAAATGTTATTTTAAAAATATGAAATTTATCATTATGGAGGAAATTAACATTTCATAAATATAAAATTAGTGTTTCAGGGCCAGTGAGGGTGTTGAGCAGTAATTAGGAAGTTAGTATGCCATTAAGATCCCAGTTATACTGCATTCAACAATGTGTAACTTTTGTAAGGGTATTTACGGCAAGATTTAGAACTAAAGAGCGTTGTTAATTCAATTATTTCCCATTGATTTGCAGTCTCGGGGTGCCTCAACATCCTGTGTGGATGCGAATAAGGACTGCAGAGGAGATGGGTAAATTGACCATGGCACCATGGTGCAGGAGGCCATTCAAGTGGGAGGAGTAAGAAGAAATGTGGTAGTGGTAAGGGATAGCACTGCCAGGGGAATAGATACTGTTCTCTGCAGACGAGACCGGGAGTTCAGAAGGTCGTGTTTCCTGCCCAATGTCGGTGTTCAGGCCATCTCCTCGCAGCTGGAGAAGAACTTGGAGTGGGAGGGGGAGGATTCAGTTATCATGGTCCACGTAGAAACTAACAATGTAAGTACAATTGAGAATGAGGTTCTGCGGAGGGAGTTTGAGGAACTGGGTTCTAAATTAAGTTGAACCTTGAGTAACCTCTGGATTACATCCTGAGCCACATGTAAATTGGCATAGGGTCAAGCATATTAGAGAGTTCAAAGAGTGGTGTGAGAATAAGGGTTTCGATTCATGGGGTACTGGCACCAGTACTGGGGAAAGAGGGAGCTGTTCAGTTGGAATGGGTTTCAATTAAACCAGGCTGGGATCAGTGTCCTGGCAAATCATATAACTAGGTCTGTGGATAGGGCTTTAAACTAAAAGTAGCAGTGAGGGGGTCAGGTGAAGGAATTTAGAAATCTAAAGAGAAAAGTCAAGGCCATAGAACAGTGCAGTGATTTGTGTTAAGTCAAGCAGGGTGTGGCAGGAAGTGACAGAGAGCTTAATAGTGCATCAGTGAATAAGGTCCATGCAAACGATAATGATTAAAAAAAGATTAAAGACTCTTTATCTGAATGCACAAAACATTTCACAGAATCGTTAGTGTAGAAGGAGGCCATTTGGCCCACCGTGTCCGCACTGGCTCTCTGAAAGAGCAATTCCCCACCTTCTGCCCATAACCCCGCACATTCTTCCTTTTCATGTAACTCTCTAATTCCCTTTTGAATGCTTCAATTGAACCTGTCTCCACCACGTTCTCAGGCAGTGCATTCCAGACCTTAACCACTGTGTGAAAAAGTTTTTCCTCAGGTCACTTTTGCTTCTCTTACCAAATACTTTAAATCTGTGCCCCCTCGTTCTTGATCCTTTCATGAGTGGGAGCAGTTTCTCTCTATCTACTGTGTCCAGACCCCTCATGATTTTTGAATACCTCTACCAAATCACACCTCAGCCTTCTCTTTTCCAAGGAAAACCGTCCAATCTGTCTTCATATCTGAAATTCCTCATCCCTGGAACCATTCTCGTGAATCTTTTCTGTACTCTCTCCAATGCCTTCACGTCTTTCCTAAAGTGCGGCACCCAGAACTGGACACGCTACTCCAGCTGAGGCCAAACTAGTGTCTTATGCAAGTTCAAATTGACTTCCTTGTTCTTGTACTCTATGTCCCTATTAATAAAGCCCACGATGCTGTATGCTTTATTAACTTGACCTGCCACCTTCAGTGACTTATGCACATATACACCTAGGTCCCTCTGCTTCTGCACCCCCTTTAGAATTGTACCCTTTATTTTATGTTGTCTCGCCATGTTCTTCCTACCAAAATGAATCACTTCATATTTCTCTGCATTAAACTTCATCTGCCACCTGTCGAACCATTCCACCAACTCATCTACGTCCTTTTAAAATTCTGCACTCTCCTCCTCCTCAGTTCACAATGCTTCCAAGTTTTGTATCATTTGTAAAATTTGAAATTGTGCCCTGTACACCAAGGTCTAGGTCATTGGTGGCCTCTTTCTGCGCTGTAAGCTTTCTATGATTTGATATTCCACACTCTACCATTACCATCAAACATGGTTCAAAAAAGTGTGCAGGAGGGCATGCCAGGAGCAGCACCAGGCATATCTTTAAAATATGCGGTGTCAGCTTGGTGAAGCTACAACACAGGACTACTTGCATGCCAAACAGCAGTTGCAGCATGCAATAGACAGAGCTACCAGTGGCACAAATAGAGATAAATGGGTTTGATTTAATCACCATTACAGAGACATGGTTACAAGGTGACCAAGTTTGGGAAAGAAATATTCCAGGATACACAACATTTCAAAAAGACTGGCAAAATAGAAAAGGAGGTGTAGCCCTGATAGGAAAGGATGACATAAGGATAGTAGCAAGAAAGGATCTTGGCTCAGAAGATCATAATAAAATCAGTATGGATGAAGATTAGGAATAATGAGGGTCAGAAAACACTAGTGAGAGTAGTTTATAGGCTCCCTAACAGTAGTTATACTGTTAGACATAGCATTAAGCAAGAAATGATTGGAGCTTGTAACAAAGGTAAATTAATAATTGTAGGGGCCTTTAATTTTAGACTGGACAAACCAAATTGGCAAAGATAGTCTGGAAGATGAGTTTGTAGAATGCTTTTGCAACAGTTTCCTAAACAATAGATTGTAGAACCAACTAGGGATAAAACTAGTTCCGAAGAAGGGTCACTGACCCGAAACGTTAACTCTGCTTCTCTTTCCACAGATGCTGCCAGACCTGCTGAGTTGTTCCAGCATTTCTTGTTTTTATTTTATATTAGGGATAAAACTATTTTAGGTATAGTATTGTGTAATGAGGCAGAGATAATTAGTAATCTCATAGTAAATGATCCACTGGGGAAAAAGTGATCATAAAATTAATTTGGAATTCAGTTGTATTGAGAGCAACATACCTGAGTCTAAAAAAAGAATCTTAAACTTAAAGTCAATTACATAGGTATGAGGGGAGAGCTGGCTAAGGTTGATTGGTTAAATAGATTAAAAGGTATGGCGGTAAATAAGCAAATGATTCAAAATGTTCCACAAAAATGCATTCCATTAAAAAAAAACCCAGCAAGAAAGATCCATCCATGGCTTACTAGGGAAGTTAAAGATAGTATTAGATTAAAAGAAGAGGTTTATAATGTTGTGAAAAATGGTAGTGAGTCTTAGGATTAGGAGTTTTAGAAACCAGCAAAGGGTGATCAAAGGGCTGATGAAGGAAAAAATAGAATGAGAGGAATTAGCCAGGAATATAAAAAAAATTATTATAACTATATAAAAAGGAGAAAAAGCTGAAATGAACATTGGTCCCTTAAAGACAGGAGAAATTATTATGGGGAATGAGGAAATGGCACAGATGCTGAATATTTTGTGTCCGTCTTCATGTAGAAGACACAAATTACACACTAGAAATAAAGGGTAACCAAGGAGCTAATAAGAGTGAAGAACCTAAAGTAATTAAAATCACAGAGAAAGTATTCGAAAAACTTAAGGGATTACAAGCTGACAAATCACCATGACATGATAGAAACCTAGGATTTAGGCTAAAAGAGTTAGCTGCAGAGATATTGGATGCACTAGTTATAATTTTCCAAAATTCTCCAGATGCTAGAACGGTCCCAGCAGATTAGAAGTTAGCAAATGTACCACCGCTATTCAAGAAAGTGTGCTGGTGGTCGGCGGGTGTAGAGAGAAAATGGGGAACTACAGGCCAGTTTTCCTGACGACAGATGTCAGGCTAATGCTGGAATCTGTTATTAAAGAAGTCTTAACAATGCACTTAGAAAATCATAGTATGATCAAACAAAGTCCACAGGGTTTTACAAAAGGTGTTTACCAACTTTATTAGCGTTTTTGAGGATGTAACTAGTTGGGTAGATAAAGAGGAGCCAGTAGATGATGGATATTTGGATTGCCAAAAGGCAATCGATAAGGTGGCACACAAGGTTAATATTCAAGCAAAGGGTTCTTGGAGTTGGGGGTTATATAATAGTATGAATGAAGGATTGGTTAATGGACAGGAAGCAGAGAGTAGGGAATGATCAGAACAGTGCTGGGGCCTCAACTATTTACAATCTATATTCATGACTTGGACAAAGAGACTCAGAACAGTGTGTCCAAATTTGCTGACAATACAAAGTTTGGTGGGAATATAAACTGTGAGGAGGACATAGAGGCTGCAAAGAGAGATAGATGGGTTAAGTGAGTGGACAGCAAGGTGGCAGATGGAGTATAATGTGGGGAAGTATGAGGCTATTCACTTTGGTCGCAAGAATAGAAAAGCAGAATATTTTTTAAAAGGCATGAAGCTTTTAAATGTTGATGTTCAGAGAGACTTCGGTGTACTTGTACAAGGAATACAAAGTTAGCATACAGGTACAGCAAGCAATTAGGAATGCAAATGACATGTTGACCTTTATTGCAAGGGGATTGGAGTACAAGAATGGGGAAGTCTTTCTACAGTTGTTTCAGGTTTTGTGGTGAGACCACACCTGGAGTACTGTGCACAGCTCCATACCTAAGGAAGGATATACTTGCCTTGGAGACAGTTCTGCACAGTTTCCCTAGATTTGGTTCCTGGAATAAGAGGGTTCTTCTGTGATGAGAGGCTGAGTAAATTTGGCCTATATTCTCTGGAGTTTAGAAGAATGAGAAGTGATCTCATTGAAACATACAAGATTCTGAAGGGGCTTGACATGGTAGACACAGAGGATGTTTCCCTTGGCTGGGGAATCTAGAACATGGGGGCACAGTCTTGGGATAAGGCGTCTATCAGTTAGGACTGAGATGAAAAATTTCTTCACTCAGAGTTATGAATCTACCCCAGAGGATTGGGGATGCTCCATCGTTGAGTGTATTGAGGGCTGAACTAGGTAGATTATTGGTCTGTCAGGGAATCAAGGGTTATGGGGAGCCGGCAGTAGAGTGGAGTGGAGTCAGGGGATTAGCCATATTAACTGGGGGAACAGGCTCGAGGGGCTGTATGGTCTACTCCTGCTCTTGTTTCCTATGTTCTTATGTAACAGTGCAATTTCTGGAGAAGGGTGGAATCACTGACAGCAACTTCAAAATTTCCCTGGTAATCTACGTATGTGCAGATTCCAGAAGTTTCTGTTAGTAATGGTGGCAAGAGTTGTTAGTTTGGCCATCTTTACCACTGCAAAATAGCAGCCAATGTAATTGATATTACGCCAATATGCTGTAAAGGGTATGTAAGCTCTTCAGATTTCAACACATAATGCAGTGAAAGTTTTGTTGTTGATTATGGTATAACTGCAGTTAAACAGGGAGCACACTTGGATATTGGCTTTTCTAAATAGAAAGCGAGAGAGCGAGAGTTCACTCAGTGGGAAACAGCGAGAGCAGAGCAGGGCTAGCTGCTGCTACTGTTGCTGCCGCCAGTCTGCTTTTGTTCGGATAGAAAAATCGAGGTGTGACATCACAGGGAAGCAGGTAGGTGGCTGGTGACTAGTAGCTTTCTAAACTAAAGAGTAAACTGGGTGTGTCTTAGCTTTTTTATGGTTATGTTTATTACTATCAGTAAGATTTATTAAGTATTAAAGTTTATCTGGACTAAGGTTTAGTATTGGTAAAGGTTTATTAGCAGTAGCAAGATTATTAACTGATAAATAAAGCAATGGCAGGGCTGCTTCAACCTCTAGAGTGCACATCCTGTGCTATGCGACAGCTCCAGGATGCTTCTCGTATCCTGGATAACCATATGTGCAGGAAGTGCCGTCAGTTGCAGCAGCTTGAGCTCTGGGTTTTGGAATTTGAGCAGTAGCTGGTGACATTGCGGTGCATCCGCGAGGATCAGAGCTTCATGGATAGCTAACTTATAGATATGGTCACCCTGCAGCTTACGAGTATGCAGGGAGAGAGGGAATGGTTGACCGCCAGACAGTCAAGAGATGCAGGCAGGTCATGCAGGAGACCCCTGACTGTGTCTCACAGGTCTTTAATTTTGAATACTGAGGAAGTTCATCTTGGGGGTGCAGCCGGAGCTAAGGCCATGGCACCATGGGTGGCTCAGCTGCACAGGGGGGTACAAGGAAGACTGGAATAGCAATAGTGATAGGAGATTCAATAGTCAGGGGAACAGACAGGCATTTCTGTGGCGGCAGACGTGAATCCAGGATGGTGTGTTGCCTTCTTGGTGCCAGGGTCAAGGATATCACTGAACAACTGCAGAGCATCCTGAGTGGGGAGGGTGAACAGCCAGCAGTTGTGGTCCACGTTGGTACTAGCGGCATAGGTAGAAAGAGAAATGTGGTCCTGCAGAAAGAGTTTGCTGAGCTAGGGAAGAAATTAACAAGCAGGACCTCAAAAGTTGTAATCTCCAGATTACTGCCAGTGCCACGTGCAAGTGAATACGGGAATAGAAGGATAAGACAGATGAACGCATGGCTGGAAAGCTGGTGTAGGAGAGAGGGCTTTAGCTCCTTGGGACTTTGGGACTGGCTGTGGGGGAGATGGGATCTGTACAGGCCAGACGGGTTGCACCTGCACAGAGGCGTGACTGAGATCCTTGCAGGACGTTTTGCTCGTGCTTTTGAGGGTTTAAACTAGTTTGGCAGGGGGATGGGGACCTGAGGGTAACTCAGTTGGGACAAAATCATAAATGAAAATGGAAGGCAGAAAATTAATGGAGGAGGCTGGAACGCAGAGGAAACAAAGATTAGAAAAAAAAAAGTTTGGCAGTGCTCAAGGGTATCTACTTCAATGCAAGAAGTATAGCAAATAAAGCAGATGAGCTGAGAGCACAGATAGACACGTGGCAGTATGATATCATAGCTATTACAGAAACAGGCTTAAGGGGGGTCAGGAGTAGCAGCTCTTCAGACGCGATAGGGAGGGGGGTAAGAAAGGAGGGGGAGTGGCAATTTTGGTCAAAGAAACAATTACAACTGTGACAAGGGATGATATGTTGGAAGGTTCATCAAATGAGACCATATGGATTGAGCTAAGGAACAAAAAAGGGGCAGTCACAGTGCTGGGAATGTACTACAGACCCTCAAACAGTCAGAGGGAGATGGAAGAGCAGGTATGTAGGCAAATCTCTGAGAAGTGCAAGAACCACAGGGCAGTAATAGGGGATTTTAACTCTTCTTTGGCCTCCTTGTCTCGGGAGACAATGGGTAAGCGCCTGGAGGTGGTCAGTGCTTTGTGAAGCAGCGCCTGGAGTGGCTATAAAGGCCAATTCGAGAGTGACACTCTTCCACAGGTGCTACAGATAAGATTGGTTGTTGGGGCTGTTACACAGTTGGCTCTCCCCTTGTGCTTCTGTCTTTTTTCCTGCCAACTGCTAAGTCTCTTCGACTCGCCACACTTTAGCCCCGCCTTTATGGCTGTCCGCCAGCTCCTAGCGATCGCTGGCAACTGATTCCCACAACTTGTGATCAATGTCACAGGTCTTCATGTCGCGTTTGCAGACGTCTTTAAAGCAGAGACATGGACGGCCGGTGGGTCTGATAGCAGTGACTAGCTCGCTGTACAATGTGTCCTTGGGGATTCTGCCATCTTCCATGCGGCTCACATGGCCAAGCGATCTCCAGCGCCGCTGGCTCAATAGGGTGTATATGCTGGGGATGTTGGCCGCCTCGAGGATTTCGGTGTTGGAGATACAGTCCTGCCACCTGATGCCAAGGATTCTCCGGAGGCAGCGAAGATGGAATGAATTGAGACGTCGCTCTTGGCTGACATACGTTGTCCAGGCCTCGCTGCCGTAGAGCAAGGTACTGAGGACACAGGCTTGATACACTCGGACTTTTGTGTTCCATGTCAGTGCGCCATTTTCCCACACTCTCTTGGGATTTTAACTACCCCAATATTAACTGAGATAGTTTTAGTGTGAAAGGAATTGAGGGAGCAGAATTCTTGAGGTGCATTCAGGAGAACATTTTTTTCCAGTATGTGGCAAGCTCAACAAAAGAGGGAACAGTTTAGACTTAGTTTTAGGAATTGAAGATGGGCAGGTGGAAGGAGTGGCAGTGGGAGAGCGTTTTGGTGGTAGTCATAATTCAGTCAGTTTTAACATAATTATGGAAAAGGACAGAGATAGAACAGGAGATAGTTCTCAATTGGGCCAAGGCTGTTTCAGAGCAGTGGGAGGCATTCAAAGGGAGATTCAGGGGTTCAGCGTCAACACATTCCCACAAAGAAAAAGGGTGGGACAGCCAAATCTAGAGCCCCATGGATGTCTAGGAGCTTACAGGGTAAGATAAGTCAGAAAAGGAATGCTTGTGTCCGACACCGAGAACTCAATACTACAGAAAGCCAAGGGGAGTACACAGAGTGGAGGGGTGAAATCAAAAAGGAAACTAGGAAAGCTAAGAGACGGCATGAAAGAATATTGGCAAGCAAAATCAAGATGAACCAAAGATGTTTTATCAATACATTAAGAGGATAACTAAGGAATGAGTAGGGCCCAAAAAAGACCAAAACTAGGGGCTGAAAATGTTGGTATTGTTCTCATAAATACTTCACAAAGGAAGCAGACGATGCAGATATTGTCATCAAGGAAGAGGGGTGTGAAGTATTGGATGTGATAAACATAGGGAGAGGGGAAGTGTTAATAGGATTAGCATCCTTGAAAGTTGATAAATCACGAGGGTCAGATGAAATGTTCCCCAGGTTGTTAAAAGAAGCAAGAGAGGAATAGGGGAAGGTCTGACCATCATTTTCCAGTCCTCATTGGTTACAGGTGTGGTGCCAGAGGACTGCAAACATACCTTTGTTTAAAAAGGGAGTGAGGGATAGACCGCCTAATTGCAGGCTGGTCAGTCTAACCTCTAGTGGGCAAACTATTGGAATCAATTCTGAGAGACAGGATAAGCTGTCATTTAGAAGGGCACAGATTAATCAAGGATAGTCAGCATGGATTTGTTAAGGGAAGATCTTGTCTGACCAACTTGATCAAATCTTTGAAGAAGTAACAAGGAAGACTGATGAGGGTAGTGTAATTGATATGGTCTACTTGGATTTTCGCAAGGCTTTTGACAACACCACACATGGCAGACTGATTTTTAAAAAAAAATAAAAGCCCATAGGATCCAGGGAATGCAAAATTGGCCCAGTGGCAGTAAACAAAGGGTAATTGTCGATGGGTGGTTTTGTGACGAGAGGGCTGTTTCCAGTGGCATTCCACAGGGCTCAGTACTGAGTCCCCTGCTTTTTGTGGTATGTATTAATGATTTGGAAGTAAATGTAGGGGGCATGATCGAGAAGTTTGCTGACGACACAAAGATTGGCCGTGTGGTGGATAGCAAGAAGGATATTGATGGTCTGGTCAGGTGGGCAGAAAAGTGGTGAATGCAATTCAACCCGGAGAAGTGTGAGGTGATGCATTTGGGGAGGCCAAACAATGCAAAGGAATACACGATTAATGGGAGAATACTGAGAGGCGTAGAGGAAGTGAGGGACCTTGGAGTGAATGTCCACAGATCCATAAAGGTAGCTGGACGGGTCGATAAGGTGGTTAAGAAGGCATGTGGAATCCTTTATTTGCTGAGGTATTGAATATAAGAGCAGGGAGGTTATGCTGGAACTGTATAAATCATTGGTTAGACCACAACTTGAGAACTGTGTGCAGTTCTGGTCACCATTACAGAAAGGATGTTAATTGCACTAGAGAGGGTACAGAGTGCTGCCAGGACTGGAAAGTTGCAGCTATGAGGAAAGATTGGATAGGCTGGGGTTGTTCTTGGAACAGAGGTGGCTGAGGAGAGATCTGATTGAAATGTATAAATTTGTGAGGGACCTGGATAGAGTGGATGTGAAAGGCCTGTTTACCTTAGCAGTGAGGTCAATGACTAGGGAGCATAGATTTAAAGTGATTGGTAGAAAGATTAGAGGGGAGATGAAGAAAAATATTTTCACCCAGAAGGCAGTGGGGGTCTGGCACTCACTGCTGAAAGGGTCGTTGAGGCAGAAACCCTAGACTCATTTAAAAGATGTCTGGATATGCACCCTGTGCCAGAACCTGCAGGGCTATGGACCAAATGCTGGAAGGTGGGATTACACCGGATGGCTCATTTCTTGGCTGGCGCAGACACGATGGGCCAAGTGGCCTCTTTCTGTGCCGTAAACTATCTATGCTTCTGTGATCTGCACAGCACTGCACCAGTCCTTGGACTAGTCAGTCAGTTTGTCAAGTAGGGCAAATTTCTACTCTAACTTTCTCAATTAATTTTTTTGAAACTTATTGACAATGTAAAGTAAAAATTTAAAGCCCCTTATTGTTCCTTTGGGATTTTATCTGCATTTATTTATAGTCCTGAAAGTCCAGAATTAGTCCACTAGAATTTGTTCATTTCTACACAACTCATCCATTAATTTGGATGTCATTTTCTCAATTTTAAACTGTACACTTCAGTGCAGCAGCTGCAGGTAGAGTAATTGATGTAGCAATGCATCTATCTAGTTATATTGCTCAGGCAGCTGCTTGCAGTGCAAAGTGTTCCTCGTAAAATGAAGGAGATTGCAGTTATTCATGATTCATGCCGAATGTAATTTTTTGGTACAGCACTGTTGACGTGTTCTTTGAAGGATTGAGATAAACCATCTGAGCCCTGGCATTATAGTTGGGGCAAAGCCTTTTGCTAGTCCATTTGCTGTATCTAATCACTGGGATATTGTGTAAAGCAGGATTAAAACTGGCTGTGAGACCTTAGCGGATGGAGGTTATCTTTTAAATCTTTGTTAAGGTGGAGCTCAATCTCAAAATGGAAGAATTCATTAGTTTATGCAAGTGCAACCCTCTGCCAGATCTGTTAAAGACTGTGCTGGAGGAATGAGCCTTATAACATTGATCTTGGGAGATTTTATTGTTTTGCTGTAATTCGATTCTTGAGAATTAATAACTAATACTATCACAGTTTGTTGCAACATTTTGGAACTGGCTGTTTGAAAACACTATAAGCCATTGTTATATGAAGGCGAGACCCTGGGAGAAGGGAGTCCAGGCAGAGACCAGTGACTTCTGGAGGTTATTCTCCTCTGTTTAATGGGAATTCCAGCACTGCGGTAGACGTGGCTCATTGGAGGCCCAATAACGGGCTATTTTGATATCACTGGGCGGTATCTCATGTTCATACCACTGGCTCCGAAAATGCGAGTTTGACGCAGCCGCCGGCAACACCAAAGCGAACGTGTTTGATTCAGTAAGGACAGATCGGCAAAAGCAGTTCTTTCTTAACTCTGCATTCCAGGCCACCAGCCTTAATGAACGTCTCAGATTTACTCTGCTCTTGCTACTGGCCGCTTGAGTCCTGTGCGTTTGCGAGTTGCCGCCCTTAACACAGCAATGCAGTTATAGAAAAGCGGACAGAAGACGTGCTTTTCTTACTCTTGAGACATGAGAGAAGGTTGGGCCTAAGCGTTGGTGACTGGGAGAAGCTTGCTTCTAATTTAAATTGTTGTCTGATGCCGAGGCCGTCATGCATGTGGGTTGGTCATTTATAATGAGGCTGCGAGCTTCAGAATTAACCACCATTTGTAAAAATTTAACCCTGGCAGCCTACTTTCCTGGACCTCAGGGAAACCTGTAGGCTAAAGGGAGGCAAGGGCCTTTCCATTTATCTGCTGGATCCAGTTTGCCTGCTTCACCAATCCCTCATGATCAGACCCCCATCTCTCCCAACCCCTCCCAAACCATTCCAGTCAAACTTGTTTTGTCTTTGTTGTTTCTGGTTCCCAGATGTTGGAAAGAATCACACTTTAATCTTGGAAAAGGCTGGAGTCAATCTGGCTTATTACAGCACCATGCTTTGTACTGTAGAACCTGATTCTTGTGTTACGTATAACATGACTCCCCAGTGAATGTGGCCCCCTACTGGAACACTTACACATAACAACTAGTTCCTAGCTAATTAGTTCCTAACGCTTTACTGATGGTATAACAATATATACATATATAACACTTGTTTTTCCCAAACACAAAACAGCAACCCCCCCCCCCCCCACCTTCCTGCTCCCTCCCCATCTCTGAGCTAATATTTAGCCCAGAATTTGAGTCTTGCTTCAATGGTGTTGAATGAGAGAAGGGACAGCTGTTGTAAGGTTTTTGCCCCAAATTAAACTCTCAAACAATGAGGTCCTTGTATTTCTTAGCAATTATGCTTCAAAGCCTTTTGAATAACTTGGATCTAACCATCTTTTGTGAATGCAATACTTTGGGGATGGGAGGGGGGAGATGGTAAATACATTCCAAGTTTTGTGTCTGAGTGAATGTTGGCTTTCAGATTGGTTTGTACTAATCTCAGTCAGTTGGCCAGAAATCTGAAGGAGGCATTGGACTGGTGCAGCTGCCTGACGAAAGGAGTGAATTATTTTACCCAGACTATGGGTCTAACTCTGAACTACTGCTGCCTCTTCTGCTTTATTCCCTCCTGATGATGTTTATGGCTGAGGCTTCATGTTGCTACCGGGCAAACCCACATTTCAAACCACTGTTCTCTGCCTTACCATGAGATTGATTTGTTATGCTTAAACAACAACAGTATAAATTAAATATATGCCATGAGAATCTATCCAGTGGCCAAGCTTTAAATGTTCTGCTCAAAGTTGAATGTAACTGAATATTCAGAGTTCCTCCAATGCCTGATTAGTAAATGTGGCTCCCAGTTTATTATTGAACAGTGGACTGGGAATGCACATTTGATCCCTGGTGTACACGACGAGAACAGAATTGGCCTTGGTTCTGATATCCTCATCTATCGAATAGCCCTCCAAAGACTAGCAGGCTAGGTGCAGACAGGGATGTAGCCACTGGCAGACCTGCTGAGTGGTTCCAGCATTTCTTGTTTTTATTTCAGATTTCCAGCATCCGCAGTATTTTGCTTTTATTTACGTAGCCACTGGGGTTTGATAGTCATGGTGACTGGCATTTATTGAACTGTAACCCAGAATAAGTTGATATCTTCAGGGGAAGAGGAGAGAAAATGGGACACAAGAGGGTCTATCTTAGCTTTGGATTGAGGTGTTATGTGGTTAAAGACTATTATTTTAAAAAAATATACTAAATTTTAGGGCCTCATTTAAGCAGCTGTTTCGTCTTCCACCTGTGTGAGATTTATACGTGACAATTCCACTTACTCAGGTAGGTTTCCCTTGAAGCTGCAAGCTGCACAGTCGATGTTGGCACTGAACAGACAAATCAACAACTGTTTGCATTCATTTTATAAACAACATTTCATAAGCTTCAAAGAATTTTTAAAACCCCAGCTGTCAAAATGGAGTACAGGCCATTAGTAACACATTTGTTTTAGCTTGTGAGCTGTTGTCATGGAGACAAGTTCTCAGCATATGCCAGGATCAATTATCCAAAGCATAAAGGCTTTAAGAGAGCGAAACAAGGTTTCCAGCTCTAGCCAAGTAAAATTGCCTGAATCCCAATGGAAAAATAAGTGACTTTATTTTAGCGGCCTGTATAGCTTGCTTGCATTGCCAAGTTTATGTTTGGAGGCAAATTTTGCTGACCGCAAATAGACTTGTTTTTGTTGCTGTATGCTTCTCCGCACTTTTCCCCAAGGAAAAGGAGCAGGGCATAATGAAAATAAAGTGTTCGTTCGGGCACAGTGCACTTTCTGTGTCTCCTGATATCTAGAAAGGAGAAAAATATTGATAGGTAGCCAGTTATATGGCTTCAGGCAAAATGTGAACTGAAAAACTTTAATTTGTAGCTTGAGTTTAGAACTCACAGCCAGGCAAGCTGCTATTTGCAATATTATTAGATGCACTGGATAACTGGTATGTGATCCTCCAGTTGGCCTAGGGCTAATGCCTCAGACCATCTTGAAGCCAGTATACTTCAATGTGTCTGTCATGAAGGCCCCACCTACCAAGAATGAGGCATATTAATGCCATGAACATTAATTTTAAGATGTTGCTGGACTGAAAAGATTACTTGTTTAAAGAGATCAGCAGTGGCTGGAAACATTTGCATTCTGAGAGGCAGTTGCCTAGAGAGACAATGGAACTGCTCCCTGATCCAATTAACCCAAATGGATTTTGATCACCTGACATTGTGCAACAAGCCAGCATTCCATCCACCCCCCCCCCTCCCCCATCCACTGAGGATGTCTGCTAAGATGGAGAATCCACAAAAAACGCAGGAAAGTTTGTTGGAAAAACGTAGTCACATGATAACCTGCTAGCTAACTTGGAGGTTTGAATTGTGCTCACAGGGCAGTTTGAAGGCAGAGACTGCTTTGAACTCAAAAGAGAGGGAAGGTCTCTCTCCCTGGCGCACGTGCGCTCAAATTTCTAGATCCACTGAAACCACTTAAACCTCAAGAGAGAAGGCTCCTATATCGAAACAAGTTTAAAAGTGTGCACTGGGCCCCAACGAAACGGCAAGATTTAACTGCAATCAAAGACTCTACATCGAACTCAACAGTAAATGAACTCCAGCTATTGCTTCAACTTTTCCCCATTATTCTTTCTCCTTTTCTGTCTCTATCTAACTGTGTTTTTCACGTATGTTTGCTAGCATGGTCACATCGCGTATTCATAGTAGTTATAACCATATTAAAGTTTTAAGGTTAATAAACGTACACCTTTCTTGTTTAAATCTAAGAAAACCTGTCTGGTTGATTTCTTTGCCTTACAATTGGAGAGCAGTGAACAAGAATTCACTGATGGGGAGCTAAAAACACGGTGTTTTGAAAATTAAGCCCTGTTACGGTCAAACCAGGAAAAGGCTGAGAGGGGAACCCCTAGACCCCTTTCTCAACTGGTTGTAACAGTGTCCCTTATAACATTCACTCATTAAGCTGAAGTTTTTTTATTGGCCATAAGATTATTTTTTCATGTTGGCTCCTACCAGTACATCAAAATATTTTCTAACTTTTTAAGCTGTGATCAGTGGGAGATCACCAGGCTGACCAGTTGGTTACTGCACATACCTGGTGCATATCAGTGAGGTAATTGTAACTTGATGGTAAAAAGCATGGGATATGAGCTTTATCCTATTAGCTAGTAGGACTGAATAACTCCCAAGTGTGTCACACCCTGCTGATGTAACATAGTACAACATTGGCCAGGCAAGAATTGCTCCTGTTCTCTGCCCTCTTTTGCAATAAATAGCCCAACCTTTCTTCAAACTTCTAAATTTGGCTTTAAATCTATTTTTTAAACTATAACTTCCAGAAATATAGGGCTCCTTTAGAAAGGAGAAGACTGAGGGGTGAGCTGATAGAGGTCTTTAAGATTATTGAAGGAGTTTGATAGGATGTATATTGAGATGTTTCCACTTGTGGGGAAGAGACCAGATTTAGGGTCATAAATATAAGATAGCCACTAATAAATCCAATAGGGAATTCAGGAGAAACTTTTTTAAATAGAGAGTGGTGAGAATGTGGAACCTGCTACCACAGGGTGTGGTTGAGGTGAATGGCATAAATCCATTTAAGGGGAAGCTAGATAAGCACGTGGGGGAGAAAGGAATAGAAGGATATGCTGATGGGGTTGGATGAAATAGGGTGGGAGGAGGCTCGTGTGGAGCATAAACACCAGCATAGTCCAGTTGGGTCAAATAGCCTGTTTCTGTGCTGTAAATAATATGTAATGTGATATTGCAGGCAGTTTTCTGTCTTCAAGGTGTTAGCTACTGTTTTCACTTGCTCACCGATGTTAACCTGATGTTGCCTTTTTAAGGCCAGTGCTCATATACTTTGTGTGGGAGGATTGATAGAAATAGAACCCGAGAACAATTGAATCTAATTATTAAGATTGATTTGTTGGAGACAGTATGAATTTTATTCAGTTCATTGTCAGAAAAGGGGTTTAGAATTAATTCTGTCAGCAAAGCTTTAAATAAACTAGTATGTAAATATAGCCTTATACAGCAGTCAAGGCTATTTTGACAAATGCTGCCACAACAGCACAAATGTTTCTTCTGTGTTTTTAAATTTATTTAAAAAGCATGTTTTTTGCATGAATGCTCTAAGATGAGGATCTTTATCTCTGAGCATTAACTTGTTGGGGTGACTTTGCTTTTATCTTCTTGACCCTTATGGAATCATCGAATGTCACAGCACAGAAGGAGGCCACTTAGCCCAATTGTGTCTGAGCTGGCTCTTAGAGGTTGGCATCCTTCCATCTACGAAAGGTGTCTTCCCTTGGTGCACCTTTGCTGATGGCTGTGAAGGCCAATCCCTGAGAGGTAGGTTCTGCCACAAGTGATGCTGAGTTGCTTTTGATGTTTGTGCCTGTTGCCAAGTGCAAAAGTGCCTAATGCACCAGTCCACAGAATGTATCGCCGTTTCCCTCTTTTGCCAGCTAGCAACTCCCAGGTGCGGTAATCGACATTTAGGGCTTTCATGTCACGCTTGCAAGCATCCTTGAAGCGGAGCTTTGCTTGTCTGACCCCAGCTACCTCACCATACAGAAGGTCCTTGTGTCCGATCCACCAAAATCTCTTTGATTAGTGCCAACACGCTTGGGAGCTCTGCCTTTGAGAGGACTGCTGCATTTGTGATTTTGTCTTGCCAGGATATACCCATAATGTGCTGCAAAAAGTGCTGGCTCTTGGAATGATCCAATTAATCTCAGTCCCCTACTTTTTCCCATAGCCCTGTAATTATTTTCCTTTCAAGTATTTAAACTTGTATATGTTACAGAAATGATAACTTGTGCAAATGAGATTGGGATTTTGAAAATACAATTAAATGTCCCGGTGGGACAATTATTATGCTAGAGGGGTGACCTTTGGGGTTTCCTAGTCACTTTTGTTGTGTTCTGAGTGGAGCTCCGATGTGTGGACAAAACATGTTGCTTGGTGGTATCTAACTAGTTCCCCATTGCCCCACACAATTTCTATCTCTTCCTCCTTCGTGGTTTGTGGTTTGATTGGTTGAGCCCCATCTCAACCCTGATACATAAGCAAAATACTGTGGATGCTGGAAATCTGAAATAAAAACAGGAAGTGCTGGAAATACTCAGCAGGTCTGGCAGCATCTGTGTAGAAAGCAACAGAGTTAACATTTCAGGTCTGTGACCTTTCATCAGAACCTTTGGGTTGGCAAAAACAAAATTATCTCTGAAAAGAATGGTTCAGTTTGTAAATATGAAATGTGTGAAGAACAGTATGAAAAAATAAGCATTACTGTCGGGATTAAAATATACCAGCGTTGAGTTTGCACTGTGCAGTGGCCATTACTTAGGCTTTTTCCTTCTGTCAATAGCAATCTCTGAAGATAGAGATTGCAAATAAGAGCCATTAGCAGCCAGGGAAAACTTACACGTAAAAGATTTCTTAGAAAAAGAAACTGCCGGCAAGTACACTCTAGATAGCCCTGCATATATAAAGAAGACCAAATGTGACAGTCCTGTATTGTGCATGTTCACTCTGCACTGCTGGCACTTGTTAATGTAGCACTTTAGCAACTAGGTTTTTTTTTGAGGTAATGTAATGGAACAGAGCATGATAATAAATAAGTTCTTTCCTGTGTTGTATTTTGGCGTTGCCATGGTAAAATGTGCAGCTACTGGCTCCTTTGAAGCTGTCCAGCTGGCTTTCTGGTCCTTCAATACAGGAAAGGGTGACTGAAAGCTTTGGCGCAGTCTTTGTGTTTGTTCCCTTTCTGAACAGTGACTAAAAGTCATTGATGTTTAGCACTGCAGGCATGTTTGTGCCAATGCCAAATTATAGCAGTAAATGGCATTAATACTCTCAGCACTCATGTTCCCTATGTTAAATATACTGCATTCTCCTGCGGATTGTTTCGGGTACTTGTGTTGCTGTTCAAGTAGTGCTGTAGTTATTTCTGCCCACTTTTTAGGTTCGCCCACACAGTAAGTGAAATAAGAATCTCCCATTTGTTAGTACCAATCTCTAACCGCAGGCACTGGTGAATTGGGTCCAAAGTCACAAACATTAAACACATACGAAAAAGGGCCGTAAAATAGTGGCATAAAGGTAGTTCAGCATAAACTTGCTTTTATATAATGCTTTCAATGTAGTAAAACATCCCAAAGTGCTTCACAGGAGTGTAATCCGGCAAAAATTGTCATGGAGCCAAAAAAGGAGGCATTAGGATGGGTGACCAAATACTTGGTCAAAGTGGCACGTTTCAAGCAGCCTCTTAAAGGGAGAAAAGAGAGGTGGAGAGGCAAAGAGGTTTGGCGAGGGAATTTCAGATGAAAGAAATGTAGCATGCACAAAAGACCAGAGAAGGACAGCAGAGTTCCTGCACAGTTGTAGGGCTGGAGGAAGTTAGAAATAGGGAGGGGCAATGCTATGCAGGAACACGAGGATGCCATACCTTGGTTTAATTAAAACCTTCCATTCATCATTAGGGGGCTGGTAGCATAGTGGTAGTATTACTGGGCTAGTGACCTAGAGGCCCGAGTTAATGCTTGAGACACATGACCAGATCCCACCAGTTTTTTTTTGTTGTTTCTTATTCATTCATGGGATGTGGACATCGCTGGCTAGGCCAGCATTTATTGCCCATCCCGAATTGCCCTTGAGAAAATGGTGAGCTTTTTTCTTGAACCGCTGCAGTCCATGTGAGATAGGTATACCCACAATGCTGTTAGGAAGGGAGTTCCAGGATTTTGACCCAGTGACAGTGAATGAATGGCGATGGTGTGTGACCTGGAGGGGAACTTGCAGGTGGTGGTGTTCCCATGCATTTGCTGCCCTTGTCCTTCTAGTTGAGAGAGGTCGTGAGTTTAGAAGGTGCTGTCTAAGGAACTTTGGTGCGTTGCTTGTAGATGGTACACACTGTTAGCACTGTGCAACAGTGGTGGAGGGAGTGAATGGCACCCCATCCCCAAACAATCAAGTGGGCTGCTTTGTCCTGAATGGTGTCGAGCTTCTTGAGTAGTGTTGGAGCTGCACCCATCCAGGCAAGTGGAGAGTATTCCATCACACTCCTGACTTCTGCCTTGTAGATGGTGGACAGACTTTGGGGAGTCAGGAGGTGAGTTACTCACCCCAGGTTTCCTAGCCTCTGACCTGCTGTTATAGCCATGGTATTTATATGGCTACTTCAGTTCAGTTTCTGGTCAATGGTAGCCCCTAGGATGTTGATAGTGGGGGATTCAGCGATGGTAATGCCATTGAATGTCAAGGGGAGATGGTTAGATTCTCTCTTATTGGAGATGGTCATTGCCTGGCACCTGTGTGGCACGAATGTTACTTGCCACTTATCAGCCCAAGCCTGGATATTGTCCAGGTCTTGCTGCGTTTCTACACGGACTGCTTCAGTATCTGAGGAATCGCGAATGGTGCTGAGCATTGTGCAATCATCAGCGAACATCCCCACTTCTGACCTTATAATTGAAGGAAGGTCATTGATAAAGCAGCTGAAGATGGTTGGGCCTAGGACACTACCCTGAGGAGCTTCTACACTGATATCCTGGAGCTGTGATGACTGACCTCCAACAACCATATCCATCTTCCTTTGTGCTCAGTACGTCTCCAACCAGTGGAGAGATTTCCCCCTAATTCCCGTTGCCTCCAGTTTTGTTTGGGCTCCTTGATGCCATACTCGGTCGAATACTGCCTTGATGTCAAGGACAGTCACTCTCACCTCACCTCTTGAGTTCAGTTCTTTTGTCTATATTTGCACCTGTAATGAGGTCTGGAGCTGAGTGTCCCTGGTGGAACCCCAACTGAGCATCACTGAGCAGGTTATTGCAAAGCAAGTGCTGCTTGATATCACTGTTGACGACACTTTCATCACTTTGCTGACGATAGAGAGTAGACTGATGGGGTGGTAATTGTCCGGGTTGGACTTGTCCTGCTTTTTGTGTACAGGACATACCTGGGCAATTTTCCACATTGCTGGGTAGATGCCAGTATTTTAGCTATACTGGAATAGCTTGGCTAGGGGCGAGGCAAATTCTAGAGCACAGGTCTTCAGTACTATTGCCGGAATATTACATGTTAAGAAGGGAACTCGGGGGAGTGGGCTAGCTGTTCACCTCTGAAGCATGTTTTCAGATCCACTGCAGAATGATGGGATGATGATTTCCTCTGCTGATTGGGAAAGCAGTGGCTGTGGCCGCCCCCACCCCACCTCCCAGCACTGCTGTATCCAATATACTAGTGTTCTGGTTGCAGGTCTGTTGAAGCCTGTTTTGTAAAGGGACACCTGCACTGTATGCATTTTTTGCAAGTTTGCATGCACAAACTGGAAGTGGCCTAGCAGTGTCACAACGTTGCATTTACAGTGATTCAGGGAATGATCAGATCTTCATGCAAGCAGAACTGGTTCTGTATGTTTGGAAAGAAGATTAAAGAGATACAGAATCCAGAAGCTTGTAGGACTGAAGAAATATTGGGCTTCCAAATCTTGTCGGGATTGCAGAAATTGGGTTTCAGGCGTTCGTCAATGTAAAAAAAAAAGCCTTTAGGAGTCCATATGAAATGAGTTGGGTGGTTTCAATCAAATGGATATAGGCCAGCATCCCAAACTATCCTAATTCTGCGCTACATTGTCAAATTTCTCAGGCTAACTGATGGAGGAAGTGGAAAACTTGCAGGAGGGAGTTGCTTTGAGGCTGACTTGAATTGTTGAAGCAAACTAGCAGTACGTCATTCAGTTCTTCCTGTGGTGTACGGGGTGCCTGAAATGGAAAATTCCTGAAGAGTAACGTTCATCACCTTGATGAGCACAAAAGTCCAGAACGAACTGTTTTAGGTGAGACAAGTGTCAAGGGAAAATAAAATAAAAACAGAAAATAAACAGAACATTTTAAATTTTAAAAAGGGTCCCACCACAATATTAACTTTTCCATCTCCTTGAACTCTAACCTGTGTGTTCAGAATTTTGTTTTTATTTGTTTTTTTAAATCCTTACTGTTAAGCACCTGGGGAATGTATTTAGATTTTAGATGCCAACTGCTTTCTAAATGTGTTCTGGATGGATATATTAAGATTTGCCAAATGGCCGCATCCATAAGTATCTTAAGTGTTGTGTGCTCTCTGAAATTTATAACTTCTTAGAAAAGTAAATGTTCCAAGTTAATTGTGATACTAATGGAGGATTGGAAATGGAGTGGCCTGCTGGCTGATTGTTTCCTTCTGATTTATAATTGATTCTGAATGTATCTCTTTCACTTGTTCATGTTCTACTTGTAATTCTCACGGCACCTCTCATGAAGAGCTGTTTTGCTACCGGTACTGATTTTACAATATGGTTCTTCACGGGTGTCCTGATCACTGCTCCTTTACTCGAAAATACAAACAATATAAGTTTTCAGATTAAAATCATGACTATTGTTTCACTGCCAATGCATTTGATTGTACATTTTGGCTGGTAAATTAGGCAATCCAGTTGTCGTCCTTTGAAAGCCAAACAGGCCTTCGGAGAAGATATGCATGGTGATGTGCTTGCATGACAGAACAACATAGTCTCCATTATGAAGCACGCAACAAACTTCTGCTGTGAAAATGCCTGTGTAAAACAGGTTTACATGGTGGTGTTCTCATTCCTTGTAATTGTTTTGGCTAGTATTTACTTTGGCTGTTATACCTAATTTGAAGCTTTCCTGCATTCATGGTAGAATGCAAGTCCTCATAAGCATTGCCTTTTTAGATGGCTTTTTCTGCTGTTGGTTTGGTATTCATTTCTGTCCTGGAATATCTGCAGCCAAGATATAAACTATTTTTTCTTCAATGGCTTTTCTCCCATGAGTGTATCTCTGTTGCCTTTGGGAATTTGGTATCCTTGATGCATTTCAGTGGCATCAACAGCTGCCATGCAGTATTGTCAAAGTGCCACTTGCAAATGTGAACCAAGTTAATTAATGTGAGCAAGTGTGGTCCAGCCTTCACCCAGTATCAATGTATGTGTAACTTTATAGCAGGGATCATAGGGAGTGGGTGTCCTGACTGAACTTGCCTTCCCCTAGCTTTGAGATATAGAGAATAATTTATGTTCCTGCTGCCACTCCTGCTGGCACTAGTGAACTTTGCATAAAGCAGCTTTGAACCTGCAAAACAAAATATCTGAAATGAGCAATGTATCACACCATTCTGACCCCAATGATTCCATGAATCTCTAGATTGCTGCTAGATTGCCTAGAATGATGGTCAGGAATCAAGAGAAATAAGGGAAATTAAGAGTGTGTGCGAAAGAAAGACTATATGCCTTGTTGAGCTAAACTGGGCAAAGGTCAAGCATCCATAACTTAATTTAGAAATAAAAATGGTTGACTGTGATTCTGAACAATTGTTTAGCTACAGTTGTCTTGATAACATTGTTTTGAAAAGTTCTCCAATTGCCTAGTGGGTAAAGGTTGTGCTTTTTCTTTACTAATCCATGCAGGCCAGAAGGCTACTCAGCTGTGCTAGGTTATCTATTTTTAACTGGGACAGCAGTTGGAGCACCAGAGCTGGCCTCGGTGTCCTTGAGCAAGGAGGGGGAAATTCCATTTGGGATCCCGCTCCTGATCACAATCCAGTAACTCATGTTGAAAAGTGTGCATGTGGATGAAAATGGGATTGGGCATTACTGTGATGGCCTCTGCAAGTGAATAGCCTGTCAATGTTCAATGGGTGCAATAATCACTTGGGTGAGATGTCAGTGGTGCTTTCTGCCTCTTTGGAATCTTTCCCAGCATAAGTCAGTATCTTCAGGAGAGGAAAAAATAGGCTGAATGTTGGTGGTGAAGAAATTGAAAGAGAGAACTCGAGCAGAATTCTCTCTCAACCTACGGTGCAAAGTTTTGTAAAGCTGTTAAACCTCCTGACATCACCCCCTCCCCCACCCATTTTCTCTTTCTGATGAGATGGGCTACATTTGTAACATTAACTGACTTCTGAGCCTGCATTCTAGAATGTGACTCACTGCCGTGCTGTGTGCTTCAGTGGCACCAATTGAAGTGATGGTGTCACATAAAATTTTTTAAAACTCAGCGAGCCCCTGTATTTATTTTTCACGTTATAAGAGTTTGGCAGCAACAAACCCTTTCGTGTTGCAGAAGTTCTTGTAGCACCCAAATTAAAACTAATCAACCGGGGACTAGATGGTATAGCGGGTTAGTGTCTGTATCTAACTTGCACCAAGTCCTGTTCACACCATCAACCCTGTGCTCGCTGACCTACATTGGCTCCTGGTCCAGTAATGCCTTGATTTTAAAATTTTCATCCTCGTTTTCATGTCATAGCCTTGCCCTTCCCTATCTTCATCTACAGCCCTCCCAAGATCTTTGTGCTCCTCCAATTCTGGCCCCTTGTGAACTCCTGATTTTACTTGCTGCACCATTGGGGTCTGTGCCTCCAGCCATCTAGGGCCAAAGCTCTGGAATTTACTCCCTCAACCTCAGTTCAAATGAAGCACAATTGCAAAATAATGTGTTGTGATACTAGGCAATAGAGATGAGAAAGGTGCCAAATCTTGTCCTGTGCAGCTGGGGGAGTGCTGCAGATGGGTTTAGTATTCCCGAGGGGAAGAGCGAACCAGTTGTGAATCACTCACCACCTTCAGAAGAGAAGAAAATGGGAGGGAAGTGGAAGAAGGGAATAACACCAGGAATTTAATGATCCTTTGCTGTAAAATGATCATGCATGGATGTATGGTGAAGAGAGAATCAGGCTTTGCTGTGATGGCCTTCATAGTCACTTAGTTCACTGACCTTGGAATCAACTAATAACTACCTGATTTACTCTATTTTCTTTCCTGTGTTTATTTTGCTTTTGGTGAGGTATTGCACTGTGGGCCTTTTGCCTCCAAAGACTGGGGGAGGTGGAGAGGCAGAGCTTTGGAGCAGGAATTGCCTCCCATGCTGATTTAGATGGGGTATTGTAGGGCCTCTGGCACTCATGGAACCAGGGCACAGCATGAGTCATCTAGCACCTTCAGAAGAGGAAGAAAGGGGAGGCAAGTAGAAGAAAGGAGACAAAATCAACTGGATAAGCTTAAATTTGAGAATAAATACACAGGTTGTGTGTAGTTTTTGTTTTTTGTCTGGGTAGAGCTCCACCTCCCATCTGTATGAGTTCCAGAGTATGTCAGTACAAGCATATCACCACCTTCCAGATCTCTGCTACAAATCTCTGAAAATTAGTTAGCAGACAGGGTGAACTTATAATGCCACTCAATGTACTGTGCTACGAGATCATACAATATGAACACAGTGCAAAATTTATAATGCAGCAGGGCTTCAAATGGTGGGGCAAAGTATTGCAGAAGCAAAATGTTGTGAATGCTGGAAATCTGAAATAAAAACAGAAAATGCTGGAAATACTCCAAGTCGGATAGCATCTGTGAAGAGAGCGCTCAACGTTTCAGGTCGATGACCTTTCATCAAGAAAAGTATTGCACCTGTGTTAGTTATCGAGTCATTTACGTTACCGAAGAAGACCATTTGACCCATTGAGTCTGTGCCTGCTCTCCATGGAGAGATCCAGTCAGTTCCGCTCGATCTCCGTAGCCCTGCAAGTTTATTTCCTTTAAGTACCCATCCAATTTCCTTTTGAAGTCATTGTCACCATTTCTACCACCCTTGTGGGCAGCGAGTTCCAGGTCATTACTACTCACATAAAAAAGTTCTTCCTCACATTCCTTCTGCATCTCTTGCCCAAAACCTTCAAGCTGTGTCCCCTAGTCCTTGTACCAGTTACTGGGAACAGTTTTTCCTTGTCTAACTTACCTATCCTTGCCTATCATAATCTTGTACCGCTCTATCAAATCTTCCTGTGTTCCAGGGAGAACAACTACAGCTACCACTCTCTCAATATGTCCTGCCACCTTCAAAGATCAAAACACATTCTTCTGTCTGCTAACTCTCATTATCTGTACCTATTATAAATATTTACTTTCTCATATTTCCCAATGTGAATGAGTCTATTTCATGTGAGTATTCTGGTGAAAGGTGTGTTAACCTTGTGACCATATGGCTGGAGCTGCAGTAGGTTACGTGCAGGCGCATGAAATCACCAGTTGGTGGCAAAATAAAAAAAAACCCTGACATTTGCATAAACTAACTTGGGTAAGCTGGTTTGATGGCGTGTAACTGAGCCATACAAACTTGAAGGTTTTGTGCCACACAGGTTCTGAGTTTGCTGGTCTGAGCTGGGGTTGCTGGGCCAGACTTTAAAAAAAAAAAATTGGCGTCTGCACTCTTGGGCTAGGAAGGGTAAAATTCAGCCAAAGTGCCTGTTCCTTTCATGACCAACTAGCCTACTGACATTCACTGAAGTGACAGGAAAAATGCTAATTTGGGTGAGGTGCAGGAAGGTGACTGGTGCCAGTGACATCATATCCCAGAATGAGTTGGTGCTTTCAGAAGAGTAGGGGGAAATTAATCCTATCGTCTTGATCTATTTTTTTCCAGGTGTAAGAAAAAATTAACAATATACAGTAATTTTCACTTAGCTTCAAACTTCACTTTGAGTATAACAGTGAAATATTTTCCTTTGTAATCCTGCTTTAAAACATTTTTATTACTAACCCAACCTGACCGACCTTATTTGTCATTAATCGAGAATAATTTTAGCTGACATTATTTTAAAGATTGTGCCAGAAGCTTTTATGTTTTAACAGTGGTTGCTGTCTGACCCAGTTAAACTCATAGACAAGTTAATTATTCACATCAGTGTAAATTGTTACAGGCAGAATTTGTTGCAGGCTGCCTGCAACGAATTTGGCCTAACCATCAGCCTCAAGAAAACAAACATCATGGGACAGGACGTCAGAAATGCTCCATCCATCAATATCGGCGACCACGCTCTGCAAGTAGTTCAAGAGTTCACCTACCTAGGCTCAACTATCACCAGTAACCTGTCTCTCGATGCAGAAATCACTGGCCAAGAGAGTGTGGGAAAATGGCACACTGACACTGAACACAAAAGTCCGAGTGTATCAAGCCTGTGTCCTCAGTACCTTGCTCTGCGGCAGCGAGGCCTGGACAACGTATGTCAGCCAAAAGCAACGTCTCAATTCATTTCATCTTCGCTGCCTCCGGAGAATCCTTGGCATCAGGTGGCAGGATCGTATCTCCAACACAGAAGTCCTCGAGGCGGCCAACATCCCCAGCATGTACACCCTACTGAGCCAGCGGCGCTTGAGATGGCTTGGCCATGTGAGTCGCATGGAAGATGGCAGGATCCCCAAGGATACATTGTACAGCGAGCTCATCACTGGTATCAGACCCACCGGCCGTCCATGTTTCCGCTTGAAAGATGTCTGCAAACGCGACGTGAAGTCCTGTGACATTGATCACAAGTCGTGGGAGTCAGTTATTGCCAGAGCTGGCAGACAGCCATAAAGGCGGGGCTAAAGTGTGGCGAGTTGAAGAGACGTAGCAGTTGGCAGGTAAAAAGACAGAAGCACAAGGCGAGAGCCAACTGTGTAACAACAGCTCCGGCAACCAATTTTATCTGCAGCGCTTGTGGAAGAGTCTGTCACTCTAGAATTGGACTTTATAGCCACTCCGGGCGCTGCTTCACAAAGCACTGACTGCCTCCAGGCGCTCACCCATTGTCTCTCGAGACAAGGAGGCCAAAGAAGAAGAAGGGGCAGCGCAGTGGTTAGCACCGCAGCCTCACAGCTCCAGCGACCTGGGTTTGGTTCTGGGTACTGCCTGTGTGGAGTTTGCAAGTTCTCCCTGTGACCGCGTGGGTTTCCGCCGGGTGCTCCGGTTTCCTGCCACAGCCAAAGACTTGCAGGTTGATAGGTAAATTGACCATTGTAAATTGATCTTAGTGTAGGAAGGTAGGGAATATGGGATTAATGTAGGAGGGGATGTGGTAGGGAATATGGGATTAATGTAGGATTAGTATAAATGGGTGGTTGATGGTCAGCACAGACTCGGTGGGCCGAAGGGCCTGTTTCAGTGCTGTATCTCTGACTCTAAGAAGAAGAGAAATTGTTGGTATCAATATGTCACGGTATCTGCCATTCTGATCAGTTTTACCAATTAAAGCTCTTTAAGTATTATCTTGGATCAGTTGGCACTCCATCATCGAGTGAAAAGTCGTGCTCCAGGATGCAAAGATGTGGGCAATTTTAAACTCCATCGCCCTCTTTTCTCCCCCCACCCCCCCCCCCAGTGATGGTTGGGGTGGGGGGGGGGCACGGTTAATTGGCAAATATATGAAACAGAACCCCATACAGGGCTAATTCCAGGTTAACCAAGATAGGCTTGGTCATCTGACTAACCCATTTTCGAGAGGCGGGTCTATGTTTATAATATGTTAATAAGACTCTCTTCCTCAGATTTTGGCAGCCATTTAAATGAAATGCTTTTCAGACTGGTCTCCCATAACTCGGGGAAACCACCAGCTAAAGAGGAGGTGGGAGTAGCCAGATCAAGCAGATATATGCTTTTTATAGTATTGCTCACGGGTCAAGAGGAGCAGGAATGGTTTGCCCACCCCGCTGCAGCCCCTCAAGCAAATCTGCTGTTGCATTCATCATCTGAAGTGCTTTGAGGCACTTTAGAAATACAGTAAAGAGCTATGTAAATATATTTATTTGTGAGTGCTGGTAAGCTAACGTTGATGGACATTAACATTGCAGATTGAATTTATCAGTTGCATCTAACAGCCTGTGATCATGGCAGGAGAGGTTTTTAAGGAAAATTTGACGGTCTACATTCCCAACTCTCAGTGCAGCCTAACCCCTTCATATAATGCACATAATGAATTATGACTATTTTCATCGGACCAAGAAGATTGGTGCTGGGTGTTTCAATGCCACTAGGAAAGAAATTGGCACCGCGTACCCTTTCAGTCTGAGGAGGGTATACCACTAATAAAACAGTCTTGCACAAGGCCCAATCAAACTAAGAGGCCTTAAAATAAAACTAAGTTGGGATCTCATTGTCATGATAGAGTGCATAATGAGCTATGTTTCATGACACTGATTGACCAATACTTTTTCATCCACTCAGATGTTACCTGTACATTCCTAAATGAACCAGAAGTACGCAGGAAATCACTACTTCAAAATAAAGGTCTTTGCTGGGATACAGGCTGTAACAGAAGTAATATGGAGGTACAGTTACAGGCAGGATATCATCATAAAAGATCACGAGTCTGTCACCAAGTCCACATTAATGCACATTTTGCCAGACACATTTTTCCTGAAAAATAATTTTACAACTCAAATCCAAAATCTTAAGAGATCCTTTGAGTGGATTTTAGAATATTACAGCACAGAGGAGGTCTTTCAGTCCATTGTAGCCGTGCCGGCTCTTTGAAAGAGCTATCCGATTAGTCCCACTACCCTGCTTTTCCTCGTAGCCCTAGAATTTTCTCCACTTCAAGTATATATCCCATTCTCTTTTGAAAGTTACTATTGAATCTGCTTCCACCACCCTTTCAGATCATCATCGCTGCACTAAAAAAAAGTCTCCTCATCTCACCTCTGGCTTTTTTGCCAATTATTTTGTCTCTGGTTACTGACCCTTCTGCTAGTGGAAATGGCACTATCAAAGACCTTCATGATTTTGAACACCTCTATTAAACCTTCCCCTGAACCTTCTCTGGTCTAAGGAGAACAATCCTAGCTCTGAAGTCCCTCATCCTTGGTACCATTCTAGTGAATCTCCTTTGCTCCCTCTCCAAGGTCTTGACATCCTTCCTAAAGTGCAGTTCCCAGAATTGGACACACTGTTCCAGTTATGGCCTAACCAGCAATTCATAATGCCTTAGCATGACTTCCTTGTTGGTACTCTATTTATAAAGTCAGGGGTCCCGGATGCCTTTTTATCCGTCTCATTGACTTGATCTGCCATCTTCAAAGATTTGTGTATATAGACCCCCAGGTGTCCATTTCCTGGATCTCCTTTAAAATTGTACCATTTGTACCAAATTGCCCCTCTCTAATTTTCCTACCAAATAAATCACTTCACACTGCTCTGCTTTAAGTTTCATCTGCCGTGTGTCTAACCATTTCACCAGTCTGCCTATGTTGTCCTGAAGTCTGTTACTGTCCTCCCCACTGTTTACTACATTTGAGTTTAGTGCCATCTGCATACTTCAAAGTTATTCCCTGTGTACCCAAGTCTAGTTAATATATTTGAAAGAACAGTAGATCGTAGGGATCACTGCTGTGCACTTCCCTCCAGTCTGAAAAACAACATTCATCACTACTCTGCCTTTTGTCCCATAGCCAATTTCATATCCACACTTGTGCCAAGGTAACAAAAAGAATAAACACTACATATGCTAGAAATTTTATTTAAAAGCAGAAAATACTGGAAACAATCAACAGGTCAGACATCATCTGTGGAGACAGGAAGATAGGATTAACATCTTAAGTTTTTGAGCCTTCCTGTTTCCAGATATGCTACCTGACTTGCAAAGCCTTACCAACATTTTCTGTTTTTATTGCATCAATGTAAATTTGACTCCTCCAGAGGAAGGTGAAGTAGGGAATAGCAATGGCTGCGTTGAATATAATTTCTCTTAAACTGAACCTTATTCTGCCTTAATCTATAAACAAACCTTGATCTATTGAAAAGGGAAGTCTTGCAGTCTGCTGCTATTAGAATTACTTTCCTTATTTTTAGCAGGTCTTTGTGCTGTTGTTTGCAAGGGACTGTTCCACCTGTGAGACAATATCGGCATAAAGTGTACAGTACAGGCAGGTACAGTACTGCTTAGAATCTGAATAAGGTTCTTTCGGCAGAGCTGCAACAGTGCATTCTAAGCCTGGAAGTCAGGCTAATTACTGCCAAAGGTGATTCAATTTGGGGATTTATAGCCGGCAGAGATGAGGCTTTCATCCTATTATTCCAGATAAAAAGTAAAGCTGGAAATCTGGAAAAAAAAAATGGGGGAAATACGTGACAGGCCAGTCATCCTCTGAAAGAGAAGAAATAGGTTTAAAATTTTTTGAAGTATCCTTAAGAACTGGACTGAATTCTGTTCCATGCCCAAGAAATGGAAGGACAGTGCTTTTAACCCTTGTCACTCTTTTTTCAAATAAGTTGTCAGACTTGGCTAAGTGGTAATCTTGCCTTTTTAGTGCATTGCTGAGGGAGCGGAGCACCATTAGAGGTGCCGTCTTTTGGCTGAGATGTTAAAACGAGGACCTATCTGCCCACTCAGGTGGATGTAAAAGATTCAGTGGCATTTGTAAAAGAAATGCAGGTACATTTGGTGTCCTGGCCAAAATGTATCCTCCTACCAATGTGACTAAAAGTAGATTATCTGGTCTTTGATGTATGCAAATTGACATACATTTTCTTACATTACAACTGTGACTGGCTGTTGGAGAAGCCAGTATTGTCTGGTGTCTGATTAAATACAGGAGGCACAAGAGGATGCTGCATGTCTCCTGTACAAACTGCAATACGTTATTTGCTGTATATTGCCTGTGGGGTGCTTTGGGATGTCCCAAGAACATGAAAGGTGTTATATAATTGCAAGCTCTTTCTTCATTTGTTTCTGTGTTGTAAGTAGAGAAATGTAGGTGAAATGAATTACCTGATTTAGTCCAAATATATTTGAGAGAGCAAGGTTTATAGATCCTTTGCTAATGATGTATCATCTTTTATTAGTCAGATGCAGCCATCAAAGTAATAAAAGAAAGCCAGTGAAGTTCCCACAGTCTAGTTGGAGCAGTTGTCTAATCTGCACCAGTGAGATGCACCTGCAGTAATTCATCATAGGAATTTGACTAAAGGCTATTAAAATTTACTTTCACTCCACTTTTTTCCCACCAATTCCCTGGTCTGCTTACACCACACGAATAACAAGAGACTTTTTCCCACTACTTTTCCCCTGCCCCAGTCCACCTTTGCTTATTTTGGGAGAGTGTCAGATCACTCTGGTCAGTGTCTTAACCAGTTTAATATTGCAGGAGACAATGAGAATGAATAAATGTGTCACAGTGCCAGGTGTTGCTGCTGCATAGTATGTGCCACCTGAATAAAAGGTATAAAACTTACTGAAAATACAGAGTACAGTGAAAACAGAGTCATGCAAATGTTGAGTGAACTTTAGGTGTAACACGTCACACCACCAATCTGCTGTGCGTTTAGAATCTTACAGCACAAAAGGAGGCCCATTGTGTCTGTGCCAGCTCTTGAAAAGAGCTATCTAATTAGTCCTTCTCCCCTACACGTTCCTCATAGACTTGCAGTCTTTTCCTTTTCAAGTCTATATCCAGTTACATTTTAAAAGTTATTGAATTTGCTTCTACAATGCTTTGAGACAGTGCATTCTAGATCATAACTCACTGTGTAAAGAAATTCTCATGTCAGCTGTTTTTACCAGTTATCTGAAATCTGAATCCTCTGGTTATCAATGCACCTGCCAGTGGAAACAGTTTGTCCGTTGTTACTCTATCAAAACCCTTCCTAACTGTGAACACCTTTAGTAAATCTGGCACTTTCTTTT
Organism: Heterodontus francisci; assembly: GCF_036365525.1. Taxonomy (NCBI): domain Eukaryota; kingdom Metazoa; phylum Chordata; class Chondrichthyes; order Heterodontiformes; family Heterodontidae; genus Heterodontus; species Heterodontus francisci. The sequence goes on along the minus strand of NC_090402.1, from coordinate 45,818,769 downwards.
TCCACTTGTGTAGTTTAAATGTGTCACAAATGTTTGTCTTAGTTAAATTTCTCCAATATATAGTGTACTCTAAAGTACACTTATTGTGTGGAAGGTAAACATGATAGGATGCTAGACAGCATCAGGGTAAGCTGTGCTGGTGATGGAAGATCCACTGAATAAGAATAGGACATTTTGCTTGGGTATTGGAGAGACCAGTATTATCTAATATCTGATACACGCAGAAAGCACAAAGTCATTACGTATGTTTCCTGTACAAACTGTAATAAAAATTTTTGGTCTAAATCACATGTTGCATGTGCCTTCTCCACTTCTGTAACTTCACAATAAGAAACCTGTTCAAACAGGAACAGAATTAGGTGCTAAAGGGATCATGACAGATGGTACTGAAGATGGAATAAACAGTTTGCTTTGTCTGTTGACCCTTTTAAAATGTTCTGCTGTACTGATTTTTCACCCCTCTGTCCTCTTCAGCTGGAACCTGCCCCACAAACCTTGACTGCACACTTAAACGACGGGAATCCTGCTTACCTGGTTTAGATCGCTGTGGATCATGTCTCTCTTGGTTTGTTGAAGACGAGAAAGGGAATTGTGTAGAGAAGCACGGTATGTAATGAAAAAGTTTTGTGTTCTGTTTTTGTGTGGGTCTTTTGCATCTACCTGGAGACTTTGCACAAAAGGTGCTGAGTCGGTGGGCCCACAGAAAGGATGTTTACATTGCGCGTTTGTGTGGTTTCCCATGCTTTCATTGGTTTATTGTCTACAGTGCTGCTTTGTAGTGCAGGTAGATAGTTTAAAAATGATGGAAGTTCTGGCACTTCTACAGCTTAGATCATGCAACTCTCCACAGATTGAACCTTTTAAGAACCCAGCCATCCTTACCAAGTCTGGTCTCTGTGACTTCAGTCCTACACAAGTATGGTTGACTCTGTACTGTCCTCTGAATTGGCCTCACAAGCAACTCAGTTGCAGCACCACCATCTCAACTAGGAATGGGCAATAAATGCTGGCTTTGCCAGTGATGTCCAAATCTCTGACCCTCCACTGCCACCCTCCCCAACTATGTGAAGTTACTTTTTAAAAAAAAACAACTCATATTGGCTATCTCTATGTCACACAACAGCAAGATTATTAAATGTAAGGGGGAGACACCATATTTTATGTTAAACTCTTTGGGTCAGTAGCTTTTGCAAGTCACAAATCAAGCTGAGGGGTGGGGCTGAGGAATTGGCATAGAAGCGAGGGGCTGTTGGTAAATTCTCTGGTCATTTTTTTTTACTGATTAAGTTAGTCATCCTGTAGCTTTGATTACAGCAAGATTCTCTCCAGTCAAGTGCACAGTGGAAATACCTGGAGATATACAGGGATAGGTGTCTGTTGCCTCCACTCAACTCCCTTTTTCTTGACTACTTGGGGAACTAGCAATGTTGTGAGAACACTGAGAGGAGCAGGGTTTATGGGCTTGGTCCCTGTTGAGTTTTTCAACAGGCTGTCTGTTATGTAAACAAGGCAGCAACAGTCCAAATTGACACACCTTTTGCTGGTTTTCAGGCCCCTTGATACCAGTACTGACTAGATCCAACAATCAAACTACTCAGCTAGTGATTTGTCACTTTGGGCTGTCATTCTATTGCTCTTAATCATCATCATTGTCACAGTACAGCTATGATTACCTACACAGCTCAACTACATGTTGAACTGGATGGAATGTCAATCAAATTAGTGACTCCACAGTAACGTTCAAAGGTGTGCTGTATGTTTGGACAATCATTCTACATAGGTGATCTACACTTGCAGTTAATTGGAAATGATGCTGTGGTTAAAACTACAGAACAAAATATGTAATTTGCACACCTATGTCTAACGGTTTTGCTTATAGCTGTTCTAATACCAGCCGCCCCCAGGCTTCACACTCTAATTTTACTTTTCAAAATATATGTGGCACCCTTTTATATTTAATAATCTATAAAAAATTTTAAAACCAAGCTCTAGACTTATAAAGGGAAATATCCAACTCGGGTATAATATTTCATTTTTCAAATGGTATTCCAGTAGGAAAATGCAGATAGAATTTTCTATTTAATCCAGAATTACTTATGGAACTGTGTTTACTTATATTAAAAAATGGGTGTTAAGTCTTAATGGGGACTGCCACTAAGATGGGTGAGGCAGGTGCTGCTAATCTGTACTCTAATGCAACATTCACATTTCGGTCTTCTATCTGTCACCTGTTGTCTGTGTGGGTGGCAAAAGCTCTGAATTATGTATGTTTGCTGTAGGATTTGTCTGGCGTTTTCAGTACTAATCTTGCTGCACAGTTCATTATGTTCCTGGATGACTCAAGCCCATTCTGAATGTAAATAGAATTTACTTATATTGCCATCTTACAGCATAAATTGCACTTTCAGCCTGGTACTGGTGCAAAGCAGCAATGAAATATCAGTCAGGATACAAGTCCCTTTTTTAAAAAAAAATACAATTCCCCTACATTCTTCAGTTACAGTTGGTGCTCAGAGACAAAAAAGGTTTCTTTTGATTCTCTTTAGGTATTTCTCTGCTTGTCTTCCAATCTTTAATTCACTCTGTCTTTCTCCATTATTCTCTCTGATTCTCTTTGTTCCTCTTCTTTATCACTCTGCCTCTCCCCTTCGCTTCTCTCCATTCCCCCCACCTGCCCCACTCCCTTCAAGAGTGGCACAAGCAGATTTGCTGGACACAGCAGAATCTTACATAATGTAGATCCCAAATAGATTAACAATATTCAAAAATGTTGAAATCAACGGAAGACATATATGTCAACAAAAGAGAGATGAGGAATCCATGTTGAATGGTTGATTCTTGGAAGCAGTTTCAGTGTAGGAAAACTGCATAAATGGGGGTGCTGTTCTTTACTGAGACAAGCAGGTAGGAATCAAGGGAAGCAGATTCATGTCCAGTGTAAATTTGAGTCAGCTCTGTAATATTTGTTCCTTTTGATATGTGAACTATTGTAAGACTCATAGGACTACAAGTAATATCCAAAAAAAGTGGGTTTTATTATACTTTAACTAGAACATATATTTACACAGTTACTGCACGAGCCACATCTAAATGCATCTCACTTTGTTGGGCAGCAGCCATAAATTCTTGGTCATGTGACAAGGCATCACTTCCTCTGGTGACCTTCACTTAGAGCTTCTTAAGGTCATCCCACAGCAAGCTCCAGGAATCGCAAGCAATTGCTGAACTGATCCTAAATTAACAAATCCAGTTCACTTGGAGCCAAGCTGCTCTTTAATCTTGAGTTTAAACTAATCAGCTGCTCCCTCTGATCGCTTTGTCCACCTTGTCAGTAACTTGAGCAGTGATGACAGCACTGTAATATCCAGAATAACCAGCTTTGTGTAACACAGACCTCAGGCATCCTCGGACAAATTGCATGTTGTGGTGCATTGATTGTAATAGTGGAAAATATCTGTTTTGGTTCCAACTGTTCAATTATTTGCTTCAGTTATAGAATGGCTTGTGATGAATTGAGAATGGTGATTGAAGTTTCAAGGTATAACTAGGAAAATGTTTAAGCTTTGTTCCGTTCACTGAGACAGTTGTTGGCCTCAGTAACTCTGAAATTACATTAATATATAATCTAGACAAGCATCCTTTTTCTGCGACAATGCGCAGCGAGAGTAGAGAATGTGGAAGTTTTCCAGCCAGCCCTGAGCATGTCCTCATCCAGCATCTAAGCATCGACATTTTTGCATCGTGGATCACTGGATACTCATAAGCAGAGGGAACCCAGTTTTTTTTATTTTTCCCTGCTTGGGGATGCTAAGACCATGAGTATCCTCATTATTGCACAAGAAATAGGAGCAGGAGTAGACCATATGGCCCACCAAGCCTGCTGCGCCATTCAGAACGATTATGGCTGATCTTGGGCATCAACTCCACCTTCCTGTTCACTCGCCATATCCCTTGATTCCCTGAGACACCAAAAATCTCTCTATCCCAGCCTTAAATGTGTTCAACGATGGAGCATCTACAACCATCTGGGGTAGAGAATTCCAAAGATTCACAACCCTCTGAATAAAGAAATTTCTCCTCATCGCAGTCCTAAATGATTGACTCTTTATCCTGAGACTGTGCACTTGTGTTTTAGATTCCTCGACTAGTGGAAACAATCTCACTGCCTACCGTATCCAGCCCCTTCAGAATCTTATATGTTTCAATGAGATCGCCTGTCATTCTTCTAAACAGCAGAGAATATAGGCCCAATTTATTCAGCCTCTCATCTGCGTGAGCCAAGCACCACCCATTAAATTAATCCATCAACAGATGCACCCCTTAAACTGGCCAATCAAAACAGTCCAGACAGACAAAAATTGAGTATCATTATTATAGATAGTAACACTGTATTGCCTGTTATTCAGCCCTCCTACCACTTGTAGCACTGTGAATGAGCAGCTCCGGTCCAACCACCATTTTGCCCTTTAACGTCATATAATAGCTGAAAGACACATTATTTCCTCCTGTCAGCTGCAAGCAAACCAACAAGGAATTCTATGTGTTTATATGTATGTATATAAAAATATGTATAAAACATAAAAATGTGTATGTGGTGGGGGGGGCGGGGGGAGAGGAGAAAGTCTGTAATGGGTGAAATGCCCTTCATAAGAATGTTTTCAAAGGAGCATAAGTCTATGTAGAATTGTTTATAAGAAGGGTGAAAGGGGGAACCAAGGAAATTACAGACCAGTTAGCCTGACATCTGTGGTGGGCAAGTTGCTGGAGTCTATAATCAAGGATAGGATGACTGAACACCTAGAAAAATTTCAGTTAATCAGGGATAGCCAGCATGGATTCACGACGGGAAGGTCATGCCTGACAAATCTCATTGAGGTCTTTGAAGAGGTGACTAAGGTAGTGGACAGGGGAATGTCTATCGATGTTATTTATATGGACTTCCAGAAGGCATTTGATAAAGTCCCACATAAGAGACTGTTAACTAAGGTAGAAGCCCATGGAGTTGAGGGCAAATTATTGACATGGTTAGGAAGTTGGTTGAGTGGTAGGCGACAGAGAGTGGGGATAATGGGTAAATACTCCGATTGGCAGGATGTGACTAGTGGTGTCCTGCAGGGATCTGTGTTGAGGTTTCAATTATTCACAATATTCATTAACGACTTGGATGATGGCATAGTAAGTCATATATCCAAATTTGCTGATGATACAAAGTTAGGCGGCATTGTAGAAGGTGTAGATGATAGCATAAAATTGCAAAGAGTTATTGACAGATTAGATGAGTGGGCAAAACTGTGGCAGATGGATTTCAATGCGGGCAAGGGTGAGATTATCCATTTAAGACCAAAAAGGATAGAGCAGGGTACTTTCTAAATGGGAAGAGGTTAAGTACAGTGGATGTCCAAAGAGACTTGGGGGGTTCAGGTGCCTTTAAAATGCCACGAGCAAGTGCAGAAAATTATCAAAAAGGGTAATAGAATGTTAGTCTTTATATCTAGAGCATTGGAGTATAAAGACACAGAGGTTATGCTGCAGCTGTACAAAACCCTGGTTAGACCCCACTTGGAGTACTGAGAGCAGTTCTGGGCACCACACCTTAGGAAAGATATATTGGCCTTGGAGGAAGTGCAACATAGGTTTACAAGAATGATACCTGGACTACAGGGGTTAAGTTACGAGGAGAGATTACACAAATTAGGCCTGTTTTCGCTAGAATTTAGAAGGTTAAGGGGTGATCTGATCGAAGTCTTCAAGATATTAACAGGAAAAGACAGGCTAGATAAAGATAAACTATTTCCACAGGTTGGAGATTCTAAAACTAGGGGGCATAGTCTAAAAATTAGGACCAGACCGTTCAGGAGAGATGTTAGGAAGCACTTCTTCACGCAAAGAGTGGTAGAGGTTTGGAACACTCTCCCCACAAATAGCAGTTGAAGCTAGAACAGTTGTTAATTTTAAATCTGAGATAGATAGATTTTTGTTAAGCAAAGATATTAAGGGATATGGGCCAAAGGCAGGTATATGGAGTTAGGCCGCGGATCAGCCATGATCTCATTGAATGGCGGGATAGGCTTGAGGGGCTGAATGACCTACTCCTGTTCCTATCTTCCTATGTTATGCTATCGTGAATTCTCCTTGTAAAACCTCTTGCATCAGTGCATTGCAACTGAACTGGGGAATTCAACTGTTTTGCATCTAATTAGACATCAGAATTGGAAAAACAAAATTTTGTTTAATCTGTTTAAAATAACAGCTTAAGTGCACATTTCTCCTTTGGTGTTTTAAAAAAAAAGGACAAACTTAGCAGTTTTTAATTTATGTGAATCTACAGCTAAGAATGGCAAAATAGTTAAAATATAGCATCAGATTTCCTGGAAAGTATGAACACTTCAAAAAAAAAAAAATTATCAAATGCACAGATGATTACAATAAAACCAGCCATATATTTCACGTTCGAGGAATAACATCTAGTTCTATCAGGAAGACAAACCACTTTGAACTTCTAAGCAATCCAAATAGACCATTTAGACTCTGTCATAATACTAAATGGCACCATAGAATACTTGGGAAGAGTGAAGAATAGCTACAATTTCTCAAATTGAAATCTGACCTTCATACATTTTTGGCATGGTATGATAAAAAGCAGCCCAGTGATTACGAATGTTGAACTTCATTAAGTTGGAGTAATGGGTTCTTTTTACTGGGTGAATGGAAAAACACTAAATCTGCTCATTTTATTCAATGCTGAACAATTGAACTAGAAAACCTATCAAAGCTGGTCAGTTAAGACCAGATGCCAATGTAATGGTTTAATGTTTCAATGATTATTAATATCCTCTGGTCCCAAAATAACAAGATATTGCATTGTATTATTCTTAAAAACTTACTCAAATTGTATAAGTCTCCTTTTATGCAATTTGAATTAAGTATACTATTTATTATTACTTGATAAAGTGGCTCATGGCGTGGTTGGCAAGGTGTCCAGTAGATCCAGTATTTTTTTTTGTTCAGAAAAGGGTTCGGCGCTACCCCAATGGCTCATTGAATTTCATCAGCCAGCAACAAGTTCCCAGAGGAATTTTAGCCAAAAGAGCAGCCAGGTTTGGGTCGGGTAGGAGGGGGGTAAAATCTGGGGGGAAACAAAATAAGAATCCCAAAACCAACCTGCTTCTAATTAGCCTTCTGGCCACCTCGTGCCTGGCCCCCTTCTCCCATCCACCTTGCGCCCAGCCCCCCCAACTCCCATCCCTCTGTTGCCCAGCTGCCTGTCCCTGCTCTCCTGCTTTATCTAATCCTTGTTCTTTTCTCCATCATGTACTGATCATGCTTCCCAGTAAGTGCATCTATGCTTGTTCACCTCACTGCTCACTGTGGCTGCAAGTTCCATAATATAACCATTCTGGGTAGAGATTAGATTAGATTAGATTAGATTAGAGATACAGCACTGAAACAGGCCCTTCGGCCCACCGAGTCTGTGCCGAACATCAACCACCCATTTATACTAATCCTACACTAATCCCATATTCCTACCAAACATCCCCACCTGTCCCTATATTTCCCTACCGATACTAGTGACAATTTATAATGGCCAATTTACCTATCAACCTGCAAGTCTTTTGGCTTGTGGGAGGAAACCGGAGCACCCGGAGAAAACCCACGCAGACACAGGGAGAACTTGCAAACTCCACACAGGCAGTACCCGGAATCGAACCCGGGTCCCTGGAGCTGTGAGGCTGCGGTGCTAACCACTGCGCCACTGTGCCGCCCAACATTCAGATGTTCTTCTGAATTCTTTATTGAATTTATTAGTGACCATCTTATATTTATAATGACTGTCTACACATTTGAGGTTAGCTACTAGATTGCACTGCACAATGAACAAGAACAAACTCAGAACATTGGAGAGACTGGGGTAGTTGAGGCACCAACTGCTACTTGCTGACAGTGATCTCCTCTATTTAATTCTCCTGCAAATATGTCTTCAGAGCACGAAGTACTACTGAGAACTGGTTCCTACTTATTTGCCGGTTGTATCGCTGAGGTTCATGAAATGACTTATTAATGGCTGCCATTTATCTTTGCCAGGTACGAGCTATCTTGTGTCAGAAGTCTGAAAGGTGCCAGAATATGAAGATGTCTCTTGCAAGCTAATTAGTAAAGCTAGGTCCAAGACAGGGCTTTGTTAGCTGTGTTCATTACCTTTCACTTCAGTAAAAATAAACCTAATAAAAAGGATTTATGATGGTAATCTTTGACGTTACTGTTGACTCACTGAAATGAACCCGTAAGTTGATGTGCTCCAATAAACTGTAAAGAAACACCAGAAGGTATTTGACAATGCTCTGTAAACCTCATTAAAAATCCTAAGATGTAGTTTTATAGTCTGAGTATATCAGCATTGGGTGTTGGGTCATGGCGGCATTTAAAAGCGACAGTTTTTGTCTTAAATAATATGTGAAAATGATGCCACGCAAATGTCTCCTGTCAGTAATGGATTGCAGGATTCGAGACCTACGCTAAACATTATTTAATGAACAATAGTTTCCAATAAAAAAATCCACTTTTCTTCCTCTCTCTTTTCTTGAGGCAAAACAAGTTTAAATAATGATATAAAAACAGAAAGTCCTAGAAATACTCAGCAGGTCTGGCAGCATCTGTGGAGAGAGAAGTAGAATTAACGTTTCAGGTCTTCCAGGTGAAACAGCGATTTACTTGTACTTCTTTCAATTTAGTATACTGTACTCGCTGCTCTCAATGCGGTCGCCTCTACATTGGGGAGACCAAATGCAGATTGGGTGACTGCTTTGCTGGCAAAGGTCAGAAATGTAATCGGTTTTAAGCAAGTGAAGTGAGGTTGGGAGGGAGGGGGGAATGAGATCAAAAGGGAAGGTGTATAATAGGGTAGAGGGCAGGAGAGATTAAATGACAAAGATGTCATGGGGCAAAGACAAAAGAAGTGCGAATGGTTGTGGTGAAAGACAAAGCATTAGTCCAGAGAGAGTGCCTCTGATATGTTTTCATTTTTCCTCAACCGAGGATTTCCTCCACTGTGGTTGACAGGACGTTCAACGATGTCCGACCCATTTCCCGCATTTCTACTCTCACCCCTTCCCCTCCCTCCCAGAACCGCGACAGGGTTCCCCTTGTCCTCACATTCCATCCCACCAGTCTCCACATCCAAAGGATCGTTTTCCGCCACCTCCAGCGTGATGTCACCACCAAACGCATCTTTTTCCCTGTCAACATTCCGAAGGGATCGTTGCCTCCGCGACACCCTGGTCCACTCCTCCATTAACCCCCGTCACCTTGTCCCCTTCCCACAGCACATCACCATCCAAGGCCCCAAATACTCCTTCTAGGTGAAACAGCGATTTACTTGTACTTTCAATTTAGTATACTGTATTCGCTGCTCATAATGCGGTTGCCTCTACATTGAACAAAGAACAAAGAACAGTACAGCACAGGAACAGGCCATTCGGCCCTCCAAGCCTGCGCCGATCTTGATGCCTGCCTAAACTAACACCTTCTGCACTTCCGGGGCCCATATCCCTCTATTCCCTTCCTATTCATGTATTTGTCAAGATGTCTCTTAAACGTCGCTGTCGTATCTGCTTCCATCACCTCCCTTGGCAGCAAGTTCCAGGCACTCACCACCCTCTGTGTAAAAAAAAAAAAAAACAACTTGCCTCGCACATCCCCTCTAAACTTTGCCCCTCACACCTTTAAACCTATGTCCCCTAGTAACTGACACTTCCACCCTGGGGAAAAAGCTTCTGACTATCCACTCTGTCCATGCCGCTCATAACTTTGTAAACCTCTATCATGTCGCCCCTCCACCTCCGTCGTTCCAGTGAAAACAATCCGAGTTTTTCTAACCTCTCCTCATAGCTAATGCCCTCCAGACCAGGCAACATCTTGGTAAACCTCCTCTGTACTCTCTCCAAAGCCTCCACGTCCTTCTGGTAGTGTGTGTGGCCTAACTAAGGTTCTGTACAGCTGCAACATGACTTGCCAATTTTTATACTCTATGCCGTATGCCTTCTTGACTACCTTATCCACCTGCGTTGCCACTTTCAGTGACCTGTGGAACTGTACGCCCAGATCTTTCTGCCTGTCAATACTCCTAAGGGTTCTGCCATTTACTGTATACCTCCCACCTGCATTAGACCTTCCAAAATGCATTACCTCACATTTGTCCAGATTAAACTGCATCTGCCATTTATCCGCCCAAATCTCCAACCGATCTATATCCTGCTGTATCCTCTGACAATCCTCATCATTATCCACAACTCCACCAACCTTTGTGTCGTCCGCAAACTTACTAATCAGACCAGCTACATTTTCCTCCAAATCATTTATATATACTACAAACAGCAAAGGTCCCAGCACTAATCCCTGCGGAACACCACTAGTCACATCCCTCCATTCAGAAAAACACCCATCCACTGATACCCTCTGTCTTCTATGACCGAGCCAGTTCTGTATCCACCTTGCCAGCGCACCTCTGATCCCATGTGACTTCACCTTTTGCACCAGTCTGCCATGAGGGACCTTGTCAAAGGCTTTACTGAAGTCCATATAGATAGCATCCACTGCCCTTCCTTCATCAATCATCTTAGTCACTTCCTCAAAAAACTCAATCAAATTAGTAAGACACGACCTCCCCTTCACAAAACCATGCTGTCTCTCACTAATAAGTTCGTTTGTTCCAAATGGGAGTAAATCCTGTCCCGAATAATCCCCTCTAATAGTTTCCCGACCACTGACATAAGGCTCACCGGCCGATAATTTGGGGAGACCAAACGCAGATTGGGTGACTGTTTTGCGGAACTCATCCACTCAGTCCACAAGCATGGCCCTGAGCTTCCGGTTGCTTGCCATTTCAATTCACCACCCTGCTCTCAAGCCCACATTTCTGTCTTTGGCCTGCTGCTGTGTTCCAGTGAACAACAATGCAAGCTCAAGGAACAGCGTCTCATCTTCTGATTAGGCACTCTACAGCCTTCCGGACTCCACATCGAGTTCAACAATTTCAGAGCATGACTGGCCTTTTTTTTATTATTTTTATTTTGTTTTGTTGTTTTTTAGCCATGTGCCTGCCTTAAACATTTTTTCCTGTTTGTGCTTTTGGACAGAACTGTTCATTATTCTGCCATTAACACTCTCTGGACTAATGCTTTGTCTTTCACCACAACCATTAGCACTCCCTTTACCTTTGTCCCATGACATCTTTGTCATTTAATCTCCCTTGCCCTCTGCCCAAGCACACGCCTTCCCTCCCACTTCTTCACTTGCTTAAAACCAATTAAATTTCTAACCTTTGCCAGTTCTGAGGAAAGGTTAACTGTTTCTCTCTCCACAGTTGCTGCCAGACCTGCTGAGTATTTCCAGTTTTTATTTCAGATTTCCAGCATCCGCAGTATTTTGCTTTTATTTAAATAATTATATCCAGTCAACTATCCTAGCCAAAAGCACAATACATATTTCCTATAGCATACATAGCAACATTTAAGAGGCATCTGGACAGGTACTTGAATGAGCAAGGCATAGAGGGATATGGAATTAATGCGGGCAGGTGGGATTAGTATAGATGGGCATTATGGTCGGCATGGATGCGGGGGGGCCGAAGGGCTTGTTCCTATGCTGTATGACTCTGAATCTATGACATAGGCTGCTTATTAAACCCATCAAAAATGGTACCTTTACAATGGGCCAATTTTTCAAGGACCTTTCTTGGTCCAACCTACAGTTGAAGCATTCATTCGTTGACCTAACATGCGAATTGCTTTTCTCACTAAATTTGGCACAAGGATTGGTCAAATGTGTGGTTTTGTTTACAAATCATAAGATACATCGATTGGAAAAGCTTGTGTTTGAAATTCCCAAATTCCATTTTAAAAAAGCTTTCTAAAATGGATCTTTTTACTATAAAAAAATATAGATATTTTAAAAAGCTTTCTATTTTTGCAGGGGATTACTTTGCACATTTAATCAAAAAGCAATTAATAAAAGTTATTATATAAGGAGATAAGAGGCGCCTAGTGTAAAAAATGATTTGTGAATTGGACAAGACAGCAGCAGACCAGCATTGACTGCTTCATACTCCACGTAGTATTCCAAAAGAACGTTGGTTCTAGAGACCAATTCTGTTGAACATGAGATCTATTTGGAAAACTAAATGTGCAGACCACATTGACAACTGATGAGGTATACTCATTGTATGGGTGGCCACGACAGGTTCATTTCACAAGCACCCCTACACTCGGAAAGCCAATAGGGACAGTTTGGGGAAAATGTGGGTCTACAAAGTTGCTGTTTGGATTGAGGAGCCCAGGTGCAAGTACCGAGCTGGTCCTCCATTCCCAGTAATTGGGCAATTGAGGCTGTACACTCCACTGCAGAGCCCAGCGTAACAGGAGCCTCACTGAGAAGTACAAAGGGAGAGTGGCACTTGAAGGCAAAGAACTATATATTAAATGCACCTGTTATGAGCTCTATATCTTGAAATGGACCTCAGCTGTGCTTTGTTAAATGCTGTTGAGCATTTTCTCTATTGCTGGGATTACATCGAATTTACAGGCCATTCAGCCCAACTGGCCTCTGGCATTTTTGATCCACATGAGCCTTCTCCCACCTACCTTCTATTCCTTTTACCCTCGTGTATTTATCTAGCTTCCTCTTAAATGCATCTCTGTTATAGATTTATCTGTCATACCCCAAATCATGTTTTCTTTTGAATACTGTATGTGGATATTATCCATTTTTCCTTATCACAATTAATGGAATAATTAAAAGTATTCAGCAAAGCCATACTTGTTTACTAGCTCATCTGTTTAAAGGTTTTAGAGTATAGCCCCTTCAATATGGTGAAGGCTTCATGGAGGAGACACGAGACCTGAGCAAGAGTAAAAAGTATTCTAATTCATGACCATAAGTATGGCTCAAGAGGGAAGTTTTGAAGAGTCTTTTTTTTTAAAAATGGGGAAGTCAGTAGCAAAGATTTTACAGATGGAGTTGCAATGGGAAGGGCTGAGGTAGCTGAAGGCTCTGTCACTGTTGTTGCCAAGGATCTGAGGACTGAAGAGTGCTCACTTTGCCACAGGGCTGCCAGAGGTTTGATGCAGTAAGGCCCTGGAGGGATTTATAAACCAGGAGACGAATTTTCAATTCAGTCCTTTGGGAAGCAAGAGCCAAGGAAGTTGGTGAGGACAGGTAAGGTGGATAAGCAGGATTTAATATGGAACAGAATGCAGACTGTGAAGTCGGAGTTTTGTCGGCAAGAACTCTGGAACCTGGTATTGGAGAAGTTGAGCCTGAAGGTAATGAAAACATGGCTAATAGTTTCAGCAGTGAGATAAGGGCAAATGTGGCCAATGTTCCAGTAAGTGTTCTTTGACCGAATATGGGTTTCGAACTCAACTAGAGTCTAACAGGACACCTGATTTGTCCTATGATTTTTCTGTTCAATTTATCCTTTTAAGTTCCAATCTGGTCTTTGACACACTGTCTACATTTTATACAGCTGGAAATGTTATTTTGTTTCTCTCCATAACCCACTTCTCTATTAATTTTCTATTCCCTTCTGAATAAGCAATTTAATAAAATCATCACCTATAATCCTCAGTCCAAACCACTTCATAGTTCCCTGCACCTTATTCTTAGTAGCCTTTTTGATTTAGATTGCTTGATGCTGCAGTTGCAATCTTGCTTTTTTTTTTCTCGTTGGCAGGCATTTCCCTTCCACTATCCTTTCAAGTAGGAGTGTGCAGTCTTTTGGGCTTTATGGGACACCTAGGTGCATATCCTGAAGCCTTGTGGACCAGGTTAAGTTTCAATCCATGTTCCTATTAGTTTGCTCATATCTCAAGTTGCTATACTGATGGAACGTGGTGTTCTGATGTACGATTTATTTACCAAGGAGGCAATACTGTTGTTTTTAGCCTTAGCCTTTATGACCGTATCCAACTTAACAGTTATCTCAGGCATCTAGGTATTCACCCATTTCCAACTGGCCAGTCATTTCCCGTGAACTGCTGAATACTAAAGATGAAGCAGGATTCACACATCAAATATAGGGTTAGGTTCTCGATCCCTCCATTTTGATTGAACTTGAATAGTTCCCATCACCACTTGGGATATTGAAAACCTAATAATTTACTACTCCTCGCAGTGTCTCCCCTTGCCTAAACCAAATATTTCCAATTTTCAGTGTGGGAGGCTATCTGCAAATGTTGACCCTCTGGGAATCCTCTGTCCTAACTTCAGAAAGACAGTTCTAGCTTATAAAAAAGAAAATAGTGATACCATTGCAGACAAAACCTGTTATTGGTGTACAACAATGGAAATAAAATACTAAAATACCAATAAATACAGGAAAATTCAAAAATCTCACGGCCAGGGATCTATAGGATCCTCTTGCAGCCCCCCTATAGCTGAGAGACCATTGAGAAAACCTATGCTTCATATACTGAGATCTACCCCTTCACTTTCATTAATGTTCGGGTCATCTCCTGACATCGTTACAATGCATCTAATTTTTCTGAAAATTTCTTCTGTCATCTTTTCAACCATTATAATTCACCTTTGGATAACTATTGGTCACCATTTGTCAATACTGTTACTCCCTGGCAGGACTCATTTTGAAAAAAGTTCGACAGATATTTTAATTGTAGCCATGTATCTATTAATATTTTCATATTTTTAATAATTGTGCATAGCTTCACTTCAAATTCTTTATCCTATTACTCTTTGCATAGAATAAAAACGCCTAAACTGCTCCTGGAACATAATTTCCTCTCCCAATTAGTGTGTGTCTGGTAAAAATACTCTTGTGCAGCTGTCACGTTGCAGATAATTAATTAGATTTATCCAACTTATAAACTGTAATTAACCAGCTTAAATTGAATCCCTTCCAGAGACAGCACAACTTTGACAGTTGGCATAACATGTCCTTCATAATTGCAAATTCAATTCCAGTGCAAGCTGGACAGTTGGAATAGGATACGGAAGGTTGTCAGAATGTTTGGATTTGGAGGTGCTTTCTGCTGTCATCTTAGAATAATTGAAGCATAGAATAGAATGAATTATAGAATGGTTATAGCACAGAAGGAGGCCATACAGCCCGTTGTGTCCATGCCGACTCTCTAAGAGCTACTCAGCTAGTTCCACTCCCCTGCCTTTTCCCCGTAGCCCTGCAAATGCTCTTCAGATAAATGTCCGATTCCTTTTGAAAGCCACAAATGAATCTGTCTCCACCATACTCTCAGGCAGTGCATTCCAGATCCTAACCACTCGCAGTGTTAAAAAAAAACGTTTTTCCTCATGTCGCCTCTGGTTCTTCTGCCATTCACCTGAAATCGATGTCCTCGGGTTCTCGACCCTTCTGCCAATGGCAACAGTTTCTCCCTACCGACTCTGTCCAGACCCCTCATGATCTTGAACACCTCTATCAAATCTCCACTCAACCTTCTCTTTAAAGAGAACAGCTCTAGCTTCTCCAATCTACCCACATAACGGAAGTCTCTTGTCTCCGGAACCATTTTCGTAAATATTTTCTGCACCCTCTCCAATGCCTTCACATCCTTCCTAAAGTGTGGTGCCCAGAACTGGACACAACACTCCAGTTGAGGCCAAATCAGTGTTTTCTAAATGTTGTTCATAATTTCATTGCCTTTGTATTGTTATGATCCCCATGGAGCACCAACAAGCCAAAAGAAGCAAATCAATCGACTGATCGAAATTTAGGAAACCAAAAAAAACAAACTGACCAGATTTCACTTTTATGAATTTTACTTTAATACTCAAAATAAAACCAACATAAATTAAACATGAACTAGCAGTTAAATCATGATCAATGTATATATCTTAATGGTCACACATTAATTAGCAGATACAACAAAGCTAGTCCTTATGGTCAACTGAGCAGTCTAATCAGCAAAATGGCATTGATCAGTTCCACAGTACAACAAAATTAGGCTGTTCCTCCAGTAGGTTTGAAAGTCTGGACCTCAAGGTTGCAGATATGGAAGTAATGATGTCCCGTCTATAGCGAGCGATGCAGTCTTTCCTTTTACGGTTTGGTTTGTTGCCTCTTGAACCACTTCAGCCCTTGAACCACTTCAGCCCTTGCACCACCGTCCTGATGGCACGGTGCCATGGACAACCTTCAGTCTAGGCTTCTTTTCTGGCAGCAAAACTGTTGCTTTGTGATCTACTTCCACTCCAAGCAGAATCTCAACTCTGAAAGCCTTCTTTTAAAATCACACCCAGCTTTTAAGCTGGCTCGAACACTCTCTGGTGTTTTCTTTACAAACTGAAACTAAAAACTTCCAGTCACGTGCCCTTGGTTAAAAAAAAACAACTTTTTAATCTCAAGACTGTTTGTTTGTCTAACCTGGGTTTGATTTCCAACCTGGAAACCCCAAACCGGGGAAAGTCTCAAAAACACAAATACAAGAACTCGGTTTCCACGCGAAGACCTCATAACACTTGCCCACTTGGAAAAAAGAATGTCTTACCCTAGTAAAAGCTTCTTTCAGATAGTGCAAAAAACAGAAATTCTTAAAATCATAAACATTTTTAACAAATAGCTTACTTATTGTCCAGGTAACATTTTTCTATGTTACAGTTACACATCATATTCACAAAATTATAAAGCTTAGCCAATAACATTAAGATTAATAGGATTTCGACATGGTAAAATTTTCACATTTCAGAGCTTTTTTTCACTTTTACACCCTTTCTTAAACCCTGGACAGAACATCAGCAATTATACTGCTTTTCCCAGCAACATATACAATTTTCAGCATAACTCGCTGTAACATTAAGCTCCAGCAAAACAATCTGAGGTTCTTTGTTCTGAACTTTTTCAGACACACAAGTTGATTATGATTGTATAAACCAGTATCTCTCTCTCACCATTGGTTACTGACACCTCATTGTCGTGGAGCCAGTGCAAGAATTGAAGCTTCTTTTTCAATGGTCGAGTAATTTGTCTGATATTTATTAAGCTTCCTAGAGAAGTAGCTAACGGGCCGTTCCATACCAGCATCATCATCTTGGAGCAGTACAATTCCTACCCCACATCACTGGTGTCAATAGCCACTTTGAATGGTTTATTAAAATCTGGGGCTGCAAGAACTGGTTCTTTTACTAAAATGGCCTTTAACTTCTCATGCTGTTTGGCATGACTGAGTATTTGAACTTCACATTCTAATTTTTAACAGATTTGTCAATGGAGTGACTACTGTGCTGAAATTGGGAGCAAAATTCCTGTAGAACCCACACATATTCAGAAACCGTAACACCTTCTTTGTCTTTGATACAGGTAAATCTATTATCGCCTGAACCTTGGCCTCTCATGGTAATACTTGACCTTGACCCAAGATATACCCTAAATAAGTAACTTTGGCCTTGGCAAACTTGCTGTTTGCCAGGTTTATGGCAAGGTTAGCCTTGGCCAACCTGTCAAATAGAGCTCGTAAATGTCAGACATGATCACTCCACGTGTTGCTGTGCACCAAAAAGATCATCCCTGTACAAAACGCAATTACTCAATTCGGCAATTACTTGATTGGTCAATCTTTGAAATGTGGCCAGTATATGTTTCATACCAAATGGTATGACTTTACACTCCGATAAGTGTCTTGCCAATATCCTTTGCGCTAATCAATGTTACTAATAAAGGCCAAGTTCCCCACTCTATCAATACAATTCCTCCTGTGCTTAAAGTCTGAAAATTTCAAGCATACTTATTTTGCAGCATAATTGTGAACGATTGCAATCCCAGACAAGCTCTCAATTTTATGATTGCTGTGAATCACCAAAAAACCAAAAAAATCAATCCACTGGCTGACCCCAATTTAGGAAACCAAACAAACAAATGGCGAGATTTCACTTTTAAAACTTTAACACTTAAACTAAAAACATAAATTAAACATGAACTAACAGTTAAATCGCAAGAAACATATATATCTAATGTTAATTACCACATTAATTACAGTCCACTGAACAGTCTTAGCAAAATGGCATTGAACAGTTCCACAATACAAGATGATCAGAATCTTTCTCCAGTAGGCTTCAAAGTCCGGTCCTCAAGGTTGCATATATGGAAGTCATATCCTGTCGATAGCAAGTGATGCAGTCTTCCCTTTAGTGGTTTTGTCTCGTCATCCTTTGAACCACCACGGCCCTCACACCATCGTCCTGGTGGCACGGTACTACGGACAACCAATGGTCAGCCCTCAGTCCTGGCTTCATTTCCAACAGTCGCGCTATTGCTATGTGGTCTGCTTCCGGTCCAAGCAGAGTCTCACAACTCTGAAGCCTTCTTTTAAAAACACACTGAGCTCTTTTAGCTGGCTCCCACACTCTGGTATTTTCTTGATGAGCTAAAACTTAAAACTTCCAGTCACATGCCCTTGCTTTACCAAAAAAAAAATGTTTGTTTTCAATCACAGGACTGTTTTTCTGTCGAACCTGGGTTTGACTTCCAGCCTGGAAATGCCCAACCCCAAATCGGGGACCTTCTGAAAAATACAAATACAAACTCAACCTGTGCAGAACTCAGTTTCCACACGAAGATTTCATAACGGTACTCTCTGCCTCTATTTCCCAGGATCCCATATACCTTATTAACTGCTTTCACAATCTGCCCTGCCACCTTCACCTATTTGTGCACATATACTCCCAGGTCCCTCTGCTCCTGCACCCTCTTTAGAATTGTATTCTTTATTTTATATTGCCTTTCCTGTTCTTCCTAACAAAATGCATCACTTCACACTTCTCTGCATTAAATTTCATCTGCCATATATCTGCTCTTTCCACCAGCCTGTCTCTGTCTGCCTCACAGTTTGTAATATTTGCAAATTTGCAATCTGCAAATTTTGAAATTGTACCCTGCACACCTGAGTTCAGTCATTAATATGATCAAGAAAAGTAATGGTCCTAAACCCATTGCTGGGGGACCCAACTATATACCATCCTCCAGTCCAAAAAAACAGCAGTTTACTACTCTTTCAGCCAATTTCGTATCCATACAGCCACTGTTCCTTTTATTCCATGGGCTTTAGCTTTGCTACCAAGCCTGTTATGTGGCACTTTATCAAATGCCTTTTGGATGTCCATGTACACCACGTCAACTGCATTACCTTCATCAACCCTCTTCGTTACTTCATTGAAACACGTAATCAAGTTAGTTAAAAACGATTTGCCCTTGACAAATCCATGCTGGCTTTCCTTAATTAATACACATTTGTCCACTGCCAAAGGCAGTCATTTAGGTAAATCAATCTTCAGCATTTCATTCAATCCATAATGGGGAGCAATCCATTGTTGAGTAGATCATTTGGTTACAATGTGTGTTTTTTAGCAAAATGTGAGGAAATCTTTACCCTCATATCACTCATTGCCTGTTCCATTTTTCCTTTGGCACTTCCTCCAAAAGTCTGACTGGGCTAACAGTAAGCATTTCAGGCATACCAGGGACCTGGCAGCAAGGTTGTGTGCTCGTGTTGACTGCAACAGAAATTTGGGCTGGAATTTTAAGGTCCCCCAATGTGTGGGCTGGTGGCGGGACTTTCTCAACGCCTTCCCGCCTCCGCTACAATTTTACGTGGGGCGGCGGCAGTGAGAAACAGCTCGTCCCAGGCCAATTAACTGCCACGTAAGGGCCTCCTCCACCACTGCTGGTATTTTACCCTCGGTGGCCAGACGACAAAGGCCCCAAGAACCCCACCAGGTAAAACCAGGCGGCCTTCTTGTGGACTGGGGGGTGGAGGGGCCTCCTGATTGGGCACCCTGTGCCTGACGGATGGCTGCCCCCAAAGCCCCAACCACGCCGCCCCCCCCACCCCCATTTGCCTTGCCTTGACGGGACTGGCCGATTATCTCCGGCAAGGCCCTAAAACTTTACCTCCTTTCCAGGGCCTTCCTCTTCCTCCTGAAGCTAGGTGTAGTCCCAGCAGTGGCCATTGCTCCCATATTCAATCCATGGTTCCAGCTATGGAAACAGCTTAATTTCACCTCTCAATTCAACACTTCATACTTTTTATTCAACTCCCTTTTAACTTGTAAGAACACCAGACATACATTTATATAGCACTTTATTGCATCTCTGAGAAATGTCATAGGTTCACACAAATGACTTCTGGAAGTGCAGCCATTCTTGTTGTGTAGGCAATCTTTGCAGCCAGTTTCTGCACAAGATCCCACAAGCAACAATTCAGTTAATGACCAGCTAATCTGTTTGGTGCGTTTGATCACGGGAAGAAAATTGGCCAGGAGAGCTCTGCTCTTCAGATTGCATTGTTTATGTCCACATGGACAATATTGTGACAAGGGATAAAATTTCCAGAATTAGTGGAAAAATAAATTCAAAATGGATCTTGCATTTTTATATCAATTACATTTCTTGTTTAAAGGATTGCTACAAGAAATTAACAGTTGATGGGTTTTACTATATCATTTCAACACCATATTTTGTCCCTCTCATCTAGTGTTATCCACATCGAAAATGAATGAGAAACCTGATCTTATTGTGACTCCTGTAGACCTTGCAAATGATGCATTGTGTTCAAATTCCTGTGACTGCAGACCTTTTGTGGATTGTTTTGAGACATGAAATGGATCAGCTGTAACCTTTTAGTTTGCTGTCAATTAAACATTTGTCCATTATGAAGGTCATTATCTGCTCTGTTGATAGGGATGTGTAGAGTAACATGCTGTACTTGTGCGGGAAATTTGTTTTTCTTTTTGGAGATTGTTCCCAGGCCTGAATGGGAACCTTTGAAATTACTCCTCTCATTTTGTTCAAGCTTGGGTCGACACTTTTCATTCTTCTAATTTGAATAAATGAGTCTAGGTTTATTTTGTACTCGCTTTGTTTTATGCAGGAGTGAGATCTAGCTAAATTAAAACTGCTTTTACAGTGCATGAGCCTGTACTAGTATGGGCAATTTCCGGAAATGTGAGGCATAGGAACATAAAAATTGTCCAGCACAGAAGGAGACCATTCGGCCCACTGCGTCTATGCCAGCTGAAAAAAGCCTGTTTTAGCCTAATCCTACTTTCCAGCTCTTAATCCATAGTCTTGTAGGTTACAGTGCTTCAAGTGCAAATTCAAGGATTTTTAAATGCGATGGGGATCTCTGCCTCTATCACCCTTTCAGATTATGAGTTCCAGACACCCACCGCCCTCTGGGTGGAGACATATCTCCTTAAAACCTTCCCGCTTACCCCCCCCCCCCCCCCCCACCGCCTCTAATCCTTCTGCCAATTACTTTATATCAATGCCCCTTGTTATTGACCTCTGCTAAAAGGAATAGGTCCTTCCTATCCACTCTATCTAGGCCTCTCATAATTTTATAAACCTCAATCAAATCTCCACTCAGCCTCCTCTGTTCCAAAAAAACAGCCCTATCCTATCCAGTCATTCCTCATAGCTAAAATTCTTCATTACTGGCAACATCCTCATTAATCTCCTCTATACCGTCTCTAATGCGATCGCATCCTTCCTGTAATGCAGTGACCAGAACTCTGTGCATTATTCTCCCTGTGGCCTGACTAGTGTTTTATATAGTTCTAGCATAATCTCTCTGCTCTTATATTCTGTGTCTTGGTAAATAAAGGAAAGTATTCTGTTTGCATTCTTAACCACCTTGTCTACCTGTCCTGCTACCTTCAGGAATCTGGAGAATAGACATGTGCAATAAGACTACTGCTGCCCTTTTACACTGTTAACTGAATCCCCTGAATATGGACTTAGACTTACAGCTGTCTCTCTGATGCCAGTTGATCCCCTGACTTTAAACCACAGAATAAAACTGCAGCTAAAACTTCCCTAAAAGCTTCGTTGGTAAATGCACTAGTTCAGTACCTGGAGCAACCAACCTGTAAACAACACCAGCTTGTCACTAGGACCTGCCGGCAATATATCTGACAGTAATGGGACAATTCTACACCATTTAAGGTTGTTTCCACCTGGGATGGGAGGGGAACCGTGCAGGTGAGTTTCTGTAGACTGCTTTCACACACTTCCAGCTTATTGAGTAGTATTGGGTGTAGAATGGTTTCCTCCTCAGTTAATCTTCAGTCAAGCTTAAGAGTTGGGGAGAGGAAAAGTGAAATTAAAATAGCTTTAGAAAGGCTTTTGCAAATTAAGGTATAATCCCAGTGTCCGCTAAACACTACTGACTCTTTGTTCAATGTCACCAGCTTTTTGAGGGACAGAGTTCCCATGAACGGCCTAGCTCTAATTTTAAGGTTTTTAAAAATTAATTTCATAGGATGTACGCATCGCTGGCAAGCCCAGCATTTGTTGCTGATTCCTAATTGCTGTTGAGAAGGAAATGGTGAGCTGCTTTCTTGAATGCCTCTAGTCCAATTGGTACGGATGTTCCCACAGTGCTGTTAGGAAGGAAGTTCCAGGATTTTGATCCAGTGACAGTGAAGGAACGGCTATATATTTCCAAGTTAGGATGGTGTGTGGCTTGAAGGGGAATTTGCAGATGGTGGTGTTCCCACGAGTCTGCTGCCATTGTCCTAGGCATAAGAGGTCGCGGGTTTGGAAGATGCTGTTGAAGGAGGTGAGTTGCTGCAGTGCATCTTGTATATAGTACACACTGCTGCTGCTGTGCATCAGTGATGGAGGGAGTGAATATTTAAGATAGTGGGTGGGGTGCCAATCAAGTGGACTGCTTTGTCCTAGATGGTGTCAAGCATCCTCACTTGTTAGAGCTCACTCATCCAGGCAATTGGAGAGTATTGACTTGTGCCTTGTGGATGGTGGACAGGCTTTGGGGAATCAGAAGGTGGGTTACTCATCACAGAATTCCCAGCCTCTGGCCTGCTGTTGTTGCCACAGTATTTATGTGACTGCTCCAGTTCAGTTTCTGGTCAATGGTGACCCGCCCCACCCCCCCCCAGGGCGTTAATAATGGGGGATTCGGCCCCTAATCTTCTGGATTCAAGGGAATACAAGTCAACTTTATAATGAGCATGAATTTCAAAAGGGACGGTTATGTTTGACAAAACAGAAAGGGTAGTTGAGGGTAATGTAGTAGATGCAATATATTTTGATATCCAAAAGGCCTTCCATAAGGTACCGCATAGTAGAGTCATGACAATGGTCAGAGCATGTAAATTCGGGGACAAGTTGCAGAATGGTTGGCAAGCTGATTACGAAACAGAAAACAGATCAGAGTAAAGGTAGTAACTCAGACTGGCAAAAGATGGAAAGTGGTGTTGCACAAAGATTTGTGCTGGGACCACTGTTCACCTTTTAGGCAACTCCAAAATTTGTGGATATAGTTAATAGAGTGCTGGGACTAAATACAAGAAGATATTACACGCCTATTCTGCAAAGTTATTAATCGACAAATGAATTTCAACATAGATAAATTTGAGGTAATATACTTTTGTAGGAAGAATAGGGAAGCCACATACTGCTTGGAAAATTGGAAATTGGATAGAGGAACAGAGGGATCTGGGTTACAGATGCACAAATGATGTTTAAAAAGCCATAAAAAAGCAAACAAAACACGAGTTCATTTCTAGAGAGATAGAATTGAAAAGTAGAGAGGTTATGTTAAACCTGTATGAAATGTTGGCTACAGTCCACTTATAGTATTGTAAATAGTTATGACTTGCATGTTATAAAACCGATATAGAAGCATTGGAGAAGGTTCAAAAATGATTTACAAGGGTATACCAGAACTGAGGAGCTGGAAGTCAGGAATTGAAAGGCAGGGAGGAACTCAAAAAAAAAAATAACAGTCACCAGGGAGGTGGTACTGAACAAATTGTTGGAGCTGTGGGCTGACAAGTCCCCGGGTCCTGATGGGCTTCATCCTAAGGTGTTAAAAGAAGTGGCTAGTGAGATAGTTGATGCGTTAGTTTTAATTCTCCAAAATTCCCTCGTTCGGGGAAGGTTCCATTAAATTGGAAAATAGCGAATGTAACTCCTTTATTCAAAATAGGAGGGAGGCAGAAAGCAGAAAAATACAGGCCTGTTAGCTTAACATCTGTCTTAGGGAAAATGTTAGAAGCTATTATTAAAGATGTTTTAGCAGGGCATTTAGAAAAATTCAAGCTAATCAGGCAGAGTCAGCATGGTTTTGTGAAAGGGAAATTATGTTTAACCAATTTATTGGAGTTCTTTGAGGGAGTTACAAGTGCTGTGGATAAAGGGGAAACGGTGGATGTATTGTACTTAGATTTCCAGAAGGCATTTGATAAGGTGCCCCATCAAAGGTTATTGCAGAAAATAAAAGCTAGGGGGTAACATATTGGCATGGAAAGAAGATTGACTAGCTAACAGGAAGCAGAGTAGGCATAAATGGGTCATTTTCTGGTTGGCAAGATGTAATGAGTAGTGTGCTGCAGGGATCGGTGCTGGGGCCTCAACTTTTTACAATTTATATAAATGACTTAGATGAAGGGACTGAAGGTGTGGTTGCTAAATTTGCTGATGACACAAAGATAGGTAGAAAAGTAACTTGTGAAGAGAACATAAGGAGGCTACAAAAATATATAGATAGGTTAAGTGAGTGGGCAAAGACCTGGCAAATGGAGTAGAATGTGGGAAAGTGTGAAATTGTCCACTTTGGCAGGGTGAATAAAAAATAAGCATATTATCTAAATGGTGAGAGATTGCAGAGGGATCTGGGGCGTCCTAGTGCATGAATCGCAGAAGGTTAGTATGCAAGTACAGCACGTAATTAGGAAAGCTAAAATAATGTTATTGTTTATCGCGAGGGGAATTGAATACAGAAGTAGGGAAGTTATGCTTCAGCTATACAGGGCATTGGTGAGACTCCATCTGGAGTACTGTGTACAGTACTGGCCTCCTTATTTAAGGAAGAATGTAAATGCTTTTGAGACAGTACAGACAAGGTTTACTAGACTAATACCTGGAATGGGTGACCTGTCTTATGAGGATAGAGTGGACAGGCTAGGCTTGTATCGCTGGAATTTAGAAGAATAAGAGGCGACCTGACTGAAACATAAGATCCTGAAGGGTCTTGACAGGGTGGATGTGGAAAGGATGTTTCCCCTTGTGGGAGAATCTCGAACTATGGGTCACTGTTTAAAAATAAGGGGTCGCCCATTTATGACAGAGATGAGGAGAAATTTTTTCTTGAGGGTCGTGAGTCTTTGGAATTCTCTTCCTCAAAAGGCAGTGGAAGCAGAGTCTTTGAATATTTTTAAGGCGGAGGTAGATAGATTCTTGATAAGCAAAGGGGTGGAAGGTTATCGGGGGTAGGTGGAAATGTGGAGTAATCAGTTCAGCCATGAACTTATTGAATGGCAGAGAGGGGTCGAGCAGCTTACTCCTGCTCCTAATTCATATGTTCATGTTACTTGTCTTTTTGGCATGTGAACTGTTGTAAGACGTACGGGACTACAGTTAATATCCAAAGGAAAACCTGGATTTTTATTATACTTTAATTAGAACATATATATCTCACGCGCGCCCACACAAACAATTACTGCATGGACACACCTACACACGTCCCACTCTCTTGGGATACACTTACAGCAAACTGGTGATGTCATCCCTTCCTCTGATGATCTTCACTTACAGCTCTCAAGTGGTCAGCTCTTAAGGTGGTCCCTTCTTAAGGTCGTCCCGCAACAATAAACTGTCAGGAAAGATTGAACACACTGGGGGCTTCTTTCTTTAGAAACATAGAACAGTACAGCACAGTACAGGCCCTTCACCCCACGATGTTGTGCCGAACCTTTAACCTACTCTAAGACCAAACTAACTACCTACACTTCATTCTACTATCATCCATGTACCTATCCAAGAGTCGCTTAAATGCCCCTAATGTATCTGCTTCTACTACCACCGCTGGCAGTGCATTCCACGCACCCACCACTCTCTGTGTAAAGAAACTACCTCTGACATCTCCCCGAAACCTTCCTCCAATCACCTTAAAATTATGCCCCCTGGTGATAGCCCTTTCCATCCTGGGAAAAAGTCTCTGACTATCCACTCTATCTATGCCTCTCATCATCTTGTACCCCTCTATCAAGTCACCTCTCATCCTTCTTCGCTCCAATGAGAAAAGCCCTGGCTCCCTCAATCTTTCTTCGTAGGACATGCCCTCCAGTCCAGGCAGCATCCTGGTAAATCTCCTCTGCACCCTCTCTAAAGCTTCCACATCCTTCCTATAATGAGGCAACCAGAACTGAACACAATATTCCAAGTGTGGTCGAACCAGGGCCTTATAGAGCTGCAGCATAACCTCGTGGCTCTTAAACTCAATCCCCCTGTTAGTGAAAGCCAACGCACCATACGCCTTCTTAACAACCCTATCAACTTGGGTGGCAACTTTGAGCGATCTATGGACATGGACCCCAAGATCCCTCTGTTCCTCCACACTACCAAGAGTCCTGTCTTTACGCCTGTATTCGGCATTCAAATTCGACCTTCCAAAATGAATCACTTCACACTTTTCCAGGTTGAACACCATCTGCCACTTCTCAGCCCAGCTCTGCATCCTGTCAATGTCCTGTTGCAACCTACAACAGCCACACTATCCACAACTCCAGCAACCTTCGTGTCATCGGCAAAGAGAAGGTTGAGGAGTCACCTGATAGATCTTTAAGATTATTGAAGGGATTTGATAGGATATATGTTGAGTTGTTTCCACTTGTGAGGAGAGACCAAATTTCAGGTCATAAATATAAAATAGCCGCTAATAAATTCAATAAGGAATTCAGGAGGAACTTCTTTACCTAGAGAGTGGTGAGGAATATGGAACCTGCTACCCCCAGGAGTGGTTGAGGTGAATGACATAGATCCATTTAAGGGGAAGCTAGATAAGCACATGAGAGAGAAAGGAAAAGAAGGATATGCTGATAGGGTTAGATGAAGTAGGGTGGGAGGAGGCTGGTGTGGAGCATCAACACCAGCACAGTCCAGTTGGGTCAAATAGCTTGTTTCTCTGCTGTAAATAATATGTAATGTTACTGGAATTGGTGTGGATGAGAAAGAATTATGTTTGTTGTGATCTGAACCACTCATTTAGTTTTGGAATGTTTGCTTTTGTTCCTTGTACTTTTTCTATTTCCTAAACTCTTTCTCCCTTTAGTTAAATTGAAAACTTCCCTTTTCCTGTCGCCTTGTTTTCACAAATCATTTTGAAGTTTGCTATAGGGTTGCATCCTATCCAAGCCAGTTAGCGACACTGAAGTTCAGCAATACATTTTGCAGTTCTACATTACAATATTGACTACAGTTCAAAAGTACTTCATTGGCTGTAAAGTGCTTTGGAATATTCCCTGGTCGTGAAAGGCATTGTTTAAATGCAAGTCTTTCTTCCTTTCTTGCTCTCTCTTTCCTTTTTGATGGCGTTATTGAATAGGGCCACTTAGAGGTGAGGCAGCAGTACTACAGCATGTTTCCAAAGAGCATTTTCTGCTGAACCTGAATAATTAAAAAAAAGACTCCTTATCACAAGTATGTTTAACCATTCGGCTATAGCCTTGTATTAGTTCAGAAGGAAGATATGTTTGTAGTTTTATAGATCCAATAGTTTTAGGAATGTTCAAATTTGTAGTATGATTTGAGCAATTAAAGAATAGCACATTTAAAATGCAACAACATCCTGAACTGGTTCTTGTGATGTCCTGTGCAATCTTTCACAAAGGCCCATTTAACTGTTTGCTCACCAAAAAGATATCAAAGACTGAACAATTCACAATTTAGTATACAGTTTTTTTTTATTACAGTACTTCTACACAAATCTAAAGTTGGTATTTAATCATGATAAAGAGAACAATAAGTTTTTTGTTTTGGAATTAGTGCAAGCTGCATCTTTATATGTTTAATTTGACATAGCATAACTCAGTTCAGTGTCACGAACATCAAGGCTCAGCTTAATATTCAATTCCAAGGATTACAGTCCTGTTTAGCAAAGTTCACCCATTGCTGTTTATATAGCAAAGTAGCAGGGAGAAGTTATGTTTTTCTTGTTCAAGTATATTTCTTGGGCTTGAGATTATACCTCTTAAATCAGTTGGTAGTTTAACTGCTATGTCAAAACAGTTCTAAAAACCCTTGACATATGCAGGCTCTGACCTCCGAGGTATGTCATCAAGTTGTCTGTTGTCTTTATCCTTCATCTTTGTTTTTGAACTTCAGTCACTGTACTTGGAAGCACTAATACAGTTTCTTTTAACTCAGACCAATATATCTCCCCTTTCTGAATGTACTCTCGCTTCCCTATTTCCAGATGTGTTTCTTCTTCAAACTTCTGAAAACTAACTTCAACAACGTTAAATCCAGATAAGAGCCTTCCCTTTTTAGGTCATTAAAATTAAGCTGCGTTTGCTGATAACAACTACTAGGTGGCTTAGTACTAGCACATGTGCAAATGCAGCTTCTTCCACTGAAACGTCACTGCCTGCGACGTTTCAGGCAGCTGCCAGGATTGAAGATGGTGCTGCTCAATTTATCACAAACAAAGTCAACCTGCAAATCGCCTCAATGGTTGCTATCGCTGCCTCTGTCCCACCCCCAACAGTCCCCCGCTCCCTCCTGCCATTGCGCTTCTCTTTCTTGCTTGCTCCTGTGCCCATCTTCTCGCCGTTGGCTCCCTGCTGCCTTTCATTAACCACTTGTTCCGGCCTCGCCACTCGCTCTCCATTACCGCCCGCACCCCCCTCCCCCCAGCCGCTCGCTCCAGACCTTGCCACTGCTCCCTTCCACTCCCCTGGGACGATTGTTTCCCATTTCCCGCTCCCCACTCCCCCCAACCCCCCTCCAGGCCGCGCTGCTATCCTCCTCTCAGCCACTCGCTGCCACGTTCAATTGTTCTCTGCCCTGCCACCTGAAGAAACAAGGTGGGCAGTGAGGGGCGGACGGGGAGATGTAGAGCAAGTGGCCGAGAGGAGGGAAGCAGCGCGGCCTGGAGCTAGCAGCTGGGGGGAGGGGGGAAGCGGCGAGCGAGCGGCCGGAGAGCCAGGTTGGGGGGGGGTGAGGGCGGGGGGGAGAAAGCAAGGAGCGGGAAACGTTCAGTCCGGGGGAGAAGCAGTGGCAAGGTCTGGAGCGAGCGGCTGAGGTGGGGGGAAACGGCCAGTGGGGAAGAGCTGGCCGGGGGTGGGGTGGGGGGGCGGAAGGAAAGCATCGAGGGCAGGAGCAGGGAGGCCTGGAGTGAGTAACCAAGGGGGTGTGTGGCCACTGGGGCGGGAGCTAATAGCTGAGAGGGAGGGAAACTGAGTGAGTGGCTGAAGGAAAGCAGCGGCATGGCGGGGATCGAGTGGGGTGAAGTGGCAATTGAATGGAGACGGCTATTGGGGGATGAGGATGTCATTGCGTGGTGCTGTCATGCACACGCATTCATACTGGCAAGCTGGCAAATTTTCGCACACGTTGATGATGTCCACGATCACTGTGCATGCTCTGCGTTGTCAGGAGTCACTATGTTAAAATTAAGTAAGTATTTCAGACAATCTGACTCACTTTAATTACCTTTCAGTGAGGTTGGAATTCTGCTAAAACTGTGCAAGCACCCTTAACACTTAGCAAGTTAATCAATAAACTGCACTGAAAGTTCTACTGTTAAACATCATTTTCAGGCAAGACTTTGCCCTGAAACGTTTGTAGTGGTTAACTTACAATTTGGCTATTTTTACCTTGTGAAAAGCCATATGGAGCCTTCTCCATAAATTCAGACCTCCTTAGAAATGCAAGATTCATTCAGAGCGCACATTCTATCAGTCAGACTTCCAACCGGAAGGGCGGCGCAGTGGTTAGCACCGCAGCCTCACAGCTCCAGCGACCCGGGTTCGATTCTGGGTACTGCCTGTGCGGAGTTTGCAAGTTCTCCCTGTGTCTGTGTGGGTTTCCGCCGGGTGCTCCGGTTTCCTACCACCTCCAAAAGACTTGCAGGTTGATAGGTAAATTGGCCATTGTAAATTGCCCCTAGTGTAGGTAGGTGGTAAGAGAATGGTGGGGATGTGGTAGAAAATATGGGGGTAGTGTAGGGTTAGTATAAATGGGTGGTTGTTGGTCGGCACAGACTCGGTGGGCCGAAGGGCCTGTTTCAGTGCTGTATCTCTAAATAAATAAATAAATCAGTACCTGTGGATCTGAGTACAGCACCATCATTGCACTGCCTCCTACTAATCCCTCCAATTTATTTTTTCCTCAGGAAAAATTCTGAGTTTTACCTAGGGTTGAAACAACATTTGTAAGAGTTGGAATGAGAAGAGTAGACACTTAAAAACGAATGGAAACAAGAATACTGGTCTTTCAAAACTATATATTCAGGCCATTATCAGCATCAGGCTGCATTACATGGGACAGAAATACAAAGCTGTTTTAATCCAACAAGGGTATGCTAACCCTTTCAAAAGAAAGATGATGGAATGTGAATTGCATTTCTGTATTGCTGTTTGCAGCTTTAAAAAAAAAATGCTTATTCACAAAACAGTTTTCCATGGCAGTGGTCCATTGTGACAGACCTCTTTGCATCTGCATTGTGGCAGCTTGACCAGGAATAGTTAGTTCAAAGCAAAACTACCGGCACAGATGGTCCAAGTACAGAAATCACTAAAAGCCAGTGGCAAGGTATAAAAAAATGATTAAAAAGGGCAAGTGGAATGTTGGCCTTCACCTCAAGGGGGCTGGAATACAAAGGGATGGAAGCTAGGTAACTTGTTATGAGCTCTAGTTAGACACCATTTAGAGTACTGCATTCAGTTCTAGGCACCACACCTTAGGATATATTGGCTTTGGAGTCAGTGCAGTGCAGTTTCACCAGAATGTTACTGGGGCTAAAAAGGTTAACTTATGAGGGCGGGTTGACCATGCCTGCATTCCCATGAGTATAAAAATTAAGTGTGATCTAATTGAGGTGTTTAAGATGATTGTCGGAATTGATAGGGTATATAGAGAGAAAGGGGGCATTAGCTTAAAATTAGAGCTAGAGCATTCAAGGGTGATGTCATGAAGTGCTGCTTCATGCAAAGGGGAGTGAAAATCTGGAACTCTGTCCCCCAAAAAGTTGTTGAAGCTAAGTCAAATAAAAATTTAAAAACTGAGTTTGATGTTTTTTGTTAAGCACAGATATTAAGAATTATAGGATCTGGCAGGTAGATTGAGTTCAGGTACAGTTCAGTTGTGACCTAATTGAATGGCGGAACAGGCTCGAGGGGCTGAATGGTTTACTCATGTTCCTATGTTTGCAGGAAAGTGTAATTGGAAGATTATTTACATCTCCCAGTTGAACCAAGCAACAGTCTCAATATAGAGATCGATCTTGGGTTAAGAGGCACTGTATTTCCAGTGACCAGGAACAACTACTCCTCCCCTGACTTGTAAATTTAAATGTCATAGACTAACGCGCGCAATACCCTTTAGTCATCTCTTTTCTCCGTCCCAACATGCAGATGAACACCCACACTTCTCTGCCTCCCAAAGCATCTGTTCTGTTACTGTCTTTATGATACAGAGCTAATCTCCTATTGGATATTGTCCACAAAATAAGAGCACTGATGTCTGAAGCTCACTAATGACTTTGCACCCGAAAGGCAGTATTTTTCATAACTGTATCTGTGATGATGGACAGTTACCAGGAGATAGAAATTTTCTTTCGAGTACGTCAGTCAGTGTTGGGTTGCTGCATTTCTTTATCTCGTCATCCAAGTGAAATCTCAAAAACAGATTTTTTTAATTGCTCCCTTTCCTATCTAATGCAAAGGAAATCGAGGAGTGATATTTGAGGCTGTTGTTTCATATTAAGGGTCAGCTGAATGTACTAAGAAGCTCAGAGTCCACTCTCCCATCAGAACATTCTGATTAGGTTAGTGCATTATGATTAACTGTTCTCTATACAATGCATGCAGGCTATTATTTCCTATTAATCAACTTCAGATTATCACTTGTTACACTTGAAATGATTACATGTGAATTGCTAAACTATCTCAATCTCTTGATTAAATTATAGCCTTTAATCACTCTCGTGTATTTATTATATTCTACATGCAAACTGTCTGTACTCCAGATCAGATTACAGCAAGTAACTCGTATCCAGATAGTTTCCTGGGTTCTCGGCACTCTCCGGTACCTTGTCGGAGTGTCCATAATTTGTGTTATCTGAAAAGTTGAGTTTCATGAGGATGGTTCAACCTTGCGGAGTATCACAGCAAAACCTGGTCCTGTTCTCAGGAGTTGCTGGATAGAGATCAGTAGTAGGAAACCTGCCTGTGTTTTTAATACTAACCCTAACCCAGGCTGCTGAGATAGATTGTACCTTCCCTACGAGCTCCCTGGCTGAGAAAAATTAACCCAGCACATGTCATTGGTTGAGCTTTGAATTTTTCCAGTCCCTTATGCCTCAGCTACTCATTCGATAAGCACTTTAAACCTTTGGGGGAGTTACAGTAGCTAGTTTTTGCTTTGCTGTTGTTTTCTCTTTTCTCTCTGCCCTGGCCCCACACACAAACTCTTGGCAATACTGCTCTGTCACCAAACTCTAGAAGATCTACAAAGACAAATTACTGCAGATGCAGGAAATCTGAATTATAAACAGGAAATGTTGGAAATACTGTGGACAGAGCAACAGCTAGAAAACACGAGAAGGTCTGTTTGTTTTTTCCTCTTTCTGGATTGAAGTGCCTGACATTCCTTCAACATATGCCCTCAAATATTCTTGAGAGATCCTCAGCCCTCCCATTGGAAGATGTTTGTAAAAGAATGCATTTCCTCATTAGATTACTTTTAATATGCTTTTACATTCATAAATGAAAAATTCCAATTCGAATATTTGCAAAGATTAAAAACACAATTTCCAGCTTCCCTGATAATCGATGGTTAAGCAGTGCTGAACTGAGCCATGCAGACTAGGAAGGACTCCAGTTTGATTCCTGGCCTGTGCTGAATTACCTAATCTGAGCTATTGCAGAAAAAGGGGTGCTTCAGTTGGTCTCAGCTCCATGTGTCCAAGCTGGGGAAAAACAGCCACTTCTCCAGTCTGACTGGTGTCTGCTGGAAAGCGTGTGGATGGATGGGGATGGGGCTGGTATGTTAATGGATGTCTAGTGTGAGGACCAGATCATGCCCAGCAATATTCTGTTTGGAGAGTGCCCTAAGCATAACAATCTCTTGAATTGACAGTGCTGTGTGTTGTTAATCTCTCACTGAACTAGTGGGAATTCATGTTGCAGGGCATTGCACACACACAACTGGCCAACATAACTGCCTTGTGGTTTTGTTAACTAGTTTTGTGAGAAACAGATCATCCTGGGCTTCCTTCAGTACATTACAACATGAGGTGGATGAGTATGTAGTTAAGATATAACTCTTTGCACTCAGGATAGTAAACATGTGGCATAGCTGACCCAGGAAGGCAGTGTATGCAGAGGACTTTTTTATTCTTTCATGGGATGTGGGCATCACTGGCAAGGCCAGCATTTGCCCTTGACAACTGAGTGGCTTGCTAGGCCATTTCAGAGGGCAGTTAAGAGTCAACCTCATTGCTGTGGGTCTGGAGTCACATTTAGGCCAAACCAGGTAAGGATGGCAGATTTCCTTCCCTAAAGGACACTAGTGAACCAGAGGTTTTTATGACCATTGATATTTTCATGGCACCATTACTGAGACTAGCTTTCAATTCCAGATTTTTATTAATTAATTGAATAATACATTTCATAGAGTAATGTGAGGAGTAACTGAAGTAAGGTGGGGCAAGAAGTCTGTGACTTTTGGGACCGGCCTGATGAATTGACATGATCATTTCCATTCCGATATACCCAAGAGAGAAAAATCTATAGCAAAAATAAACCTACATAACTGCTGCAATGTTTTCCAAAAGAGATTGAGATGTTTCTGGGGCAATGTGGGTGGTGCAGGATTGGTACAAGGGTTGCATCATCTGTTTGTTCAGTTGAACATGGATGGGCCTGATGGTCTTTTCTTATTTTTCTTTTCCTATGACATCTCACTGGGCCATTCTGAAAACCTTTGTAGATCATAGTAAAGCACTTTCACTAATTTGAGTTAGACCAACAGTAGGTACTAAAACTCAGTGACTGGTAGCCTAACAAAATCAAGTAGTTTTGCATTCATCTGACCACAAACAACCGAGACTATGGGGACCGTAGGTTGAACTTTTCTTTCCATCCACTCCATTTTAGTGGACTGCTAGACTCATAGTTCGATAGGAGAGACATAGAGAAAATATTTCCACATACAGGCAATTTAAAAAGTTGAAAACTAGAGACCATAAATATAAGTTAGTCACTAATATATCCAACAAGAAATTCAGGAGAAATTTCTTTACTCAAGAGTGGTTAAAATGCAGAGCTCACTACCACATGGAATGGTTGAGGTGAATAGCATAGATGCATTTAATAACTACATGGGGGAGAAAGGAATAGAAAGATATGATGGTGAAGTGAGATGAAGTCAGGTACGAGGGAGTGGGACTTACTGCATAGCTCAGTGGAGAGCCAGCATAGACTCAGTGGGCCAAATGGCCTCCATTTGTGCTGTTTGTGCAGTGTTTAGCAACATAGTCATAAACAGGCCAAATGGCCTGTTTCTGTGCTGTAAGATTCTTCGCAATATTGCCTAGGTTTCTATGTAAAACTACAGTGAAGCGTCTGAAAGTTACCAAGATCAGTGGCACCACTAGAGAGCCAGAACCTTCAGGGGAGGAGGTGAAAAAAGATAAATCTACTGTTTTTAATATAGATTGCTGCAGACCTGTGTTATCTCCACTATCTTTGATAAGTATTGAGCAAGCCTCAATCTTATAGCAACAACTTTATCTGTCTAAGTTGGCATAACTCTGTTGCCTCTCCCCTTTTCCTCTGTTGATGGCCTGGGAGCTGTGAATATTCCCATTCTGTGTACGTCACCTCTCATTGGAAAGCCCATGTATAAATAATGCTAATCAGTAAAATCTCTTAAAGGATTATCATAAGTATTCTGGAAAAATAACAAACAATTGCCAAATGTCTTTATAACTGTTCATAAATGATTTAACAGTGATGGTTCTGCTCCAGAGAGGCGGTAATTGTTTATTGAATGCAGCATATTCTATGTGTAAAACCGCTTACTCAGAGATGTATAACGTATTACTGAACACTGCTTAGAATTTTCCACTGGTACCCAGGCATTTGAAATGAGTTTGACTTATACCAAATGGTAGATACAGTATCAAACAGTCCATATATTGAAAAATAACAGAATCTATAGCTCAAATCCAGATCCATTGAACAGCGGTGATTGAATTGTGCTGAATGCACACAAGAGAATCATGTTCAACTTTCAACAGTTCAGAAACTGTAGCACCTGGACCCAAACTCCTATGAAATAATGCCTAATAAGCCTTCCGTCCTTCTCCCCTTCCTCTCCAAATTGTTGCCTGTAGAACTTTGCAGTGTGGTCACTTGACTATTTTAGTGTATAGGTGTATGAAGCAGCAATTGGTGACCTGATCTGTTTCACCTCATGTAATGTCTTCAAAACCAAGTACTTCAAGTGTGAACAGTGCTCTGAAGACCAAGAAATTTTACGATTATAATGTTGCTGATGGTGGGAAGGAGGTTCAAAAAAAGATGTGACATAAAGAAAACACTTTTGGCCAAGATTTACTTTGGTTTTGGCTTCTTTAATTCTGTCGTGGTACATGAGAAAGTAAAAATCAGCTACACTCAGAAAAACATGTCGCAGTTTTACTTGATTCATTGCAACAATTAGTTGGTTAGTCATCTGGGAGATTGCTTGAGGCAGAAGCCAAGTCACTTAATTCAGGTACAGATATGCTGTGCGAGTAGTTCAAATATGTGTCTGGTAGCTTTTTGAATTTCACTGTTATTTAAACTTAAAGCATCTGTAACTGTTTCAAAAGTATTTATCAAATCAGTGAATCAGCTGGGGCTTTCAAAGAGGTCCGAGGCGATTTGTAATCTTTTGAAGTAAGTCGGCCTTGAGATACTTTTGTATTTGGTGAGGGACAAAAAATTGGAAAAGAACAATTACATACGTTTAAAAATTGTATTATATAAATTCAGCATAGATGTTATGGATATTTTATTGTTTTCATTATAACAAACAACCTTTGTTTAGCTGGTTAAAAAAAAAGTATTATATTACTGGTTCTGCTCCATTACTATTCAGTGCATCTGTTTACCAATTAAAGCCTTTAACAATCTGTATAGTAGGGCTATTCTGGAAGATCCTGTGAAGGCAAAGATGGAGCCAGTAGCCAAAGTAAGGTTTCTCTGTGCATTATCCCACGTGCACTATGAAACTTACACAGGTTTGTTGGGAAGGGCGGTTGAGTCAGAAAATTGCAAGCATTCCACAAAGAGCTGGGTGCTGCAATTTAGACAGAGTTCATAGAATAGAATAGAATCATCAACTAGTACACCAGAGGAGGAGGCCATTCGGCCCATTTGATCTGCATTGGCTCATTTGACAAGCAATCTAATTAATCTCCGTCCCTTGCCCTTTCCCTATATCCCTGCAAATTTTTCTCCAAGTTATCCAATTCTCTGTTGAAAGTTCCAATTAAATCATGAAATCTGTATCCATCACCCTGGTGAATTCTAAATCCTAACCATTCATTGCATAAAAAATGTTTTCCCTCATGTCACCTTTGGTTCTTTTGTCAGTCACCTTACATCTGTGTCCTCTTGTTTTTGACCCTTCAGCCATTGGAAACAGTTTCTCTTTATTACCTCTTCGCCTTCTGTACCCTAAGGAGAGCAACCCCAGCTTCTTTGAGTCTGTCCACGTAACTGTAAATCCGCATGCCTGGGACCAGTAAATCTCTTCTGTTCCTTTTCGTCCTTCCTAAAGTGCAGTGCC
The DNA here is from genome assembly GCF_036365525.1 of Heterodontus francisci. Classification (NCBI taxonomy): domain Eukaryota; kingdom Metazoa; phylum Chordata; class Chondrichthyes; order Heterodontiformes; family Heterodontidae; genus Heterodontus; species Heterodontus francisci. Next base: position 45,781,943 of record NC_090402.1, on the reverse strand, counting down.
TAGAATTGGATACAGTACTCCAGCTTGGGCCAAACTAGTGTTACGTATAGATTTAGCATAACTAACTGGCTTTTGTATTCTGTCCCCAAACTAAAGGTCTGCAAAGGAAACCCGACCGAGCCCGGAAATGCAACCCGACCCGACGCATCATCGGGGTCGGATCGGGTAGCAGACCTTGACCCATGTACTGATGTAAAGGCCTGTTACCCAACCCCGATGGGACCCAACGACATGGTGTCGGGTTCAGGTCGGGTCGCACATCCAGGTCCGGCATTCGGGCTGGGTCAGGTTTCATTTGCAGACCTTTACCCAAAACACCTGTCCTGGAAGATGAAATCAAATGGCTATCTTCAGAATCTACCTGAGTTTTTGCTAGAATTACATTGAATTAACTGCACAGAAACAGGTGATAAACAGGTCATTTGGCCCAACTGGACTATGCTGATGCTTATGCTCCACACAAGCCCCCGCTCACCCCTCTTCATCTAACTCTTTCAACATATCCTTCTGTTTCTCCCTTCCTCCTTCCATGTGCTTATCTAGTTTTGTCTTTTTGTCTTTGGTGCACTGGTGTGCCCTATTTGGTTGGAGCACCAAAATATTATGCAGTGGAAGCTGTGGGGTACTCGTTACATATACCAAATAATCTTGTCCCTGCTGCCAATTGGATGTGAGTGAGAGATTTCTACTCCCACACATTGAAACGCTAGAATCTAGTCATAGTTTGTCATAGACCCAAGAGAAGAGGAAGAGAAATGACAGATTAGCATTTTGGTGCAACTCTCTCCAATAGGTTCAAGAACTTGGCTCTGCCAGCATGACTAGATGCTAACTTTATGTTAATTCCTACTTTTTCCCTTTTGTCCTGAAGATGTTGTACAGTTCCATGGATTTTCTCTGGTATTGCGCAGGTCGCTATTCTTCTGCCGTGATACTTGACTGAGATTATTTTAGGCTCTTCCAGCAAGTTTACTTTGATATAATATAAAATAAAAGCAAAATAGTGTGAATGTTGGAAATCTGAAATATAAACAAAGTGCTGGAAATACTCAGCAGGTCTGGCAGCATCTGGAGAGAGAAGCAGAGTTAACATTTCAGGTCTGTGACCTTTCATCAGAACTAGCAAAAGTAAAAAATGGCTTTGAGCAAGTGAAAAGGGGGAGGTGGGGGGAAGGAAAAAAAAAGGAAGGTGTGTGATGGGGCAGAGGACAGGAGAGATTAACGACAGAGATGGCAAAGGGAGTGCTAATAGGTAAAAGACACAGCATTAGTCCAGAGACAGTGTTAATGGCAGAATAATGAACAGTTCTGTCCAAAAGCAAAAACATGAAAAACAAGTTTAAGACAGGCACATATTTAAAAAATTAATAACATTAAAATGGCAGTCATGCTGTGAAATTGTTCAACTCAATGTTCAGTCCAGAAGGCTGCAGAGTGCCTCATCGGGAGATGAGTTGCTGATCCTCAAGCTTACGTTGAGCTTCATTGGAACACTGTAGTAGGCCAAGGACAGAAATGTGGCCATGAGATCAGGGTGGTGAATTAAAATGACAGGCGACCGGAAACTTGGGGTCATGCTTGCGGACTGAGCAGAGGTGTTCCGCAAAGCAGTCACTTGGTGTTGTATTGGCAGTATCTGGGCCAACTCCAATCTTGAACTCACTAAACATCCATGTATGACAATCAGCAGCTCCAGTTCCGGCTAATTCCCTCTCTCCCCTGCCTCTCCAAGGCCAAAGGGACAAAGGGGCAATTATAATATCACAACTACAGCCTCAACTGAGTTGGGCTAACTCTGTGCAGGCCAGCAAATGAACCTGGGACATTTGGGGAAGTTAAATTCTTCCTTTTCTGTCTAGCCCTGCAAAGGTACATGCCAACTTGCTTTGCTATTGCTTTGATAAGGTTCTTAACACTTGTGCTGCCAGAGCAACACCAAAGTAAACTTGCTGGAATCGCTAAAATTGTCGGCAGGAAAGACTGTGGTGTCCCTAGAAATTTCCCAACAAAACAAACTTTGGCAAGTCTGCTAAGATACAGCTGCAGTTAATTTATTTATATAAATATATAAAATGTATAAACTGAAGGGATATATATTGTATAAACTGAAGGAGCAGCCAGAGGTCGTGGTCCATATTGGTACTAACGACATAGGCAGGAAGAGAGATGAGGTCCTGCAAAGTGAATATAGGGAGTTAGGCAGAGGGTTAAAAAGCAGGACCTCTAGGGTTGTAATCTCAGGATTACTCCCTGTGCCACGTGCTAGTGAGGGTAGGAATAGGAGGATGAGGCAAATGAATGTGTGGCTGACGAGCTGGTGTAGGCGGGAGGGCTTCAACTACTTGGATCATTGGGATCTCTTCTGGTGCAGAGGTGACCTGTACAAGAAGGACGGGTTACATCTAAACTGGAAGGGGACCAATATCCTTGTGGGGAGGTTTGCTAGTACTACTTGGGAGGGTTTAAACTGGTCTTGCAGCGGGGTGGGACCCAAAGCAGTAGTCTCTCTGATGAGATAGTTGAGGCAAATGTAGAGGTTAAAGCAAGCAAGTCCAGTAGGCAGGCCGGGCAGGGGCAGGACAGGGAGCGTGGAAGGTCTGATAGGCTAAACTGCATTTACTTTAATGCAAGAAGCCTTACAGGTAAGGCAGATGAACTCAGCATGGATCGGTACATGGGATTGTGATATTGCTATTACGGAGACGCGGTTGAGGGATGGGCAGGACTGGCAGCTCAATGTTCCGGGGTACCGATCTTTCCGGCGTGTCAGAGGTGGAGGTAAGAGAGGAGGGGGCGTTGCAGTATTGATTAGGGAAAACATCACGGCAGTACTTAGAGAAGATATCCCGGGGCGAATGTCCAGCGAGGCCATATGGGTAGAACTTAGAAATAACAAAGGGGTCATCACTTTGGTGGGATTATACTATAGGCCCCCCAATAGTCAGTGAAGTGGAGGAACATATCTGTAGGGAAATCACAGATAGGTGTAGGAATTGTAGGATTGTAATAGTAGGTGATTTTAACTTCCCTAATATTGCCTTAGTGCTAAGGGATCAGATGGGGAAGAATTTGTTAAGTGTGTCCAGGATAGTTTTCTGAAGCAGTATGTGGATGGCCCTACTAGAGAAGGGGCTACACTCGACCTCCTCTTAGGAAATGAGGATGGGCAGGTGGTTGATGTGTCAGTGAGGATGCACTGTGGGACCAGTGACCATAACTCTATTAGCTTCAAGATGGTTATGGAAAAGGATAGGACTGGTCCACAGGTTGAAGTCCTAAATTGGGGGAAGGCGAATTTCGATGGCATCAGACAGGAACTCTCGCAAGTTGAATGGGAGAGGCTGTTTACAGGTAAAGAGACGTCTGGCAAGTGGGAGGCTTTTAAAAGTGAGATAGGAAGAGTTCAGGGCCGGCATGTTCCTGTTAGATGGAAGGGCAAGGCTGGCAAGTTTAGGGAACCTTAGTTGACGAGGGATATTGAGGGTCTGGTCAGGACAAAGAAGGAGGCATATGTCAGGTATAAGCTGCTGGGATCAAGTGAGTCCCTCGAGGAGTATAGGGGATGTCGGACTACACTTAAGGAAATTAGGAGGACGAAAAGGGGCCATGAGATTTCCCTGGCAGATAAGATAAAGGAGAATCCTAAAAGATTCTATAAATATATTAAGAGTAAAAGGGTAGCTAGAGAGAGAGTAGGTCCCCTTGAGGATCAGTGTGGCAATCTATGTGTGGAGCCACGGGAAATGGGAGAAGTCTTAAATGAATATTTCTCGTCTGTATTTACCGTGGAGAAGGTCGTGGAAGCTAGTGAGTTCAAGGGAGGGAACAGCGATATCCTGGAGCATATCAACATTACAAAGGAGGAGGTGTTGGAGGTTTTGAAGCGCATTAAGGTGGATAAATCCCCAGGGCCTGACCAGGTGTATCCTAGGATGCTATGGGAAGCAAGGGAGGAGATTGCTGGGGCCCTGGCAGAGATTTTTGTATCATCGTTAGCCATGGGTGAGGTACCGGAAGACTGGATGATAGCTAATATTGTGCCTTTACTTAAGAAGGGCAGCAGGGATAAGCCAGGGAACTACAGGCCGGTGAGCCTTACATTAGTGGTGGGAAAGTTATTGGAAGGGATTCTGAGAGACCAGATTTATATGCATTTGGAAAGACATGGTCTGATTAGGGATAGTCAGCATGGCTTTGTGCGTGGGAAATCATGTCTCACGAATTTGATTGAGTTTTTCGAGGAGGTGACCAAGAGGATTGACGAGGGCAGGGCGATGGACGTTGTCTACATGGACTTTAGTAAGGCCTTTGCCAAGGTCCTGCATGGTAGGCTGGTCCAGAAGGTTCGAACACATGGGATCCAGGGTGAGCTAGCAAATTGGATACAAAATTGGCCTGGTGATGGGCAGAGGGTGGTAGTTTAGATTTAGAGATACAGGCCCTTCGGCCCACCGAGTCTGTGCCTACCATTAACCACCCATTTATACTAATCCTACACTAATCCCATGTTCCTACCACATCCTCACCTGTCCCTATATTCCCCTACCACCTACCTATACTAGTGGCAATTTATAATGGCCAATTAACCTATCAACCTGCAAGTCTTTGGCATGTGGGAGGAAACCGGAGCACCCGGAGGAAACCCACGCAGACACAGGGAGAACTTGCAAACTCCACACAGGCAGTACCCAGAATTGAACCCGGGTCGCTGGAGCTGTGAGGCTGCGGTGCTAACCACTGCGCCACTGTGCCGCCCTTCCGGTTGGAAGTCTGACTGATAGAATGTGTGCTCTGAATGAATCTTGCATTTCTAAGGAGGGTTGTTTTTCAGATTGGAGGCCGGTGACCAGTGGTGTGCCGCAGGGATCGGTGCTGGGCCCTCTGTTGTTTGTCATATATATTAATGACTTGGATGTGAATGTAGGGGGCATGATTAGTAAGTTTGCAGATGACGCCAAAATTGGTGGTGTAGTGGACAGTGAAGAAGGTTGTCTAAGGATACAACAGGATATAGATAAACTGGGAAAGTGGGCAAGGGATTGGCAAATGGAATTTAATGCAGACAAGTGCGAAGTGATGCATTTTGGGAAGTTAAACCAGGGCAGGACATATCCAGTTAATGGCAGGGCCCTGGGGAGTGTTGTTGAGCAGAGACCTTGGGGTGCAAGTACATAGTTCCCTGAAAGTGGCAACACAGGTAGACAGGGTGGTGAAGAAGGCGTATGGCATGCTTGCCTTCATCGGCTGAGGCACTGAGTACAAGAGTTGGGACGTCATGTTTCAGTTGTGCATAACGTTGGTTAGGCCGCATTAGGAGTACTTTCTGCAGTTCTGGTCACCGCACTACAGGAAAGATGTCATTAAGCTAGAGAGGGTGCAGAAAAGATTCGCAAGGATGTTGCCTGGTTTGGAGGGCTTGAGTTATAAAGAGAGATTGGATAGGCTGGGTCTGTTTTCCCTGGAGCGAAGGAGGTTGAGAGGGGACATGATAGAGGTATATAAAATTGAGAGGCATAGATAGGGTAGATAGCCAGAGTCTGTTTCCCATGGTAGGGGTGACTAAAACTAGAGGGCATAGATTTAATGTGAAAGGGAGGAGGTTTAAAGGGGATCAAAGGGGTAAATTTTTCACACAAAGAATAGTGGGTATCTGGAATGAGCTGTCTCAGGAGGTGGTGGAGGCAGGAACAGTAGTTACTTTTAAGAGGCATCTGGACAGGTACTTGAATGAGCAAGGAATAGAGGGATATGGAATTAATGCAGGCAGGTGGGATTAGTATAGATAGGCAGTATGGTCGGCATGGACGCGGTGGGCCGAAGGGCCTGTTTCTATGCTGTATGACTCTTATCTAATTAAATATTGAAGTCATTGTGATTTTTTTTTAAGCTACATAAGGAAGCTGTGTTGTGCATCATTCAATGTCTTTTCATCACATGCCATAAACCACTCTCTCCACAACCAGACATCACAGCATATCTCATTTCCAGGCTTTGGAGACTTGGGCTATTCCGTGATGACGTGGCTATGGCCTTTTCAAAGAACAGCAGCATATAGCGTAGGTGGAAAGAGCTGACTGAGTCTCCATTTATTCTTTGTTGTGTGTCGCATCTAAGGGAACATTAAAGCAGACGAGTGGTTGAAGTGGAGGGGGTGCTTTTGATGCGCTGATTGGAATACATTCTGTAACGCATCAGTGATTCAGCTGTCGTTGAGGGTGGAGGGAGGGGAGGCGAAAGAAAGTCAAAGGATTGACTCTGAACCAGCTGAGTGCTGCTTTAATAAATCTGTCTGAAAGATTTGTTGCTTACTATCCCCACACATTCCTCTGACAGGATGGGAATGTGTTCTCAGACCCTTCTGCGGTTTCTCAAAGGAGGAATGCCTAGTCAGGAAATGTAAGAGAGAAAAGGACAGTGTTAAGTGATCTCCAAGAACTGTACTTAGAAAGAAAGAGGGACCTGAATTAATACAGCTTGGGGATGAAACAGTTGGTGGATACTTAAAGAAGCACTTGCATTTATATAGTACCTTTCATGACTTCCAGATCCCAAAGTGCTTTGCAGCCAATTAACTAGTTTTGAAGTGTAATTAGTGTTGTAATATAGGAAACGTGGCAGCCAATTTGCACACAGCAAGATCCCACAAACAACAATGACCAGCCAGTCTGTTTTAGTTATGTTGGTTGAGGGTTAAATATTGGCCAGGACACCGGGTATAGCTGCCTTGACCTCCTTTGAAATCAGGCATATGGGACATGTTCTAGAAATTCACGGGAAGGAAAAGAAAGCAATAATGAGCTATCTCAAGGACTCCTACCTGGGGAGGAAGAGAAGCAGTGATAGGGATTTTAAAGGAATCTGGCTGAAGGAATTGTTTAATAATTATATCACTCAATGCTCTCATGAACTAAGCTGAGAATGTGATAAGGATCCTGTACTTTGGGATTTTTGCTAATGTTACTTTTGTTACCTAAGCACAAATGCTTGTAGGAGAATACAAGTCTAAGACACAGTATGGTGCAATTAATAAACTACTTTACTGGATAGAAAGCCATCAGTGGGGAGAATGTCACCCCTTATGTTTTAACATAAGCTTCCAGATGTCTGTGCCAGTAAGTACACTGCATGGTGTGATGCTGAGTCATGCAGACTGGAAAAAAACTCCCGATCAGTGATGAGTAAGTTGGTATGCATACGGATTTGGAATATTGCAGTTTGTCTTTGTGTCCCCAGACTAAGGAGTAGAGGAGGGGGTATCAGCCAGGGTTTTCCTCTTATTGCTATCCAGTGAACTTTGCCAGAAAGTGACTATTGGATGAGCGTGCAATCAGTCTGACCAGTGATGCCAGACACCCCCCCACAACCCCTGTGGAATAGTCTACTGGCACTCAGTCCATGTTCACTTAAGAACAATGGCCATTTGTCGAAGATACTACAAAGCTCCTTGTTGCCACCCTTTGAGATGGGCAAGAACGTCAGCGGCACTTTATGTTGTGTTCTTTTCCAGAAAGCCAGATGATGAAGAATAGAACTGGAGCCCATCTTTACACACTTTCATAAGCTTTATTTACAGACAGAGATTACAAATATGTGCCTCTTAACCTAACCTGGCCTCCACAGTTTCAGTATGTTCCTATTTATAGAAGCACTTGTGAATCTCGACAATGCCCACCACCTGCTTACAGTTAAACACAATCATTGTACAATTACGATGTAGTGCCATTGTCTTGTGATTTTTCCTTTTTCTTCACTTAACTCAGCCGCATCGATTCTCACAGGCATTTGGTTGATTGTTACGACCAAGGCGGGAGCAATGCACAGTCCATTCAGTCCCATCACTCCACAGGTCGCAGCATATTATTAAAGTTTTCCCATCTAATCAGAAAACAGCCAACTTTATTAACCCCCAGAATAAAATGCACCAAATCAGGTATCTTTAAACAACAACAAATTAACTATTTATTAATAAACTAAATTGTAAACACTATTAAGATAAATTTATGTCTGAAGATCTTATAACTTATTTATTCTAGCCATCTTACCCGCCTCCCTCCCCCCCCCCCCCCCCCCCCATGCATTCAAAAATCAACTAATAGAAGCTAATAGAATGTTGTCGTTTATCGCGAGGGGAATTGAATACAAAAGTAGGGAGGTTATGCTTCAGCTATATAGGACATTGGTGAGACCACATCTAGAGTACTGTGTGCAGTATTGGTCTCCTTATTTAAGGAAGGAGGTTGGAAGCAGTTCAAAGAAGGTTTATTAGACTGATACCTGGAATGGGCAGGCTATATTATGAGGAAAGATTGGACAAGCTAGGCTTGTATCTGCTGGAATTTAGAAGAGGAAGAGGCGACTTGATTGAAACATATAAGATCCTGAGGGGTCTTGACAGGGTGGATGTGGAAAGGATGTTTCCCTTTGTGGGAGAATCTAGAACCAGAGGTCACTATTTAAAAATAAGGGGTCACCCATTTAAGACAGAGATGAGGAGAAATTCTTTCTCTCAGAGGGTCGTGAGTCTTTGGAACTCACTTCCTCAAAAGGTGGTGGAAGCAGTGTCTTTGAATTTGTTTAAGGCAAAGGTAGATAGATTCTTATAAGGGAGTGAAAGGTTATTTTAGAGTTTCGAAGTAAAACAGAATTTACTACCTCCAACATTGAAAATGTTCTTTCCAGGGTTTTTTCCTTCTTAGGCAAACACAGTCTGAGCTCAATGTAGATTTTCTCTGCTGAGATATAGACAGCTTCTTTTCAGTAAGCACACTTTGTTGGGCTGCTGATCAGACTGGTTTCTGCCAGTCCTTGCACATAGTTAAATTGAAAGGTTACAGCACATCTGCTGTTACCTAGGGAACAGGCTGGCTGTGGCACTGTTCTCAAAGAATCTAAAAAAAACTTGTCTCTCTGTCTTAAAGGGTACACTGTTTTTAGAGTCTTAAAGGTACATGGTTTTAAGCAGAGAAAAAAATAGTTGCAAGACAATTGTAGGAGGCTGACTACCCTTGCTCAAAAAGTTGCACATGATATGTAGCATTCTCTCTCATACACCTATTTCTGTAACTGTGACGTTTGGAAGTGTCTGTTGGTTAGTAAGTTTTGAAGATGGTTGAGACAAGAGAGCAGTTTTTATTTAATTCTGGAATTCTTAGCAGGGGTTCCTTTTAGCTAGCAGATGCTTGTTAAATGAAGGGAGTGCACCCTGATGTTGGTTACTCAAGCAGTTCAACATGTGAGAAGCTGAGCTATACGGTCCAGGAAGGTCTGTCTGTGCTGAGCTAGCTGACCTCAGCCAAGGTGATGGTAGGTTTGTTGTAGTTGGCTACAACACGTGAGTTAGGGAGGGGAAAGTCAGTTTGCTTGTGATCACTATCGAGCGACCCACCCCACCCCCCGCCCCCACAATGGAAGATACACATAGAAATTGGGTGACATCAGGATTGGATCGGTCCTGATTGCCTTTCCGTACTCTACAGTGGTTGAATTACATACACTGTTCGGGCTCAAGTGAATAAAGGCGACATGGGAGAGCATTCAGAAGACAGTTGATGCTTTTGGTATCTTGGATAATGCCTTCAAGAGGATAAGGGAGAAAATTTATTTAAAAAGAAATAAAATCTGATGGATTCAAATGGTCCTAACACATCAAGACCCCAAAATACCTGAATGGTTTGACTAGGATGCAGTTGGTAGAACTAGAAGCCCTAAACTATATTCACGATATTGCATGTTTTACAATGCCCAAGTTTGTATCCTACTAAAAGAATCAGCATCTAGTTCATACTTCATATATTTGCATGGTTTGGTTCTGCTGCATAGTGCAACCAAATGATTGAAGATGGGGTACATTGTATTGTTTTTCTTCAAATTTCCCATTTATTTTCCTCTCAGTTGGGGCAAGGCTGTTCTTTATGATCCCACCTTAGTGACCAAGCATGGCATGACCAGTGCAGATCATCACAGAAAAACCAGTTGCCAACCCTACACAGACACTTCCTTCATGGGTCTCTGGATGGCCAGGGGTCATTGAAATTAATGGAAGTGCTCCACTGCTACTTACCCCATGATGAATGAGTTCCACACACGTTAGTGATTCAAACTGGCATCTTCTGATCTGTATTGTTTAGTGGTGCATTTACCCAGGGGAGCAATTATTTGGGAAGGAATAAAAATGTGATGATTCAAATGTAACTGTAATCTAGAGCATAGAGGCATTTAAAGTGCTGGGTTTGATTATGATTATCACTGATGTAATATTTCCCAATAAACTGGATGATGCACATAGAATGTAATACCAAATTACCAACTGCTCTGTGCATTCAAGTGAATAGGAAATGGATTGAAAGTTGTAAATGTTTTTGATAGCGTTATCGATCATTCAGATTGCAAAAGCATTCCTAACTGCATCAAACTGTAAAAAAAATTAATATACATTATAAAGTCCAAAGCATTCCTTATGTGGAGTAATCCAGGCTCGTGATTTTATATGTTGTTAACCTTGGTATATGCTCATGCGTTGTGCACTTCATTGTGTTGTAGTTATAAGAATTATTTCAAAGAACAGTACAGCACAGGAACAGGCCAATCGGCCCTCCAAGCCTGCGCCAAAATTACAAACAGAATAATTAAAGAATTTGTAGATAAAGACTTGCACAGGATCTGGCCATGTGAAGTGCTAGGGCACGTACCAGGGCCCATTTTGAGGATACGCCAATTGGAGACAGGCACTTAACTGCGGGGAGGGAAAATCAAAAGGATGGTTTACTGCAAACCACATGAGCTTTTTCACAGTTAGTTGTGGAATAGCACAAATGGAGAGGCATTAGAGCAGCTTGTTGACCGTTGAGTATTGGTAGTGTAGGATAAGCAGACCGTAATATAGGAAAGATCATGAAAACATAGCTGGGGAGGTGCTCAGATGGGCAGCCTGTCCATAAGCTCTTCCAGTGTTGAAACTGACCACGCAACGCACAGAAGAGCACTCCAGTATGGGGCATCTTAATTCTCAGGGATGGTCATTGGTCTTTCTTGCTCCCTTTTGTCTCATTCATTCTCTCTGCACCCAACCTAACAACGATACTGAGATCAGTTCCTCTGCAAGTGGCACTTAAGGTATAAAACCACATTAACAACATAAATTTATGTAGTATCTTGAACAGATGACAAAGGGGTCTAGGGTTCCCTTTCAGCCTTCACCTGGTCTTACCATAACAGGGTTTTATTTTTAAATACACTGTTTTTAGCTCCCCCTTAGTGAATCCTTGTTCACCACTTTCCAATTATAAGGCAAAGAAACCAGCACAAACAGGTTTTCTTAGGTTTAAAGAACAACATTCAACCTTCAGCCACCATTATCATTACCTGTTTGCAGGCGCTTGCTGTGCAGAACTTTGCTGCCATGTTTTCATACAACAGTGACGACACTTGAAAAGTAGTTAATTAGCTGTGAATGCTTTGGGAGGTCCTGAGGATGTGACTAGCAAGTGCTGTATAAATGCAAGAGAGTCTGAGCGTGCATTTCCACTGTAATTATGGTGCCAATGTGAAGTAGTTTTGCTTAACATCAAATGGATCTGATCTGATGACCGTGAGAACAAAAGCAAAAGACTGCAGAGGGTGGAAATCTGATGGAAAAACAGAAATTGCTGGAAAACATCCAGTGGGTCAGGTAGCATCTGTTGAGAGAAAAACAGAGTTAACATTTCAGGTCGATGACCTTTCATCAGAGAGAACATCTGGAGGTAGCATTCTTCCTCACTCCACTTTGCTTGTAGTCAGGGAATGCTTTAATGTTTTAAACTGCACACATTTATTATTGTTGCAAAGGTGAAATGACATCATATTCCTGCTAAACTTGTAGTGGAAATGCAACTTTAAAATATTTAACAATATTAGTCTTAGAATTACAATATACTATCCTGGCTCTATTTGAAGCATTCTGCTGTTTAAAGGCTAACCCAAAGCGGAAATGTGAAGCTGAGTATTGATGCTGGACAGTATGTGTTTCTGTGCAGTGCTGTACAACCAGCTGTCATTTTCCATGTGCTCTCTTCTGTGTCATAGCCAATGCAATTTCTCCAGGCAATTTCTTATTGGATTTTTCCTATTGGCTGGTGGGAAGCAGGCTGGTGTTCACTCATCCCACATCGCTGAAGGCTTTCAGATACAGCAAGGGCTGACCGTAATATAGCATCCAGTGCCTTATCCTACTTCTGTTTTCTGCAAGAAACAAGAAACTAGCCTACTGTCATAGTTTATTTTGTGATTACCGTATTTTATTTTGTACACAAGAATGAATATGCAAAGAATTCTGCTTCCAAAGTGCCTTTTTGTGCTGATTACAATGAGTGTTAGCTCTCCTTTAAGGAGAAACTATGGACACTGGAAAGGTAAGAGTGGGTTTTAACTTTCTATCCATTGTATTGTGTTTATATAAAACTTGCTGTTTCAATATTTAAAATTGTGTTTATGGTAGATGTTTTATTCATATTTTACATTCTTTATTGATATTTTGCAGAAGTAAAATTATTTTGTCCCTTAAAATGGATTTGTCATCCCTCTATTTAGGATATTGATAAAATCTGTGGAATAGCTCTCACTGTGTCCATAGCAACACCTTCAACGTCATCTGCAGTGCTGATTATACAAAGGCAGCAGCTGAATCCAGTCCAGTTTTATGTCAGCAACATCATTGAACTTAGTTTGTTTACCCCTTTTCTTGGAGAGGGGAGTAGGTTCAAGTACAAGAACAATTAGGAAATGATATATCCTTTATTGAGTTCTGTCTGTTCCCAGACTGAGTGATGGTGTATTTGAACACTCTCCTTTCCTCTTAAACTTGGGTTTTTGAATCCAGACCTTGCAACAGAACATGTTTTCTCTTTGGTGGTCAAGGCTGTCAAGTGGAATTAATGTTGTCCAGTGCCAACCCATTTCCTGGTGGTGTCGAGAATGTCTAGCAGGCAGTTGACATCATAAATGACAGTAATTGGAATCATTTTCGCCGCAGGCTTGGAGGGCCGAATGGCCTGTTCCTGTGCTGTGCTGTTCTTTGAAGTGTGTAACCTGGGTACTGAATGTTGCTTGTCTTAAAGATTCCTGACCAGAGTGAAAAACTGATACTGCACATTAAGTAGTTAAGGCTGGTTAAACTAATGTAAGTTTATAATAGCCAGGAAAGGCTTGGATTGCAGACATGTTTGAGTATGTGGGAGTGACTGTTTCTGAATGAATACTATAGTTATTGAGTGGCTGTGACTACTTCAAGGCATTCTGCAAGAAGTTAAATACTTAGATAAAATAATTGATACACGTGATTGATAAGATATAGTATTCCAGTTTCCTGAGAGTAAATTACAAGACAGTAATCCAATTGAGGAGTTATTGTGACATCAAACCACACTTTCACGCATTTTAATTTTTTACCTGTGCCTCTTAATATGATTATGGTCTTAAATTCATTGATAGCAGTACCATGTTTAGAGGCTTTTTGTTTTACCAACTTTCACACCCTCTTCTCCTGTGATTCCTATAGTACTGTCCCATGGGTGTAGACAACCCCATGGTACGTCATCTAAATGGACACGTATGTGCCAATTGGCTTATCCTGTCTCCTGTCCTCACCCAATTTTCATACGCGTCCAGCAAGTCACTGGATAGTAATCGGGAGAAAAAACCTTGGGCTGACTTTTTTTTTGGCCCCTCTTGTCCAACGATGCTGAGGCCAATTTTAATGGATCCCACTCCCTTCCAAGCTAAGATGAGCTAATTTAACACATACCAGCGATTGACCCTGAGACCTTCTGATCTTTGTGGTTCAGCTGCTTTATCAACTGAGTCCTTGAGGACCTACTTCCAAATATCCTTCAGGTCACCTAATTTCCTGTGGTCTATTGGGAAACACCACCTCCGTTTATAACTACCGTTAATGTGCAACCTTTGAGCATTTGTAGTGCTCCCCCTCCTCCTCTCTCAGTAGCATGCCTATAGTGTCTGGCTGTGAATATCTCGAAAACCTTGCTGCACTCACTAAGCAATCGTCTCTGGCTCTTGCCCCAGTCCACTCCTTGGACCCTCTGACTCAATTCTGACTTCTTGTCTGCTCCTTGCGGTACATCATTGAAAGTTGAACTTTCAGCCGCTGTGCACCAGTTCCCTAAAATTTTGTTAAAAATCATTATCTATTACCATATTCTCCCAGGCTTCAAAGTCTTCATTTGACGCTGCCTTCAATCTTTCCACACCCACTCCAAATTCCTCTGTTATGTTCATTGTCTGCTTCTTTCTTTATTTTTGACAGTTCAGTACTGAGAGAGCTGCACTGTCAGAGGTTCCGTCTTTCAAGTGAGATGTTAACAAGAGATCCCGGCTGCCCCCTCAGGTGGACATAAGTGATCCCACGGTGCTATTTGAAGAGTAGGGGAGTTTCTCCCAGTGTTTTGGCCATCATTTATCCCTCAAGCAACATTGAAAACAAGATTGTTTAGTCATTTATTTCACTCCCATTGTGAAAGCTTGCTGTGTGCGGAATGGCTGCGGTGTTTCCAACATTACAGCAGCGACTGCACTTCAAAAAGTACTTCATTGGCTGTAAAGTGCTTTATGACTCCTTAAGGTTGTGAAAGGCTCCATTCAAATACAAGGCTTTCTTTTTGGAAGCCATTGTGGGATGCTCACCTATGTGAGGAGCTGCATGTGTGTGTGCGCATGTATAAAGTGAATTTAAGGCAGTATTTCCTCTAATATTAAAATGGCATTCCATATCACATTGAGCTGTGCTGTCATGCCTTCTCCTGAATCTCTATTATTCCAGATTTATTTGTTAACCTACATGAATTACCGCAATATAAGACACAGACTCGCATGCAATCAGAAGATTCATTTTAACTCCATTGCCTTCAGTTGTATCAGTGCTATGTTTCGCCTGGCTGGGGAATCTAGAACACTGAGGCACAGTTTAAGGATAAGGGGTTGATCATTTAGGACTGAGATGAGGAGAAATTTCTTCACTCAGAGTGTTGTGAATCTTTGGAATTGTCTACCCCAGAGGGCTGGGGATGCTCCATTGTTGAGTATATTCAAGACTAGGATAGATAGATTTTTGGTGTCTCCGTGGATATAGGAAGCAGGCGGGAAAGTGGAGTTGAGCCAGAAGATCAGCTGTGCCGTGATCTTATTGAATAGTGGAGCAGGCTCGAGGGGCCACATGCTCTGCTCCTGCTTTTATTTCTTATGTTCGTATTTTTCACTAAAGCTACCCGAATGAGTTTTTTTTTAAATTTCCCCCTAAAGTTCTGATGCAAACTGTCCTCTCTGCAATGCACTCTGATTCCTGTGCAGCACTGATACCTTCTGAGCATGTACTATATGCCCCCGTAACAGTGCTGATACTCTGTGCACAGCAGTATGACTCCTGTACAGCACCGATTCAGTCTCTGCAATGCACTACATTACTGCTGGACAGTATTGACAATCGCTGTGCAATATACAATACGATCATGTGTCGTGCTGATACCCTCTGTAGAATGCAATGTATGATTCCTGTACACTTCTGATTGGACAGACTTGTTTCCCATAATACTGCAACATGATTGCAGTTTGGATAGGTTGGTATCCTGTCTGATCGCTGTGGGAAGCTTCTGCTGCACAACATTTGCCATTGTTCATGGAATTATGTTTCCAGTAATTCTGCACCAATAGTTATTAACAGCAGAATAATGTTCCTGTTACTGTTATATTCTTACATAAATAAAAACAGTAAGCGCTGGAAATACACAGCAAGTCTGGCAGCATTTGTGGAGAGAGAAACCGTTAATGTTTCAGGTCTGTGACCTTTTTGATGCTGCCAGACTTGCTATGTATTTCCAGCACTTGATGTTTTTATTTCAGATTGCCAGTATCCACAGTATTTTGTTTTTATATTCTTACATATGCGGTTGAGTGGAATTCAGCTGCTTGTTTCTGATCGCAAGCAAATTGACAGCTTCCCAGACATCATTATAACACATTGACAGGTATAGTGAACTCATTACATCTATAACACCTTTCCTCAGAAATCGTTTTCCCAGTTATTTTAAAATATTAAAACTGAACACACCCCCTCCCAAAAAAATGAGCATTAACGAGTTGTATGGTTCTTTGAATATGATAATATCTTAATTTGGTGGAACTCACAAAGCTGCGAGTGTATACGTAAAACCACAGACATTCCAGTCACTAAAGTCCTAACCAACGTCTGTGACGTAGGTCCATGAATCAAACGCTCAGTCTAGAATTGGAAATCAATATGAGTGGTGCTGCTTTGACAGACATTGAGGTGACTAAACGAAGAGTGAGCTTTTGGGGCTAAACATTTATCACACAAGAAATGCTCTAGAGTTGGAAGGTTTGAAATTGTTAATGTACAGTAAATAGACAAGGTTCCTATGCATGACTTTGTATCATGCAATCAATATTTCCATTGCTATGTTGGTTTTTCATTTTTAAGTTTATTAAGGTGAGAAATATAAATGAAATTAAAGCTGTTGCCATTTTGGGCATTTGTTAACAGCACTGAGCACTCCTGGTTCGGCGGAGCACAACAAAGGTCCCTCAGGTGCTTTTACATTTGACGCTCCTGAGGTTCATTTCACAGTGTATTGGCATCTGCGCTCTGTCTTTCAAATTGCAAAAACCAGCTCCCTTTGTCCCACAGCAGAATCGTAAATGCACAAAAGTGTGGGTCCATGATTCTGCTGTCAGCATAAGGTAGCCAGATATAGTAATACAAAGGTGGGGGAGTTGTCAGAATGACAACACTATCTGTGACCCAAGCTTCTCGAAGCGTCAATTGTAAAAGTGCTTTCAATTAAGTTCCAAAACAATATGTTAATCCTAAAAGCAACTCACATGGCTTAGGGGGTAAAGGTATAAAATAGATAAATCATATACAGACCAGGAAGATGCATGATTTGATCCCCAATCAGAGATAACCCAGGTGACAATAGATTCAGTATAATTGACATCTGTGCCCCTGGGTGGTGAAAGACAAAATTACCCCAGTTTGCTACTCCCATATTGGCTGTTGGGAATATGTGCATGCAGTGGCTAGCACCGCAGCCTCACAGCTCCAGCGACCCGGGTTCAATTCTGGGTACTGCCTGTGTGGAGTTTGCAAGTTCTCCCTGTGTCTGTATGGGTTTTCACCGGGTGCTCCGGTTTCCTCCCACCACCAAAGACTTGCAGGTTGATAGGTAAATTGGCCATTATAAATTGCCCCTAGTATAGGCAGGTGGTAGTGGAATATAGGGACAGGTGGTAGGAATATGGGATTAGTGTAGGATTAGTATAAATGGGTGGTGGTTGATCGGCACAGACTCGGTGGGCCGAAGGGCCTGTTTCGGTGCTGTATCTCTATTTAAAAAAAACATTTGATAAGGATATGGTCACATTTGAAGTTTTTGCCCCACCCCCAAACAATTGAATAGCTGCTGCTTTTGGGACATGCACATAAAGGATGGTCACTTAGGCAAGGAACTGGAGGACACCTTGGCTGTGAAACAATATGCCAGCAACAAGTCCATGTCTTAAGAAGGGACAGGGAGAAAAACAGTGTGAAACTTTGTATGATTTTAAAAACCTAGCATTTTCTACTGCACCAATGTGAATCTTTCCATTTCTCATGCCAGCTATCTTCTGCTCTCTCTGAATTAGTGTTAAATTGTGAGCAGTTTTATATTGTGGATATGCATCCACTTGGAATTGGTTTGATGCTGTTCAAACCCATTTGGGTTTTGAGTCCTAGAACCAGCAGAGCTCCAGTTGGATCCCATCAACCTGGGCTGGAATAAAAACACAGGTTGCAGAGGTTCTCTCACACTGCATCCCTGTTCTCCTTATTCTGCATTTTTAGTTACCCCCTTTCTTACTGTTTTTGCTGTGACTGATTTATTTCAGATGGTATGTACAGCCATCATTCTTAGAAAAGCTTAGTGCATTATCACATACTCAGGATATCCCAAAGTGCTTCACGTTGGCAAACAGCAGTTTTACAATCAGTATAATTCCCATAAACAGTAAATGAGCTTTGAATATCCTTTGGTTAGCTCTAAGGAAATGTTGGCTCGGACATCAGGAGAAACGTGGGATCTTCAACATCTGTGTAATTGCAGTCTCATTTCAAAGACTGCACCTCCAACTGTGCAGCATTTCCTCGACACTGCACAGTCTTTCTTTCCAGATTATTTTTTCAAGACTTAAAATGGGGCTTGAACCCACAATCTTCTGATTCAGAGGCAAGTTCTCAAGAACCAGCTTGGAAGTACAGCACTAATGGATGTGAAATTACTTCATTATGTCACACTGGAAATGCTGCTGAACTGGTTAGACTATATTGGATGTTATTGAGCAATAGAGCTCATCATCTATTAACTTGCATTGTCCATTAATCAGACCCCCATGATTGAACAATATAGTACTGCAGAAAATGCCAATCTTGCACCTGAATGCTGAATGGCATTTAACTTTAAACTGTGCCCTTTGGAACACCTCTACTTTCTGTGCCTTTTTGTTGAATGAAGGTCTGCTGTACTAACATATAGCAAGAAACCAGGACAAGAAAGGGAGCCTGTACTGATGAAATCAGGAGGAAGAGAGTCTTTTGAATTGGAAGTTGGTTGCATGTTTTGTGGAAGATAATGGAGTAGAAATCGATGAGCGTTGTGCCCATTTTGCAAGAGTAAAATGGGTGCAAAGTATACAAATTTAGCAGTGGCATGACCTTGTGCAGGGGTTGGTCCCACTGCTAAATTGTTGGGGCCCATTTTCCAGACATCCCATGAAACCATCTAAAACTGGCATTGGGCCCTTTGACTTTAATCTGGGGCCTACCACTTGTTGAAGGACCCCTTCCCAAAATAGGGCTGCTCTGGGCTGAGCTGGCAACAGGCCATCTGCATCCAAGATGACCAGGGTCTCCATACAGCCTAACCTGTGAATTGTTGGAGGCAGCCATCAAAAATCTCTTCCCAAAAAAACTCTTAGCTGAATGTGGAGTTAGAAAGAGCAGGAGTACTCCTCCCAGATCCACAGGTGCCCTGAAGGCCAATGTCAGCCTCCGATCACCTCCCACCCTCAGGACCTACCTGTCAGCGCCCCACCATTGATGGCTTCGCTGGCAAGCTGCCAGGGGGATATAGGCATCCCAGCTCACTGGTAATTTAAATGAGGTCAAAGGCCCAATCTTAATTGAGCCTAGCCTGACATAATTGTACTTTTGTTTGTTGATATTTACTTCTATCATTCATCTTTCTCCTGAAGACATTCTGGAATAAAGCTCTGGCAACCCTTCACTATCCCAGCCAAATGTGCTTTCTTGTCTGGGTAACAAGTGATGCAGGGCATCACAACTGAGCCCAAACCTGTTCAGGAGGACTTGCAGTAGTGATTACTGGATATTAACCAGGAGCTGGAACCCTTGCTGGCTTTTCCTCTCCCTAGCCTGGGAACACCAACCAATGGTGGCACTCCCACCTCTGCCTCAACTAATCTCAAGCTAACTGACTCTCTCTGGGGTTTTCCTTCATTTATGTCAGGAAGCACCTGCTTTGCCACCCCACCTCATCCCCAAATCCCCAACAGCAACAACAATTGTTTGCATTTAAACAGCAACTTTAGCACAAAGAAACATACTGATGCCTTTAACAAATAGGTGGAAGGAAATACACCCCAACCCAGGAAGAGGGAGAAATGTTGTGTAATTATGTTTAGAATCGGAACTCGCTGTGGGGGCATCATGGGCACATTCAATCAAAAGCAGTATGTTAATGTATGACTGGGGCACTGATTAGATCCCATGTAGAATGCTATGCCTGTATTGGTCACCATGCCTTGGGAATGATATTATTGCCCTTGGGTGCGTTTGGTGTAGAACAGCAGATAACTCAAAAATCCAAGTTACCTTTTTGTTCAGCCTTTCGCTAATTTGAATCATCAGCCAGAATTTTACTTTGTGGCAGAGGACCCGCCCACTGGAGGAAAAGTCTGGGACAAGCCTGCCTCTGCTGGGCCTGGAAGCCACGCAGCAACTTTGCGTGGCCCAGGCCTTCAATTGGCCTTGGTTGGGGCTTCTGCCTCTCTGACAGGAAGTCCCACCTCCCAGGAGCTGCTGGCCAGTCAGAGGGCTGGCAACTCCTCAGTCCCAGCAGCGCCACAGAGAGTGGTGGTCACATCTGGGACTGCACCCAGTCAGAAGAGCAGGAGGGATGCCGGCTGAAAGGTGAGTGGGGTTTCGGGCCTCGCTGGGGAAAATTGGCTGGGCCCTGGCAAGGAAGGCAGGTGGAGGTGCTCCAGCGGGGTGGCTTCATTCAGGAGGCCCCCCCTTTCCCCAGTGAGCCTACAAGAAGGCCACCTGGTGTTAATGGGCAGCCACCTCAGCTTACGAAGTGCCCATCCACCACTGATATACCAGCAGCAGCGGGCGTTGGCCCTTAATTGGCAGTTGATTGGCCTGGCGCAGGCGGGTTGTTTTCAACCGCCCCTGCTGCTGGTAAAATGGCAGCGGGGGTGGGTACGTGATGGGAAGAGCACCCCCCACCTCCCACTCAATTTTACGCCCTTCTCCCTGGCGCCCTGGCCTTCAGTCTGCTCTGGGGAGGGGCAGGGTGGGACATAAAATTCCAGCCAATGTTTCTTTGTACTGTGGCCTACCTTGAAGTGTTCCAGATTTCTCTCATGGTGTACTGTTTAATATCTTCAAGATTTCGATAAGGTCCCGTCAATCACCACGTAACAAGGCTAAAGAGCTTCGCAGGTAATAAGTTTTCAAACTTCTGAATGAGATTGACATCAGTGCCAAAAATTGATCCCATTGCTGATTAGTTCAGTAACTAGAGGACGTAATTCAAAAATGAATAAGTAGAGCACTCAGGCAAAGCTATCTCACACAAAGGAAGGAAATTATATATTTGAGAGGTTGAACTGTGGGGTTATTTGCAATACTTCAATTCAAGTGAATGATTGAATGTGACAGAAGGTAATTGGTTTCATGCACAGGGATTGCTCCTGAGTGATAGCTGTATTTGAGGAAGTTTAGTGATGCTAACGCGTCAGCTTTATGTTGTCACATTTTAAGACCGAATCTTCTAATTTGTATATCATACTAAATCTAAATGAAAGCTGAAAAACAAAACGTGTTTGTTTGGTGCATGGATGCTTTGTAGTCTGCATACTGCGATACTATGAGAATCACCTTTCGATTGCAGATGAATCAGAATTATTTTCTTCTTTTCCCTCTTTGTAGGCTTGTCAATTTCATGCTGCTACTTTCGGTTGGGGACATAGGATCTGGAGTCAGTCATTCAACCCCTCAAACCTGATCTGGCATTTAGTTAGATCATGGCTGAACTGCGCCACAATTTAGTCAGTTCAAAATATGACTTTTTTTTCCTCCCTCTCTGGTGTTTTGTCCAAGTGAGTCTAGACAGTGAATGTTGAGAGATTAGTTGACTGAGGTGGGAGCATCACAATTGAGCCCACACCTGCAATTTCCAGTAGGAACCATATGATAGGAACCAAAAGCAGGAAAGCCTAGGTGATTTTATTTCCTCTCAGGGTGCTGAGGTTAATTGTCAACGACCTTCTGCCATTCCAGTTTAGATCAGCCAACTGAACACAGACCTTGGAGGAAAGCCAGGCACCTTTTATCCCTCAGTTGAATACTTCCGTAACTAAGTCCTCAGGGGAGCCTGCTATGTTCTCAAATGCAGCCTACATACCTGGTACTATAACCCCGCAACAGCCTAATCTGGCATTAATTATGGGAAACTATAGAACCATAGAGGTCTAAAACACAGAAGGAGACCATCCGCCCCATCCTGGCTAGGCTGGCTCATTTTAGATCAATACAAAACTAATCCTAAAATAAATGCAAAATACTGTGGATTCTGGAAATCTGAAATAAAAACGAAGTGCTGGTAACACTCAGCAGGTCTGGCAGCATCTGTGGAGAGAGAAGCAGAGTTAACGTTTCAGGTCTCTGAGTTCTGATGAAAGGTCACAGACCTGAAACGTTAACTCTGTTTTTCTCTCCATGAAACCAATCCTGCTGCTCTGCTGTCTCCCGTAACCTTATATCTTCCTCTGCTTCAAATTTTCATTCATTTTCTGTTAAAAAGATATGATGGTCTAAGCCTCAGTTACTCCCTTTCAATTTCAAAGTATTCCATGCTCCAACAACACTCGACATAATTTTTTCCTAACTTCCCTTCTCTTTCTCGTAATGGCATTTTAAATTGGTGACCCCTCATCACCTACTCCCCAACCAGAGGAAATTGTCTTCATCTATTTGTCATATCAAAACTCCTCATAGTTTTACAAATCTCTAATAAATTTCCTTTTGGCCTCCTCTGCTCTGATAGAAGTAGTTCCAATATCTGAAGTCTGATTCAGTGTAAAAGTTGCTACAATGAAATATTTGGAATCAAACTCCAATTATCTGAATGGGTGAAAGCTTCACCCCAGATTCAGCTGTTGCATAGTATCATGCCACTCTTTGACCTCTGTCTAATCAGTGGAAACAGAATTCCAGATCCATGTATGATCCAAAGTAGAGCAATTCCATTTATGTCATATTCAGAACTCGGCTATCAAATTGAGCAGCATCAAAACTCGCATCTGTGATGGGCAAATTCTCTGCCATCTGCTTGTGATGCGCTTGGCTGATCTTGCTAATCTACTTCTCATTTTCCAAATAGAAGAAAAAGTCACTGGCTCCTCATATGGTTTAGTGGGTATGGCATTAAGCCAGTTGGACCCAGGTAATTAACGAAGTAGCCAACCTCAGCTGGAATAATGGTTGAAGTACAGCTTAGCCAATAGTCCTTGACCAAGGGAGAAAGTCAGCTAAGATTTCTGCTCCCTGATTGCCATCTGGTGAGGTCTGTGGTAAAAGGCTGTGGGCATCAGATATACCCACCATTGGTTTTGACAATGATGTTGCCCATGGTCTGGTATCTTACTGACACTTAATGTTGAGGCTCACACATGAAGAATGGCTACTTGAGTGAGGTAGTAATGTGTTGCCAGCTCTGGTGGAAGGCAACCCAGCTCAATTCAGATGGGGAGAAAAGGGAATAAAAATTTTTAAAAGTCAGCGAGGAAAGGATCATTTGAATTTTTATACATTTAGTATAGAGTGAAATTATCATTTCAAAATATTTATTAAAAAGCAAGAAGATGAGCCCATTTAATTCCGCCTCCCACAGCATGTGCAGTGTTCCTATTGTGTTCGAAAGCTACTGGTTCCAGTCAGTTTATTCCCCTGGTTTAAGCAAACCTTATTGTAAGAAAATCCCAGGCCCTGAATCTTCTTTACCAGGCTTTAGCAAATTTTAGCAACTTAGTTTGGGGTTGCCAAGCGTAGGAAACTGGTGGAACATTTGACTAAATTCAATATGTAATTGGCTTTCTATTAGATTGCCAGTGAGCAAGGTATTGGAAGGTGGTAGCTGCTGCGTTTTGCATAACTTTACCCCAGAATAAGTTCTACCTTGTAAAGAGGTGGTTAAGAGGAGAAAACTAGTGAGTGAAGGGATACAAAAGAAGTAAAATCAGAAAATGCTGGAAACACTCAGCAGATCAGCTAGCATCTGTGGGTAACAATGAGTGCCTGCTTAATGAGATCAACCTGGTATTGACTTCCACTGCAAATATTTCTGGTGGATTTAAATGGCAAAAGGTTGATTAATATTAGAAGCATGTGTATGTGTTTCACTGGAATTGGTTGGCATCCTTCCATCTACGAATGATGGACACGCCACAAACCATCCATTTAAATGGGGTGTCTTGGTGCACTTTTGTTGGCTGTGAGGGCCAATCCTTGAGAGGCAGGTTCTGCTACAAATGCTACATGTGAAGCTGCCAAGTGACGCTGTGAGTTGTTTTTGAAGTTGGTGCCTGTTGCCAAGCTGCTTTATAAACTGGTCAGTGTGGTAGTGTACACCAGTCCACAAGATGTGGCACCAGTTCCCTCATTCATGACTCCCAAGTGCGATAGTCAACATTTAGGGCCTTTATGTCACGCTTGGAAGCATCCTTGAAGCGGAACTTTAGGCGCCCCACTGGTCGTCTGGCCCCGGCTACCACACCATACAGAAGGTCCTTGGGTGTGCGCCCTCTTCCATCCTGCGGGCATGATCCACCGAAGCCGGCTCTGTTTGATCAGTGCCAACATACTTGGGAGCTCTGCCTTTGAGTGGACTGCCATATTTGTGATTTTTGTCCTGCTAGGATATATCCATAATGCGCCGCATACAGCGAAGATGGAAATTATTGAGCTTCTTTTCCTTATAGCTGTAAGATGTCCATATTTCACAGCCATACAGCAAGGTGCTGAGAACGCAGGCCTTGTAAACTACCAGCTTGGTCCGAAGGGTCAGCTTGCTGTTGTTCCATGTGCGTTTCACAAGTTGGCCAAAGGTGGTATCTGCTTTCCCTATGCGTGTATCGAGCTCTGCATCAAGGGATAGGTTGTCTGTCACCATGGAGCCAAGGTAGCAGAATAACCGCTTTCAGTGGGGTGTTATTTAGTGTGATCGGGCGGAGATGTCCCATGACCACGGTTTTCTTGATGCTAAAAGTCAAGGACCAGAGGTTACAGGCACTGGAGAGACAGCATCATCAGCATAGAGGAGTTCTCTGATCAATTTAAATGTGACTTAATTTGAGAATATTTCCTTCACAAAATTAAATGATTAGGCTTTTTGTTACCTGCCAGTGTTGATGGTGTGTACAAATAGAAAATATTGGTAGGCTTCAAAGCAAGTATTAATTTGGATCAAATCTTTTATATGTAAATGATGTCAGTTCTTCTCAGTCAACTCTGAATATTTTGGTGCATTTAGAACATAAAGTAATATTCATATTCACTCTGAATTTTAACGCTTTAACTCAAGTTGGGCATTTAACACATCGATAGATGTAATTCACAGTATCTGAGCATTAGTGATGGATACCAGACCTTTGCATCTCAGCACGTCACTGTATGGTGTGGCTGACAGTAACATGGTGAGCACAATGTCAGGAGATCTCATTCCTTCTTTGCTATTTATCCTCCAATTTTCCCCCTTATTTCCTATTGTGTGGAAAGAAATAAACTTGTGTGTAGCAGAGATTGAATGAGTACCATTTCTCAACTGTAAAATTAATGAGTTTTGCATATAAAAATTAATTTGCATTTGAAAGCATTCTGGCAGCTAGATAAATACAGAATTAAAACTTGAAAGAGGAGTGATTTCTGATGACTATCACACTATGAATACTGAAAACTAATCTAGAGCGGAAACCTCATTGAACCAAATTAGTTCACACAAATGTGGATATTGCACTGTATATTCAATATTTCAAAAGTAATGCTGACTGCTATTTTATACTCTCTTAAAAACAGACAAATTTTTGCATCGCTTTTGTTTATGAAATGTGACCTTGAAAATAACTGCATTGGCCTTTGACCTTTACGTGGTAGCGCTCAGTGAGCACTAGAGTGCACTGTTTAATAGCCAGTGCTGCAATAGACTGACCAGGAGATCCTGCCTTTTATGTTTCCTTTTATTCTGACTGCCTCAAAAGAATTTGCATTTGTTCAATTGACAGATTGGACCTCGTACATACAGTACAGATTGGAGGAAAATTCATGGCTGCAAAGGAACTGTTCCCATGATAAGAATTTATTTTTGTTTTAACTGGCTTGTAATGACTGTAAAAATTGGATTTTTATGTTACATTGCCCATCATAATATACAAAATATTCTTTAAAGTTGCAGATACATTCATTAAATGTGTGCGTTTATTAGGCACTGCCAACATTAGGCATATGCCAGCTATTGGATTTCTTTGATGTATTTAATGAGCCAGTCTTGATGTGGTGGTAAAGTGGTCAACTGCATGCATGCCTCTTTCACTGCACAGCTTCTATCAGAGCCACAGAAAAGTCAGCACTGGTTCCAAGCATAATAAGTTCTGTTTATACAGGCAGTCATGAGCCCGACAGAGGTATCCGATCTCCTTTGCCTATTTGCTAATATAAGCACTAGCAGCAAACCTGTAAATTGAAAGGCTTGATGCATCACCTAGTATCACAAGACAGAAGAAAGCTCAACCTATCCGGTGGCCTCTTGAGTTCAGCCTGTGAATTCAATGTCTTTCAGTAAGGTAGGGTAACTAACTTATCCCAAAATACTCCCTAGAGACTGTCTCTTTTCTTCTGCATAGAATGCCCCCAATTGATTCCTCTTTTAAAATTAAAGGAATAAGTAGAGCACATGCTACACAAACTTGATATGTAAACTCAAATTACAGGGTGAACAACAGGGATAGAGTTTGGAGAATTGGCACAGAGCCAGTACCTAATATCTCTACACCTCCAACCCCCACCAGGACAGTTTGAGGGCTTTCCACTTCTACCTTGAACAGAGGCCCAACCAGTCCCCGTCCACCAACACCCTCCTCCGCCTGGCTGAACTTGTTTTCACATTGTGGGATATGTCGAACATTTCTTGTTCCAGTCCTACTCAGGCCTCCTGCTCCAACTCTCCGGTACATTGATGACTGTTTCGATGCCATTTCCTGCTCCTGCCCCAAACTGGAAAACTTTTATCAACTTTGCCTCCAATTTCCACCCTTCTCTCTCCTTTACATGGTCCATCTCCGACACTTCCCTTCCCTTCCTTAACTTCTCTGTCTCCATCCCTGGGGATAGGCTGTCCACTAATATTCATTATAAGCCCACCAACTCCCACATCTACCTCGACTACACTTCTTCACACCCTGCCTTCTGTAACTTCTCCCAGTTTCTCCATCTCTGACGCATCTGCTCTGATGATGCAGCCTTCCACAACAGCGCTTCTGATATGTCTTCCTTTTTCCTCAACCAAGGATTCCCCACCACTGTGGTTGACAGGGCCTTGAACCGTGTCCGGCCCATTTCCCTAACTTCTGCCATCATTGCCTTCCCCTCCCTTCCAGAACCGCAACAGGGTTCCTCTTGTCCTCACTTTTCACCCCATCAGTCTCCACATCCAGAGGATCATCCTGCGCCATTTCCGCCACCTCCAGCGTGATGCCATCATCAAACGAATCTTCTCCTCCTCCCCTCCCTATCAGCATTCTGAAGGGTTCGTTCCCTCCACGACACCCTGGTCCAGTCCTCCATTACCCCCAACACCTTGTCCCATTCCCACGGCATCTGCCCACGTAATTGCAGGAGGTATAATACCTGCCCTTTTACCTCCTCTCTCCTCGCTATCCAAGGCCCCAAACATTCCTTTCAGGTAAAGCAGTGATTTCCTTGTACTACTTTCAATTTAGTATACTGTATTCGCTGCTCACAATGTTGCTCCTCTACATTGGGGAGACCAAATGCAGATTGGGTGACCGCTTTGTGGAACACCTCCATTCAGTCCGAAAGTATGACCCCCAAGCTTCCGGTTGCTTGCCATTTCAACGCTGCCACCACCCCCCACATGCTCTCATGCCAATATTTCTGTCTTTGGCCTGTTCCAGTGTTCCAGTGAACATCAACGCAAGCTCGAGGAACAGCACCTGATCTTCGATTAGGCATTCTACAGCCTTGCGGACTGAACATTGAGTTCAATAACCAAGAACATGACTGGCCTTTTTTTAAATATTTTTTAACCATGTGCCTGCTTTTCATGTAGTCAGAGCTGCTCAGTATTCTGCTATTAACACTCTCTCTGGACTAATGCTTTATCTTTCATCACAAGCATTAACACACGCTTTGCCTTTTTCCCAGGACAGCTTTGTTACTTAATCTCTCCTGCCTTATCAAACACCTTCCCCTTTGTTCTCTTCCCCCACCACTTGCTTAAAAATTAATTTTTTTCCTAACCTTTACCCATTCTGATGAAAGGTCACAGACCTGAAAGGTTAACTTCGCTTCGCTTGAGTATTTCCAGCACTTTTTGTCTTTGTCTCAGATTTCCAGCATCTGCAGTATTTTGCTTTTATATAACCTAATATATGGTGCTCCCCATTTATTGTCCATTTCAATTAATCACCAGAAAATTAGGAGTGCTGCGAATTTGGAGCAATGACCTCTCCACCCTATTCTTCCCTTTCCATTCTCATGGGAGTGAAGTTTTGCAGAGCTTATCCTTGTTGCAGAATTCTGAATAGTGATGTTCATACAGATTCTGACCAGTGATGCAGGTCATAGATCCAGTAATAGTCTGAATGGAGGAGTGTTGGGTCGACTTTCTGGCTATCTTTCGCATAAATTGGTGAATATCCTGTTAGTTATGCAAGATCCTGTACTTTCACTGCAGCATAAACCTGATCATAAGTGCTAAGCCAACAAGGACTCTCTATCTGGGCAGTTGTGATGTAAGGTATCAACAACAGCAACAACAAAGTGCATTGATATTACCTTTAACTAATAAACCTGTTGCAAAATCACAGGATAAATGCAAATGAGGAAGCTTATTCGATCGATCTGTCATTGCAGTCAAATGATTCTAAAGTTTTTGTTCTAATACCGTACCAATAAGTTTATTCCAAGTATTGTTTACCATCTTCCTGTGAATCGCAGGCATCACCTTGTATTGTACCATTCAATGGGTTATCATATGCTGCTTTCAATTTTAACTAAACTAAGTGGCGGTATGTACAGTTAAAATGACTTGTGTTACGACACGACCGCTCAAGACAAAGCCCCAAATCAAAATATATGATTCTGATTGCGGTGGGAGCAATGCACTGTCAATTCAGTCCTGTCACTCCACAGATTGCCTAGCATATCACTTCAAACTTTCCAAACTAAAGAAAACCGCAGCTGCATTGAACCGTCCATTAACCCCCAAATGAGGTGAACCAAACCAGGTGTCTTTCGATCAACAAAAGTGCTTCATTGCCTGTGGAACACTGAGATATCGAGAAAGGTAAATAAATGCAAGCTTGGTGCATAAATGCAAGTTTGAAATGGCATTAAATTGCACCCTTCAATACTTTGCTTTCTCCAAGTCGAAGCCAGGACTACTTGTTGCACTTCAGCTGTGGCTCAGTGGTGGCATTCTGACCTCTTGAGTCATGAAGGTCATAAATCTAAGCTGCAGTTTAGGCACTTGAGCACGTAATCTAGGCTGATACTTTTGTGCAGTATTGAGGCTGCACTGTCTTTTGGATAAGACGTTGGAGGGAGTGAAGAAGGAGGGATGAACTTGCATGATATAGCATCTTTCAGATTTTTGGGACATCACAAGGCACTTCACAGCCAATGAAATACTTTTGAAGTCACTGTTGTAACATAGGCAAATGCAGCAGCCCATTTATGTCCAGTAATATCCCACATACAGCAGTAAGATAAATAACATGATCTGTTTAATGATGTTACTAGTGTCACACCATTTATATTATGGGATTGCCAAACAAAAGATTGTTACTGGTAACAGTCCTGTAACATAAACACAGTACGACCCATCTCTCGGGTTTGTGTGTCAGAATTCACGTGTGATGAAGAAACGAGGAAACTAAGCAAGGTGCAAGGAACTCAACAATGAAGTAGCTGTTGATTTCGAGTCAATGTAGGACACTTTTTATATTTGTAAGGGATCCTGATGGAGTGATTGCTGCATTTTAGTTTTCCTGTTTCTGTCCTCATACTCCCCCGCTCCCCAGTGATTATCTGGAAAGCCTAGACTCCCAAAAAGCAAGGGAATCCTGTTCCACGTTGTTATTTCTAAATAGATACCCATGTTAAGCATGCAAATCCCCCACAAAAAAGTGGGTCTCTACTGCCATCCCATGGTGAAGATTAAGCCATTTATATTTCCAACTGCAGCTCACAATGTGAGAACTTACCATCACTAAAATTGCTTCAAAAATACAAGAACTAGCATGTTTACAATAATACTGGCAAATCTGGCTTTTAGTACAACAATGCAGTTCCAGTACAGCTGTCTGAGACGAAAGGAATGCTGTTGACAGCAGTCATGCACTGCTACTGCAGTTAAAGGCACTTTTCAGAATAAAGCCGGAAGCACCCTATAGTCCCCACTTCCTTCAAATACAGATTTTCATGTGTATTGCCAGTGACTAATTGCATGATGCTGTATTCCCTTACTTTTTTAGCCATCAATCAAAAATTTCTGCCCTCTACCAGGTCTTGATTTCAGAATGGCACCAGGAAGGAAGATAAAGAGTGGAGAGCGACACCTAAAGATCTTCCACATGAGACATTGGCGAGCAGGAATAAACGTGTCTTTTTCCGAGTGGCAGGCAGTGACTCGTGGTTTACTGCAGGGATCAGTGCTAGGACCCCGGCTATTGACAATATATATTAATGATATAGATGAGGGAATTAAATGTAATATATCCAAGTTTGTCGATGACACAAAGCTGGATGGGAGTGTGAGCTGTGAGGAGGATGCAGAGAAGCTCCAGTGTGATTTGGACAGGTTGAGTAAGTGGGCAGATACATGGCAGATGCAGTATAATGTAGATAAATGTGAGGTTATCTACTTTGGCAAAAACAGAAAGGCAGATTATTATCTGAACGGCAACAGATTGGGAAAGGAGAAAGGGGAAGGTGCAGCGAGACCTGGGTGTCCTTGTGCGCCATTCACTAAAAGTAAGTAAGCATGCAGGTGCAGCAGGCAGTTCAGAAGGCAAATGGTATGTTGGCCTTCATAGCAAGAGGATTCGAGTACAGGAGCAAGGATGTCTTGCTGCAATTATACAAGGCCTTGGTGAGACCACATCTGGAGTATTGTGTACAGTTTTGGTTTCTTTATCTGAGGAAGGATGTTCTTGCTATGGAGCGAGTGCAGCGAAAGTTCACCAGACTGATTCCTGGGATGGCAGGACTGACGTATGAAGAGAGATTGGGTCGATTAGGCTTGTATTCACTGGAGTTTAGAAGAATGAGAGGGGATCTCATAGAAACCTACAACATTCAAACAGGACTGGACAGACTAGGTGTTGGAAGGATATTCACGATGGAGGGGGAGTCCAGGGCGAGGGGTCACAATCTAAGGATATATGGGGTAAGCCATTTAGGACTGAGATGAGGAGGGCTTTCTTCACCCAGAGAGTGGTGAACCTGTGGAATTCTCTACCATAGAAAGCAATTGAGGCCAAATCATTAAATATATTCAGGAAAGAATTAGATATAGTTCTTGGGGCTAAAGGGATCAAGGGATACGGGGAGAAAGAGGGAACAGGGTGCCGAGTTTGGATGATCAGCCATGATCGTATTGAATGGCAGAGCAGGCTCGAAGGGCCAAATGGCCTACTATTTTTCTATGTTTCTATTAAATCATTGCTACCTCTTGCAGTTTAGATGGATGTCAAAGATTCCCATAGCACTATTCAAAGACAAGCATGGGAGTTCTTCTGGTGTCCTGACCAATATTCCCCCCTCAACCACAGCCACCAGAACATTATGTAGTCATTTATTTCATTGCTGCTTACAGAACCTTGCAGTGTGCAAATCAGTTGCCAACTTTTCCCTACTTAAATAATAGTGAATAGTGACTGCACGTCAAAAGTACTTAATTGGCTGGAAAGCACTTTGGGACGTCCTAAGGATGTGAAAAGTGCTACAGAAATGCTAGTTTATTTGTTCTTTTCCTGGGTCTCCAGTTGAACAGTGCTCCTTGCTGCCCAAATTTAATTGTGTCTTCAGTGGGCAGTGGAAATTGGCTGTATCTGTGATCAGCTATGCCAAGGGCAAGAGCATATTTGTCTGGTGAATCACTGGTGACCTGTCTCAGCTTGCCTGCTGATTAATAACAGGGTGTCGGTGATGTGGAGACTGTAGGGATGTCTAGGTTTGCTGGTCGTGTCCTCGTGGCTTTAGAATACGCAAATGTTAATTAGCTTTAAAATGAATTGGGAATATTTTTCTATATGAACACTAATTAAAAATGCTTCTAAAAATGCTGATGCTACATGGCAACTAATCAATGTTACATTTCTAGTCAATACCTGCGTTTTAAGCCATAGATTTCACTGCAGTCGATTAATCAAACAAGTTAGTCATTCCGCCCTGTGTCGTCTGTGCCATATTAATTATAGTTAATTGTGTAATGCGTTGGGTGTTCTATTTATCGTCAAATACTTTAATCACTTGGTAGTTTTGTTGAAGAAACACTTTGCCTTCACCTTGAATTGGATAGATGTGGGGGGGAAGGGGTTGCATCTCCTTCCCCCAACCCCCACCCCTCTACCCTGATTTATTTGCTACTGCACTTGCCTGTCTTCCTGTGGCTCCCCAGTGAGGCTGCTTTACTGTATCTGTCTATTGTCGGGGGATGGGGAGGGGAAGGAACTAAGCTTCTGACACTTTCAAAGTTGAGGTAAGAAGACTGAGCTTGAATAACAGGTTCTGATGTGCATCTGTAAAGTTCCCTACAACTAGATTCACTATTACAACTGTTCCAGAACCTTCTGTGGCTGTGTTAATAGATTAGTGTGAGTATGCCATTGTATTAAAAACATCTCCTTTCCTGAAATCTAAGATACAGTAGCGCGCACACAGCCAGTTCTTCTATTGTCTTAATATAAAAGCAAAATACTACGGATGCTGGAAATCTGAAACAAAAACAAGAAATGCTGGAATCACTCAGCAGGTCTGGCAGCATCTGTGGAAAGAGAAGCAGAGTTAACGTTTCGGGTCAGTGACCCTTCTTCTATTGTCTTGTTATCTTTTCTGACCGTACAGAACGTGTGTTAGTGAGGTCCACTGCAGGCTCACATTCAACTAGATAACAAGAATCAGGAATCCAACAGGTTTCCTCCTCCCTCTCCAAGCAAGGATACTGAGGCCAACTGTGTACCGTGCACCACCGCCACCATTACCATGCCTGCTGACATAAGCAAACTCGGACACATGCACTGTGTATGAGAGTGAGTGAGGATGGCAAGGGTATAAGTTTGGAGAAGATGCACCTAATCGATTACTATGGTCAGTTAATTAGAATTCAACTTGAACTATAATAAAGTCTAATTTTATTCCAGCTGCTTAATTCAAATTACTGACTTTTTTAAAGTGAAAATCCAATTTTGAATTATCAGAGGCAGACTGTTCCATTTATCATCACCTAAGATGCATTTTGCTATGTTTCACATAATTGACAGACTTACTAAGTCAAATGGCTAAACCTATATTGTTGGGTGATAGTAAAACCTAGCGACAGAATCCATTCCTTTCTCTGGCCACTATCTGAGGCTGAGCCAGATTGTTTGCAACCTTGACGTCCTATTCGACCCCGATCTGACCCCATATCCTCTCCATCACCAGGACCACTTAATTCCACCCCTGTAACATTGCCCATCTCCGGCCCTGCCTCAGGTCATCTGCAAAACAGTTATCCACAAGTTTAACTCGAGACTTGACTATTCCAGTACTCTCCTGGTAACCTCGCACCCTCCTTAACTTTAACTCCTCCAAAACTCTTGCCCATATCTTAACAGAAACCAAGTCCCATTGACCCATCACCCTTGTGCTCACTGATCTGCACTGGCTCCCAGTTCATCAATGCCTTGATTTTGAAATTCACTCCCTTGTTTCCAAATCCCTTCGTCTCCTCCAGCCCACAATGCTCCGAGATCTCTGCGCTCCTCCAATTCTGGCCTCTTGAGCATTCCTACTTTTAATTGCTCCACCTTTTGGCAGCTGTACCTTCAACTGCCAAGGACCCATACTCTGGAATTCCCTCCCTAAACACTCCACCACTTTCCTCTTTTGAGGTTCTTTCTTTCTTTTGGGCCTCCTTATCTCGAGAGACAATGGATACGCGCCTGGAGGTGGTCAGTGGTTTGTGAAGCAGCGCCTGGAGTGGCTATAAAGGCCAATTCTGGAGTGACAGGCTCTTCCACAGGTGCTGCAGAGAAATTTGTTTGTTGGGGCTGTTGCACAGTTGGCTCTCCCCTTGCGCCTCTGTCTTTTTTCCTGCCAACTACTAAGTCTCTTCGACTCGCCACAATTTAGCCCTGTCTTTATGGCTGCCCGCCAGCTCTGGCGAATGCTGGCAACTGACTCCCACGACTTGTGATCAATGTCACACGATTTCATGTCGCGTTTGCAGACGTCTTTATAACGGAGACATGGACGGCCGGTGGGTCTGATACCAGTGGCGAGCTCGCTGTACAATGTGTCTTTGGGGATCCTGCCATCTTCCATGCGCCTCACATGGCCAAGCCATCTCAAGCGCCGCTGACTCAGTAGTGTGTATAAGCTGGGGATGTTGGCCGCTTCAAGGACTTCTGTGTTGGAGATATAGTCCTGCCACCTGATGCCAAGTATTCTCCGAAGGCAGCGAAGATGGAATGAATTGAGACGTCGCTCTTGGCTGGCATACGTTGTCCAGGCCTCGCTGCCGTAGAGCAAGGTACTGAGGACACAGGCCTGATACACTCGGACTTTTGTGTTCCGTGTCAGTGCGCCATTTTCCCACACTCTCTTGGCCAGTCTGAACATAGCAGTGGAAGCCTTACCCATGCGCTTGTTGATTTCTGCATCTAGAGACAGGTTACTGGTGATAGTTGAGCCTAGGTAGGTGAACTCTTGAACCACTTCCAGAGCGTGGTCGCCAATATTGATGGATGGAGCATTTCTGACATCCTGCCCCATGATGTTCGTTTTCTTGAGGCTGATGGTTAGGCCAAATTCATTGCAGGCAGACGCAAACCTGTCGATGAGACTCTGCAGGCATTCTTCAGTGTGAGATGTTAAAGCAGCATCGTCAGCAAAGAGGAGTTCTCTGATGAGGACTTTCCGTACTTTGGACTTCGCTCTTAGACGGGCAAGGTTGAACAACCTGCCCCCTGATCTTGTGTGGAGGAAAATTCCTTCTTCAGAGGATTTGAACGCATGTGAAAGCAGCAGGGAGAAGAAAATCCCAAAAAGTGTGGGTGCGAGAACACAGCCCTGTTTCACACCACTCAGGATAGGAAAGGGCTCTGATGAGGAGCCACCATGTTGAATTGTGCCTTTCATATTGTCATGGAATGAGGTGATGATACTTAGTAGCTTTGGTGGACATCCGATCTTTTCTAGTAGTCTGAAGAGACCACGTCTGCTGACGAGGTCAAAGGCTTTGGTGAGATCAATGAAAGCAATGTAGAGGGGCATCTGTTGTTCACGGCATTTCTCCTGTATCTGACGAAGGGAGAACAGCATGTCAATAGTCGATCTCTCTGCACGAAAGCCACACTGTGCCTCAGGGTAGACGCGCTCGGCCAGCTTCTGGAGCCTGTTCAGAGCGACTCGAGCAAAGACTTTCCCCACTATGCTGAGCAGGGAGATTCCACGGTAGTTGTTGCAGTCACCGCGGTCACCTTTGTTTTTATAGAGGGTGATGATGTTGGCATCGCGCATGTCCTGGGGTACTGCTCCCTCGTCCCAGCACAGGCATAGCAGTTCATGTAGTGCTGAGAGTATAGCAGGCTTGGCACTCTTGATTATTTCAGGGGTAATGCTGTCCTTCCCAGGGGCTTTTCCGCTGGCTAGGGAATCAATGGCATCACTGAGTTCCGATTTGGTTGGCTGTATGTCCAGCTCATCCATGACTGGTAGAGGCTGGGCTGCATTGAGGGCAGTCTCAGTGACAGCATTCTCCCTGGAGTACAGTTCTAGGTAGTGCTTAACCCAGCGGTCCATCTGTTTGCG
The DNA here is from genome assembly GCF_036365525.1 of Heterodontus francisci. NCBI lineage: Eukaryota > Metazoa > Chordata > Chondrichthyes > Heterodontiformes > Heterodontidae > Heterodontus > Heterodontus francisci. The sequence continues at coordinate 45,746,284 of NC_090402.1, read as the reverse complement.
TTGGTCAGTGATTATGTCCCCCGATTTAGATTTGAGGGGGGGTGATCTTCTTGATGGTTGGCCCAAGAGCTCTCTTCATGCCATCATACATTCCTCTGATGTTTCCGGTGTCTGAGGCCAGCTGAATATGACTGCATAGGTGTTGCCAGTAGTCGTTTGCGCAACGCCTAGCTGTTCTTTGTGCAGTACTTCTGGCTGCTTTAAGTGCTGCGGATGTTAAATCGCTGGGGGCTTTCTTGTAGTTCAAAAGTGCAATGCGCTTAGCGGCTATGACAGGTTCCAGCTCTTCATTATGAGATTGAAACCAGTCTGCATTTCTCTTCGCACTTTTGCCGTAGGTGGTCAAAGCTGACTCATAGATGGCGTCTCTGATGTGGGCCCACTTGGTCTCAGCATCCCCTGTGGGAGTGTTTTGAAGGGCTGTTACAAGTGAATTTAGAAATTTTTGTAACAGCTGTGGGTGAGAAATTCTGCTCGTGTTGATGCGCGGGTGGCCCTTCTGCTTGGAATGATGCAACTTCTTTGGTCTGAGTCTAACCTTGCTGCACACCAGGGAGTGGTCGGTGTCGCAGTCCGCACTGTGGAAGCTGCGTGTGATTTGAACACTGTTTAAGGCGGCTCGCCTTGTGACAATGAGGTCTAGCTGGTGCCAACGACGTGATCTTGGGTGCCTCCATGAAACCTGGTGACAGGGTGTGAAAGAACGAGTTGGTGATGCAGAGGTTATGATAGGTACACAACTCAAGCAGTCTCTGCCCGTTCTCATTCATCCTTCCAACGCCATAGCGCCCAAGGCAGGAGGGCCATGAGTCATGGTCGGCCCCAACCCTGGCATTAAAGTCCCCCAGCAGGAATAGGTGTTCGGTGTTGGGGATGCTGCTAATGTTATGGAGTTGTTCATAGAACTGGTCTTTAGCTTCAGGTGCGGAACAGAGTGTTGGAGCATAGATGCTGAGTAGGTGTACTGGACCAGAGGTGGTGAGCAGTCGGATGGACAGTATGCGTTCCGAGCCATTTGAGGGAGGCTCTATCATGCTGAGCAAGGAGTTTCTGATGGCGAAGCCCACTCCATGCTGTCTTGGTTCTTCAGGATCCCTGCCCTGCCAGAAGAAGGTGTAGTCTTGCTCTGCTAGAGAGCCACTCGCGGGGAGGCGAGTCTCCTGAAGTGCTGCAATGTCCACATTGAGTCTACTGAGCTCGTTGTTAATGATGGCGGTCTTCCGAGAATCGTTGATTTGCGTAAGGTCTTCCGACAGGCCAGGACACATAGTTCTGACGTTCCAGCTTGCAAAGCGAAGGGCTGGTACCTTCTTTCCTTTTTTCATGTTGTTTGGTGCGGTGTATCAGTCCACCTTTCGGGCAATGACCCTGAGCTCCAAGCACCCATTGAAGCAGGCAGACTGTGGCGGGACAGAACCTTATTGACCGGGGGCTGCCCGGTTTGAGGCGGGCGGTAGCTGTCCAGTGAGGTGCAATGACCTCTCCCACCGACAAAGGCAACCCGTGGCGCCCAGTTTCTACGCCAATTTATCTGGACTTATAACCCGTAACTGCTGCCTTCCGTGTTGTTTCAGTCGCTGTGAGGCAACTATGGAGTGACCTCTCCATGGCGCATGCCTGGGCAAATTTATGGAGGTTGAGAGTTGCCCAGTCGTCAAAACCCCCCTCTCGGCCTTTCTGGTGGGGTCCAAAGGAGTGCAGGACACGACGTTTGGCACCAGTATGGCCATACTGGTGCCAAACGTCGTGTCCTGTCTTTTGAGGTGCTCCTTTAAAAACTACCTCTACAATCTGCCTGAATATCATCTCCTTACATGGCTTGGTGTCAAATGTTTTGATATAGCTCCTGTGAAGTATCTTGGGATGTTTTACATTAAAGGAACTATATAAATGCAAGTTGTTGTTGTTGTTGTAACACTTTGTGATGGATCTCTAAATCAGTGGTCAGAGCAACCTGTTCTGGATCCAAGCCACATGCATTTGGCGTAGCGTACAAGTGCCTTCCTTTTCTTGTGGGTTATGAGCATTTATTCTGCATAGATTCCTTTCCTGCTGATAATCTCATGTTTACACATATTCTAAGTGCAGTGAAAATTTGAACAAAAAGTACAGTGATGCAGAATAGGCAACTGTTTAATCCGATTTATGACTGAGAAAATGATCACTGAGACTAGTGAGGAGAGTTTAGGCTACTGTGGTATATTAAAGGAGCTTAGCTCCTCTTGCACTTCTGTGCTGAAGCAAAAGTGAGCTAATTAAATGGATTGAAGCCAAAAGGTTTGCCATGATAATGAAGTGCCCTATATAGTAGGCATGTTTTATGCTCCTCTTGTTTATAGGTTTCAAAATCTGTCTATAATTTCTGTCACTTCTAGCCACTCAGTTGATTTTCTTCTGTTGCTGCATGTCTACAGGCAGTTGGATCATAATGGGACCAGCAGAATATTATATTAAAAATCTTTGTGTATGTATGCAATTGCCGTACGTCCACTAGCTTCTCTTCCTATAAACACATTTTTTGTCAAGCTTTATACGTCAACGTTTAACATGGAATATGCTCATGTTCATAATGTGCTCATAATGAGAATTCCCTATGTAAACGCGCCCAGTGACGCTGTAGTTGAATGCTGTGCCCACTAGCTGACGCACTGAGCAATGCAACAGGGGAAGAATTGAAAATGAGGACAATTACTACTTCACCTACTATTACCAGCAAGGTGAGTTGTGGCAAGATGCCAAGCAGTGGCCCATGTGTTTGGATTCCCGTGGACAGTTCCAGGGTTGGATTCCACATGCATATCCTATGGTTGGCATCCCAACCAGTGGCCAAGAGCCCCTCATCAGTGTTTCCTGTAAGAACTCGAGCTATCGTGCAGGTGCTCACAAGTTGGCCTCTTCCATGGGAAAGAAAATTAAAGATATCATGCATTCAAATTGTTACGACCAGGTGAGAAAGATGTCTAGGGGTCTTTTATTGTCTTCACCTGGTCTTATTGTAACAGGGTTTAATTTTAAACACACTGTTTTGAGCTCCCCCTTGGTGAATCCTTGTTCACCACTTTCCAATTATAAGGCAAAGAAATGAGCACACCAGCTTTTCTTAGGTTTAAAGGAGAAAAGTGAAATTTATTAAACTTACTTAAACTCTAATTCGGTTAACACCTACGGATACGCGCTGTGCCCCATGCTAGCATGCATACGTGATACACACATGCAAATAGAGATAGAAAAGAGAAGAAAAATAAAACTGAGAGGTTTGAGGCAATCTATGAAGAGGGTTTTTTTAACTCTGCTTCGAGCTCGCTGTAGGGTCCTTGATTGGAGGTAGATCTTGCTTTGCATTGGGGCCCAGTATTATTCTTAAACCTTGTTCGCTGTCGGAAACTATTCTCTCTTGGGGTTCATATGTCTTCAATGGTTTCCGAAGCTGGTGAGAGCAACATGAGGGCAGACAGGAGGGAGGTCTTTTCCAGTCCAGGAGCAAGCAGCTTTTGGAGCTTTTACTCTGTGGCCAGGCCAAATTCAAAAAAACTCCAACAGTCAGTTAGTCATGTGACGAAACTGGTCTGACCACGTCTTTGTGTATTCAGCCATCTTAGCAGTTAACCTGGAATGCTTCAACATCTGGTAATCAAAAGTCCATTGTGGATTACATTGGAGCAGGGAGTGGCCCCTTTGTCCGTTCCAAGTACTGTCTGTTACTATGCAAATATCTTTCCAGTCAGGGGCTTGGCAATTCCTTGTGATCGGCCCTGTTCTGCCCAGCCACAATTTTAAGTTTTAATGCTCATGTGGCGAAATAATGTGCGTCTCAGTCTTGGCAGGTGGGGGGTTTGCCCGACAAAATGAACAGGCCACACACAATGAAAAAAATTGCGGGAACATTGTGTCTCCATAGTGACAGGTAATCATACTGGGCCATTCACACAAACTTCCAAGTGGCTGGTTTAATCAAAGAGCTAGAACTACATGGCACAGCAGCTTGCTGACAGTCCTCTACAACAGAGGACTGGGTACTGGGTTGTGATTCACCATTACAGAAAGTTCCTCTGGAACTTGGATGTCAGAACATGGCCTTTATGGTAGCATTCTCTCCTCTGTCAGGAGGTTGTGAGCAGATAATCTGGACTGACACTCGAGCAGTACTGAGGCAGTACAGCACTGTTGGAGGCTCTGTCTTTCGGGTGAGATGTTGAGGCTCCGTCTGCCCAGATATACGTAACTGATGCTGTGGCACTATTTCGACGAAGAGCAGAGGAGTTCTTCCCAGTGTCCTGGCCAATATTTATCCCTCAACCAATATCATTAAAAACATATTATCTGGTCATTATCGCATTGCTGTTTATGGGACTTTGCTATAAACAAATGAGCTGCTGTCTTTCCTACATTACATTAGCTATAGCACTGCAAAAGTACATAATTGACTTTAAAGAGTTTTGAGATGTTCTGAAGTTGTGAAAGGCACTATAAAAATGCAAGTCTTTTCTTTTTCATGGTGAATTCCTAGGAGGATGAAATTCTCCAGAAAAGAATGCAAAATCTGCTCTGGCTGCAGTCGATAGGGGTCGAGGCCAAGGAGGATCTCCAAGAGGTGAAGAGCTAGAAGGCCTCGCTCTTTGCCACTGAGGCCTCCAAGATCATCTTCCAGTCCAGAGTCCACTCTGTTGAGTAGGATGAGATGTGCTCGCATTTCTTCTTCCAAAAGATACACAGATAGAGCTCTGTGATCAGCAGCCTGAAGGAAGAGAATGGCTCAGTAATGTCTTTGCAGTCCGACATACTAAGGATCAGCAGATCCTTTTATGTTGGGCTGTACGACGTGAAGCCCACAGACAGCACGGCCTCCCAGTCTTTCCTGTCATCTATCACGGAGGTCTTAGATGACCGCATGCGGGAGAGACTGGACAAACCGCTAACTCGGGATGAGCTGACAAACGCCGTCAGGTCCTTCGAGACGAGTAAAACTCCCGGAAGCGATGGCTTACCGGTTGAATTGTATTCGGCTCTGTGGGACTGGATTGGCCCAGACCTGCTGGAAGTATACGAAAGTATGCTTCTGGCCGGCAGCATGTCAGAATCCATGAGGAAAGGCATAATCACCCTCATCTACAAGCGAAAGGGGGAGAGGGCGGAAATCCAAAATTGGCGGCCCATCTCACTGCTTAATGTTGACTACAAGATTCTGTCCAAAGTCGTCACCAGTCAGGTCAAGTCTGCTCTGGAGTTGGTGATTCACCCTGACCAGACCTGTACTGTACCCGGCAGGAAGATCTCTGATAGCCTCGCGCTACTCAGTGATACGATCGCCAATGTACGGGACAGGAGAGTGGACACCTACCTCATCAGCTTGGGCCAGGAGAAGGCTTTTGACAGGATATCGCATGCTTACATGATGGATGTGCTCTCCAAAATTGGGTTTGGGGAGGGAATCGGCAATTGCATCTGACTGCTCTACACAAACAACAGTAGCACAATCTCAATCAATGGGTGGGAATCAGAAAATTTCCTGATCCAATCTGGAGTCAAACAGTGCTGTCCTCTCTCCCCGGTCTTGTTTGTCTGCTGTATCGAAAGTTTTCCTGAGTCCATTAGGAAGGATGCGAGCATAAGAGGATTGACAATCCCAGGCAGCGGAGGCATTCGGGTCAAAGCCACCATGTACATGGAGGACACGCCGTCTTCTGCTCGGATCTGCTGTCCATTCGCAGACTGATGAGCATCTGAGACCAGTTCGAACTGGCCTCGGGCGCCAAAGTTAACCACAGCAAGAGTGAGGCCATGTTCTTTGGGAACTGGGCCGACCGATGCTCTGTCCCCTTCACCATCAGGTCAGACTACCTGAAGGTGCTGGGGATATGGTTCGGAAGGGCCGGGGCATGCGCCAAAACGTGGAAGGAGCGCATGGTCAGGGTCCACCATAAACTGAGCATATTGGAGCAGTGATCTCTCTCCATTGTGGGTAAGAACCTGGTCATCAGGTGCGAAGCACTCGCCTTGTTGCTGTTTGTGGCGCAGGTCTGGCCCATACCCCAATCCTGCGCCATGGCGGTGATCCGAGCCATTTTCTGCTTTATCTGGAGATCCAAAATGGACTGGGTCTGGAGGGACACAATGTTCAAACCTCTGGATAAGGGCGGGAAAAATGTACCCAACGTCGCCCTCATCCTGATGACCACCTTCGCGTGCGGCTGCATCAAGTTGTGCATGGAGCCCCAGTACATAAACACCAAGTGTTGCTCCATGCTGAGGTTCTACCTGTCCCCGGTGTCGCAAAGGATGGATATGGTCACATTGCCGCAGAACGCTCCATCCATTTGGACCGTGCCGTACCACCTATCCTTCATGGAAAAGTTTCTGCGGAAAAACACCTTTGACCAGCAATCCATCAGGCAGTGGTCTGCACGGAATGTCCTCAAGGCCCTACGGGAAAAGGAGATGGTGGATCCTTTCGGATGGTTCCGCAAGCAGATTGCCAAAGTCATTTGGCACAATACCTCATCACCAGAACTTTCAAATAAGCACCAAGGCGTAGCTTGGCTGGTGGTGAGAAGGGCCCTCCCCATCAGATCCTTCCCGCACGGCCAGAGTGTCTCCCTCTCTGCACACTGCCCTCGAGGTGGCTGTGGTGGGGAAGAGACTGTTGCCCACCTCCTTCTGGAATGTGTCTTTGCAAAGCAGGTGTGGAAAGAGATGCAGTGGTTTTTGTCGAGGTTCATCCCAAGTAGCTCGGTAACACAGGAGTCTGTGCTCTACGGGCTGTTCCCAGGGGCGCACACCAAGATAAACATCAACTGCTGCTAGAGGACCATCAGTTCGGTGAAAGACGCTCTTTGGTCTGCTCGAAACTTGCTGGTCTTCCAGCTCAAAGAGTTGTCCACGGCCGAGTGTTGCAGACTGGCACATTCCAAGGTCCAGGACTATGTGCTGAATGACGCACTAAAGCTTGGGCAGCCACTGCAAAGGTTCAATGGGGAAAGACCACTGTGTAAGGTTCTTCCGCTATGGTGAACTGAGTAGTTGGACCCATGGGAACCCCTTGGGCTGTATAAACCAAATGTGGATTTGCTGTAAAATGTACATGGCATGTAAAATGGAATGGAAGGGTTGTGAGGCAACTCACTCCTATGTTGAAGAAAACTGATTTCCTTTGCACTTTTTGGAATGTCAACTTGGTGCTGTTTTGTAATGTAGTTTTTACAGATTTTTATGAATAAAGTGTATTTTTGGGGGAAAAAAGATGAAATGGAGAGTGAGCATTGAGAAAATGCCCAGAGAGAGACTTGTCCATAAAGAAAAAGTGAACACTAAGTATGTTTCTGCAGCACCTGATGCTCACTGAAAAGCATCATCATACCTTGGAGAGTCCATTTGAACTTTCAGAACTCAGGAATAGTGTGCATTGGTTCGGAGGGAATTTAGTGAGGGGAGAAAATTGTTTCTCAAAAGGAGAGGGTTGTGGGCATCACAGTGGCTCAGTTAGTGAATGCACTACGTGGTGTGGAATTGATCTGCACAGATCCAGGAGGTTCCAGTCTCTCTCTCTCCCAGATGGAGTAGCAGTCCAACCAGATTAGGCACTCGGATAGAGAAGGGGAAGATGATCATCTCCTGATGGTGATTGGAATATGCGCAGGGATGTGAAGAGAGGATCAGGGGGGTGCCCCACCTCACAGCTTACCCTGGACCAGACCAACCACCACCAAGAGCTGGAATTTATGTAGCGCCTTTAATATAGTAAAACATCCCAAGGTGCTTCACAGGAGTGTTATCAAACAACATTTGACAGCCAGTCACATGAGCTATTAGAACAAGTAACCAAAAATTTGTCGAAGAGGTAGGTTTTCAGGAGCCTCTTAAAAGATGAGAGACGGATAGTTTAGAGAGCGAATTTCAGAACTTAGGGCCTAAGCAGCTGAACATACAACAACCAATTAAAATCGGCAATGCACAATAGGATAAAATTGGATGCAGAGATTTTGGAGGGTTGCAGGGCTGGTGGAGGTTACAGACATGGGGAGTGGGGGAGACCCTGATGTAATTTGAAAGCATGGAAGAGAATTTTAAAATCGAGGCATTGTCAGATCAGTTTAGGTTAGCGAACTCGGGTGATGGGTGAGCGGGACTTGGTGCGAGTTAGGATATGGGCAACAGAATTTTGGGTGAGCTTAAGTTCATGGAGAGTGGAAAGCTTTTGAACAGTCAGAACTAGTTAACAAAGGAATGGAGGAGCATTTCAACAGCAGGTGAGCTAACACAGAGTGATGTTATGGGGGTGGAAGTAGACTGTTTTGGTGATGGAGAACATACAGAGTCAGAAGCTCATTGCATGGTCAAATAGAACATGAGAAATAGCAACAAGAGTTAGACTAGGTACCAAGATTGCAAACATTCTGGTTCAGCCTCAGACTGTGGCTAGGAGGAGGGTGGAGTTGCAGGCTGGGCCACTGGCTGAAGACAGTGGCTTCAGTTTTCCCAATATTTAGGTAGAGGAGATTTCTCATCCACAACTGGATGTTGAACAAGCAGTGTGACAGTTCAGAGACACTGGCAGGGTTGAGAGAAGTGGTGGTGAGCTCAAGCTGGTGTTGTCAGCATGATTGTCTTTTCGAATGATGTTGCCAAGAAAGGATCAGCACTTTCAATAGAGGGAAGGAGAGCAAAAGCTTTGTTTTTAAAATATTATCTTCTATATATTGCATACACTTCTGTATCTTCTTGGTTAAAGTGCAGGCAAAAATGTTTGTTGATTTAGACTGCACATTACCACATTAGCTGTCTGCACTAACCCGCTGGCAATATAATACTGTTGCGCTGCTTCAACTCAGTATTTCCCTGATATATTTTAGCTCCTGGAGGTCTGTATTTGCCCTATTTTCCATCGCAGCAGAGAATTCCGATCAGCGTCGCCAAAAGGGAAACAAGTGTTCAGCTTAAAAGGCAGCATTTTCTCTTAAATTTTCTGTCCACAGACCTTCCTCAGTACATTCAACCAAGGCGGCGCAGTGGTTAGCACTGCAGCCTCACAGCTCCAGGGACCTGGGTGACCGCGTGGGTTTTCGCCGGGTGCTCCGGTTTCCTCCCACAGCCAAAGACTTACAGGTGATACGTAAATTGGCCATTGTAAATTGCCCCTAGTGTAGGGAATATGGGATTACTGTAGGGTTAGTATAAATGGGTGGTTGTTGGTCGGCACAGACTCGGTGGGCCGAAGGGCCTGTTTCAGTGCTGTATCTCTAAATAAAAATAAAATATAGGGGCAGGAAAAAAAGCAACAACAACTTGTATTTATATAGCACCTTTTAACATAGAAAGATGGCTCAAAGCACTTCGCAGGAGCATTATCAAACAAAATTTGACACTGAGCCATATGAGGCAATATTCGGGCAGATGACTAAAAGCTTAGTCAAAGATTTAGGTTTTAAGGAGCATCTTTAAGGAGGAGAGTGAGAGGTAGAGAGACTTCAGGAGGGAATGCTAGAGCTTAGGGCCAAGGTAGCTGAAGGCACGACTGCCAATGATGGAGCAATTAAAATTAGGGATGTTCAAGAGGCCACACTAGGAGGAGTGCAGATATCTTGGAAGGTTGTAGGTGATTACAGAGATAGGGAGGGAGGCAGATGAGCTGAGGCAGGGTAGAGTAGGGCAACGTTAGAGGTGGAAATAAGCAGTCTTAGTGATGGCACAGATATGTGGTTGGAAGCTCAGCTTGGGGTTAAATATGATACCAAGGTTGCGCACAATCTGGTTCAGCCTCAGGCAGTTGCCAGAGAGAGGTATGGAGTCGATAGTTAGGGACAGAGTTTGGAGCAGGAACTGAAAACAATGGCTTTGGTCTTCCTAATATTTAATTGGAGAAAATGCCTGTTTATCCAGTCCTGAATGTCAGACACGCAGGTGATGGAGGGATCAAGAGAGGTGGTGGTGAGATAGAGCTGAGTTATATCTGCATACTTGTGAAATCTGGCGCTGTGTTTTGGGATGAAGTCATCAAGGGTTGTGGATGAGATATAGGAGGGGGCCAAGGTTTGGTCTTTGGGGGTACCAGAGGCATGGTGTAAGAGTGGGAAAAGAAACAGTTACAGGTCATTCTCTGTGTTGCTGGCTTATGAAAAAGCATGCTTAAGGTGGGTCTGTGTGTTTCTGGAGGCGCTCGTGAAGCCTTCTTTCTTTTGCATTATGACACTGCCACCAGAGGCTAGACTGCCTGCAGAAGATTACGGCACCAAGACTCAATGTAAAAAAAGACATTGGTGTATTTAACAGACAGTGGATTCACTGATAAAAAACAGATAAGGAAAACAGAATTGTATGCAATTTAGTGCTCTGCCGAACAAAGAGAATTCAGGCAACTGTACTGTCTCTGAAAGTGCAGACATTATCTCAGGCGTTGTGCGTTTCTAAATGATTAAATCAATCCAAACTTGTTCCCATGCTGCTCCACCCCAGGCACCAGTGGGCTTGTCCTGTCCTGAAACAAATTGTAAGGGATGTTGCTTTAAAAGGTGCTGCCTATTGTGAGCAACAGGGGGCTGTTGGCTGCTGTTATGGAGCAGGCAATTTGTCATCAATCCCATCTGTCTTCTTTCAGACCCATTGAGTGTTTGCAATCTGACACTGTGCAAGCTGCTGATTTACATCTGTACCAGCTCCTGCAGTCCTGGTCAAGCCCTCCTGCTCAGAGCAGGGCTTGTTTGCTTCTGTCTAGAGAGAGTGTGATATGGTGATTACCAGGCTCCCTGCAGCCTCCACTTGCAACCACACACAGCCAGCCTATAGTTGTTGGGGGTTACGGGTCAGGCCCTGTGGTATGTGCTGTTGACAGTTTTATTTAGCAAGACAACAAACCAAGTCTTATTGCCTTTATTATCCCCAATTTCATGGTTGGTGTGCAGTTTTCTTAATCTTGTTGTTTAACTTTTGCTTCACTCTCTCTTTTCTATGATCCATTGAAAGTGAATAGTGTTGTATTTACACACTACGTTTAGTTCATGGAATCATAAAATGTTTCAGGCACAGAAAGAGGCCACTTGGCCCATCGTGTCTGTGCCAGCTGAAAAACGATCCATCTATTCTACTACAGTATTTGGTCCATAGCCCTGCAGATTACGGCACTTGAGGGGCCTATCCAGACTCCTTTTGAATGAGTTGAGAGTCTCTGCCTCAACTAGCCTTTCAGGCAGTGAGTTCCAGACTATCACCACCCTCTGGGTAAAAAAGTTTTTCCTCATCTCCCCTCTAATTGTTCCACCAATCACTTGAAATCTATGCCCCCTCGTCACTGACCCCTCTGCTAAGGTGAATAGACCCTTCACCTCCACTCTATCCAGGCCCCTCAAAATTTTGTACATTTCAATCTGATCTCCCCTCAGCCTTCTCTGTTCCAAGGAGAACAACCCTAGCCTATCCAGTCTTTCCTCATAGCTGCATTTTTCCAGTCCTGGCAACATCTACATAAATCATCTCTGTACCCCCTCTAGTGCAATTACATCCTTTCTGTAATGAGGTGACCAAAACTGCACACAGTACTCAAGTTGAGGCCTAACCAATGAATTATACAGTTCCAGCATAACCTCCCTGCTCTTGTATCCTATACGTCGGCTAATAAAGGAAAGAAATCTATATGCCTTAACCACCTTATCGACCTGTCCTGCTACCTTCAGGGATCTGTGGACATTCACTCCAAGGTCCCTCACTTCCTCTACACTTCTCAGTATTTTCCCATTTATCGTATATTCTTTTACCTTGTTTGACCTTCCCAAATGCATCACCTCGCACTTCTCCAAGTTGAATTCCATTTGCCACTTTTCTGCCCATCTGACCAGACCATCAATATCCTCCTGCAGCCGACAGCTATCCTCCTCACTATCTACCACGCGGCCAATCTTTGTGTCATCTACAAACTTCTTGATCGTGCCCCCTACATTTACGTCCAGATCATTAATATTTCCCACAAAAAGCGGAACGCCACTGGAAACAGCCCTCCAGTCGTTAAAACGCCTGTCAACAATTACCCTTTGTTTCCTGCCACTGAACCAATTTTGTATCCACCTTGCTGCATTTCCCTGGATCCCATGGGATTTTATTTTTTTAACCAGTCTACCATGTGGGACCTTGTCAAAAGCCTTGCTCAAATCCATGCAGACCACATCAACTGCACTACCTATCCTCATCTATCTGCCTTGTTACTTCAATAAATTCGCTCAAGATGGTCCAACAAGATCATCCCTTAACAAATCCATGCTGACTATCCTTGATTAACCTGTGCCTTTCTAAGTGACAGTTTATCCTGTCTCTCAGAATAGATTCCAATAATTTGCCCACTACTGATGTTAGACTGACTGGCCTGTAATTAATCGGTCTATCCTTCGCTCCCTTTTTAAACAGAGGTACAACGTCAGCAGTTCTCCAATCCTCCGGCACCACACCTGTATCCAGTGAGGACTGGAAAATGATGGGTCAGACCTTCTGCTATTTCCTCTCTTGCTTCTTTTAACAGCCTAGGATACATTTCATCTGGCCCTGGTGATTTCTCAACTTTCAAGGATGCTAATCCCATTAATACTTCCTCTCTCCCTATGTTTATCACATCCAATACTTCACACTCTTCCTCCTTAACTACAATATCTGCATTGTCCCCCTCTTTTGTGAAGACAGACGCAAAGTATTCATTAAAAACCATACCAATATCTTCCGCCCCTACACATAGGTTACCTTTTCGGTCTTTATGGGCCCTAGTCTCTCCTTAGTTATCCTCTTACTCTTAATGTATTGATAAAACATCTTTGGGTTCACCTTGATTTTGCTTGCCAATATTCTTTCATGCCCTCTCTTTGCGTTCCTAATTTCCTTTCTGATTTCACCCCTCTATTTTCTTCTACTCTCAGCATTCTGTAGTATTGAGTTCTTGATGTCGGGCATAAGCTTTCCTTTTCTGCTTTATCTTGCCCTTTAGGCTCCTTGGCATCCATGGGGCTCCAGATTTGGCCGCCTCACCCTTATTCTTTGTGGGAACATGTTTACTCGGAACCCGTTGAATCTCCCCTTTGAATGCCTCCCACTGTTCTGACACTGATTTACCTTCAAGTCGCTGTTTCCAGTCCACTTTTGCTAAATCACTCCTCAGTTTAGTAAAATTGGCCTTGCCCCAATTGAGAACTCTAACTCCTCTGTCCTTTTCCATCATTATGTTAAAAGTGATAGTGATCATAATTCAATCACCAAAATGCTCTCCCACTGCCACCTCTTCCACCTGCCCATCTTCATTTCACCCCTTCCACCTGCCCGTCGTCTTTTCCTAAAACTAAGTCTAAAACTGCGCCCTCTCTTGAACTTGCTACATACTGGACAAAAAAGTTCTCCTGAATGCACCTCAAGAATTTTGCTCCCTCAATTCCTTTCACTCTAAAACTATCCCAGTTATTACTGGGGTAGTTAAAATCCCCTACTATTACTGCCCTATTGTTCTTGCACATCTCAGAGATTTGCCTACATATCTGCTCTTCTATCTCCCTCTGACTGTTTGGGGGTCTATAGTACACTCCCAGCAGTTTGGTTGCCCCTTTTTTGTCCTTTAGCTCAATCCATATGGCCTCATTTGATGAACTTTCCAACATATCATCCCTCCTCACAGCTATAATAATTTCCTTGACCAAAATTGCCACTCCCCATCCTTTCTTATCCCTCCCTATCGCGCCTCAAAGCCCTGTAACCAGGAATGTTGAGCTGCCATTCCTGTCCCTCCTTAAGCCATGTTTCTGTAATAGCTCTGATATCATACTGCCATGTGTCTATCTGTGCCCTCCACTCATCTGCTTTATTTGCTTGCATTTGAAATAGATCCCCTTGAGCACTGCCAAACTTCTTTTTAAATTTTCTAACCCTTGTTTTCTCTGTCTTCCAGACTCATCCATTAATCTTCTGCCTTCCATTTTCATTTCTGATTTTATCCCAACTGAGTCTACCCTCATGTCCCCATCCCCCTGCCTAACTAGTTTAAACCCTTCCCAACTAGCAAAACCTCTTGCAAGGAATTCAGTCCTGGTTCTGTTCAGATGCAACCCGACCAGCCTGTATGGGTCCTATCCTCCAGAGCCGGTCCCAGTGCCCCAGGATTCTGCACCATCTTTCCAGCCACGCATTCATCTGTCTTATCCTTCTATTTCTATACTCACTTGCGCGTGGCACTGGGAGTAATCCGGAGAATACTACTTTTGAGGTCCTGCTTGTTAATTTCTTCCCTAGCTCCTTAAATTCTGACTGCAAAACCACATCCCTCTTTCTACTTATGTCATTGGTTCCGATGTGGACCACGACTGCTGGCTGTTCACCCTCCCCCTTCAGGATGCTGTGCAGCCACTCAGTGACATCCTTGACCCTGGCACCAGGGAGGCAACACACCATCTTGGATTCACGTCTGCGGCCACAGAAACGCCTGTCTGTTCCCCTGACTATTGAATCACCTATCGCTATGGCTCTTCCAGTCTTCCCTGTACCCCCCTATGCAGCTGAGCCACCCATGGTGCCATGGACTTGGCTCTGGCTGCACTACCTAGGTGAAGCATCACTATCCTCCATATTCAGGACTGAATACCTGTTGGAGAGTGAGATGCACTCGGGTCTCTTGCACTACCTGCCTGATTCTTTTTGACTGCCTGGTGGTCACCCATTCCCCCTCTCACTGCATACTCTTAAGCTGTGGGGTGACCACATCTATAACCATACTATCCACGTAGCTCTTATTCTCATGAATGCACCGCAGTATCGCCAGCTGCTGCTCAAGTTCCAAAACCGGGAGCTCAAGCTGTTTCAGTTGACGACAGTTCCTACACAAATGGTTCTTCAGGATACGGGAAGCATCCTGGAGCTCCCACATAGCACAGGAGGTACACTCTCGAGGTTGAAGCACCCTGCCATTCCTTTATTTATTAGTTGACCCATTGTTACTGCTTAAAAAAAATACCTTATGAATATTTCAACAGCTTAGAATTGTTAATAAAACCTTACTAGTGCTGATAAATCCTACTAAAAATCAATACAGTTCATAATCATAGAGCCATAGAGTTATACAGCACAGAAACAGGCCCTTAGGCCCATTGTGTCGGTGCCGGCCTTCAAGCACCTACTATTCTAATCCCATTTTCCAGTACTTGGCCCGTAGCCTTGAATGCTATGGCATTTCAAGTGCTCATCTAAATACTTCTTAAATGTTGAGGGTTCCTGCTTCTACCACCTCTTCCGGCAGTGCGTTCCAGATTCCGAACACCCTCTGGGTGAAATTTTTTTTTCCTCAAATCCCCTCTAAACCTCCTGCCCCTTACCATAAATCTATGCCCCCTGGTTATTGACCCCTCTGCTAAGGCAAAAAGTTTCTTCCTATCTAACCTATCAATGCCACTCATAATTTTGTATACCTCAATCATGTCCCCCCTCAGCCTTCTCTGCTCTAAGGAAAACAAGCCAAGCCTTTTCAGTCTCTCTTCATAGTGGGAATGCTCCAACCCAGGCAACATCCTGGTGAATCTCCTCTGCGCCCTCTCCAGTGCAATCACATCCTTCCTATAGCCTGGTGCCCAGACTGTACACAGTACTCCAGCTGTGGCCTAAATCGCGTTTTATGCAGCTCTCATAGTTAAAATAAACCTTACTTAAAAAAAACAGCTACTTGTTCCTTATAATTAAGTGATTTATACACGCACCCTAACATTAGTTTACTAACCCAGCTATTTAGTGATATTCCCTAACAGCAGTTTCTCACCAACCAATCACCTTGCAGCTTTCCTGTGATGTCACTGTTCACTTTGTTTTCAAACTCCTGTGCGCCTGGATTCCTCTCCGCTGCTCTCCTGGAAGGTAAGTTCATATGATGCTTGTCAGTGTATACATTTCCAGTCAGCTGTGGTCACGTTGGAAACACTGTTTATTTTATGAAATAGAGCATTTTGATGAACTTTTGAGCTAAATACCCAGAGATATCTTATGAAGCCATTATAAATTTTGATTGCACTGGTCTTGTGGGAGGAGTCACTGATGTATCCAGCTTTCTTAACCTGACTTTGCCCTTGCTCGATGACACTAAACAAATTTTTCAGATCAATTTTCTCCTACCCGTCTCCCGAAACTGTGGGACACCTACCTTCTGAAACTTCAGGTGATAGCAGCTTTCAATTTTTTTCCCTCAACTTTTTTGTTTCATAACACCGACTGTTGCTGACTACAGTTCCAGGGGTGTTTTAGGTCTCTGGTACCTGAACGCAGTTGCTAATTTTCACAGTGATCCTAGACAGGGAGCATTTGCAAACTATTCAACCTGAAAGGCATCATTGCCTTTGCTTGATCTTGCCCTTGGGACCATGTCCATCTGCATCCACTTTCCAGCAAGTGGCTGGATAACAATGCGGAGTGGGAACATTGACTGATTTCTCCCTTTTCACCCCCTCCCCACACATGATCATCAGCCTAGAGGTGTTGAAACAAGTTGTAGCTCCCTGAATGCTACTTTGATTATGATCAGCTACCACTCTCCTGATGATTCAGTTGGTAAAGGCAGCATATCAGCGATTCCAGGTTTTATTCCTAATCTCTGCTTCTAGGAGTTCTACAATTAGCCTCGGGGCTGCTGAATTTGGAAGGTATCCCACTGCTGACTGCTGTTAGAAAGTGGATTGTGACCGGGCATGCAGTGAGGGCAATATTAGGTTGGACTGTGATTCCAAGTCTGCTGAGATCTGTTCGCCAATCTGAAAATTGGGAATTACGGTGATACAGGAGGTTGGCCCAGTATGGGTCTGCAACTACAGGGGAGAAAATGATCAAAAATTGATAACACAACACAAACTGCAGGGAACCTTCTAGTTTGTGTGGTCTAGGGATTACACAGACTAGAAAGGCCCAGTTTTAATTTGTGTGAGCTGTGCCTTTACCTACAAAGGCATCAAGGGCCTGAATTGAATTTCTGTTCATTTAACACCAATGTCCATGTGTCTCCTATGTTTAAACATAGTTGACTGTTGTACAGTGCAGCTTTTGTATTGGGTAAAGTGCCATACTTGTGCCACCCTGTCCTGACATATAGGTCTCCTGCAGCTGGCACAACCCCAAAGAACTTTTGCCGGATTTGCCAAACCCTTTGTTAATTTTTTTTCTGGCAGCTGGTCTTGGCAGATCCAGCAAGTTTAATTTGGGGCTGTCCCCGGCTACATGCAATCCACATGTCAAGAGCCAATGATACTAGGACTGCTGCACAAGGTAATTTGTTCCCACTCCTATACTCAGTGTGTCAGATAAATCTTGCAGACACAGGAAGTGGTGACACTGCAAATGCTTAATCTGGAGCTTTGCAAGTAAATTTCTAGTGCTAGATTGATGCAGTTAAAGTCGGTGTATTCCAATTTATGCCTATATGGAGACGAGAGCCTTTGTGTTCAGTAACGACAATAGTAACTTGTATTTATACAGCACCCTTAACGTAGTAAAATATCCCAAGGTACTTTCATGGGTACTTTCATCAAACAAAATTTGACACAGAGCCACATGAGGAGATATTGCTTGTCAAAGAGTTAGGTTTTAAGGAGCATCTTAAAGGAGGAAAAAGAGGCAGAGAAGTTTAGGAAGGGAATTCCAGAATTTAGGCCCTTGGCTGAAGCAGAGCAACCAATAATGGAGCGAATAAAATAGTGGATGCTTGAGGCCAGAATTGGAGGAGCACAGATAACTCGGAGGGTTGTATGGCTACAGGAGATTACTGAGATAGGGACGGGCAAGGCCATGGAGGGACTTGAAAACAAAGATGAGAATTTTAAAATCAAGATGTTGTTTCACCAGGAGCCAGTGTAGACCAGGGAGCACAGGGGTGATGGGTGAATGGGACTTGGTGGAAGTTAGGAGACAAGTAATTAGGAGAGCGAAGAGGGGACATGAGAAAACATTGGCGGGCAAGATAAAGGAAAATCCTAAGGTATTTTATAAGTATATTAAAGGCAAGAGGATAACCAGGAAAAGAGTAGGGCCCATTAGAGACCAAAGTGGCAATCTGTGTTTGGAGCCAGAGGACATAGGTGAGGTTTTAGATGATTACCTTTCATCTGTGTTCACTATGGAGAAGGACGATGTAGGTGTAGAGATCAGTCAGGGGGATTGCGATATACTTGAACATATTAGCATTGAAAGGGAGGAAGTATTAGATGTTTTGGCAGGCTTAAAAGTGGATAACTCCCCAGGCCCAGATGAGATGTATCCCAGGCTGTTATGTGAGGCAAGGGAGGAGACAGCAGGGGCTCTGACACAAATTTTCAGATCCTCTGTGGCTATGGGAGAGGTGCCAGAGGACTGCGAATGTGGTGCTATTATTCAAGAAGGGTGGAGGGATAGACCAGATAATTACAAGCCAGTGAGTCTAAAAGCAGTGGTTGGATTACTATTGGAAAAAGTTCTGAGGGACAGGATTAATCTCCACATGGAGAGGCAGGGATTAATCAGGGATAGTCAGCACGGCTTTGTCGGGGAGATCGTGTCCAACTAACTTATTTATTTATTTAGAGATACAGCACTGAAACAGGCCCTTCGGCCCACCGAGTCTGTGCCGACCAACAACCACCCATTTATACTAACCCTACACTACCCCCATATTTTCTACCACATCCCCACCATTCTCCTACCACCTACCTACACTAGGGGCAATTTACAATGGCCAATTTACCTATCAACCTGCAAGTCTTTTGGAGGTGGGAGGAAACCGGAGCACCCGGCGGAAACCCACGCAGACACAGGGAGAACTTGCAAACTCCGCACAGGCAGTACCCAGAATTGAACCCAGGTCGCTGGAGCTGTGAGGCTGCGGTGCTAACCACTGCGCCACTGTGCTGCCCTTCCGGTTGGAAGTCTGACTGATAGAATTAACTTGATTGAATTTTTCGAGGCGGTGACTAGATGTGTAGATGATGTGTAAGGCTTTTGATAAGATCCCGCATGGGAGATTGGTTGAGAAGGGAAGAGCCCATGGGATCCAGGGCAATTTGGCAAATTGGATCCAAAATTGGTTGAGTGGCAGGAAACAGAGGGTGATGGTCGAGGGTTGTTTTTATGAGTGGAAGCCTGTGACCATTGGTGTACCACAGGGATCGGTACTGGGACCTTTGCTGTTTATAGTGTACATTAATGATTTAGACGTGAATATAGAAGGTATGATAAGTTCGCAGATGACACGAAAATTGGTGGTGTCGTAAATAGTGAGGTGGAAAGCTTTAGATTACAGGACGATATAAATGGGCTGGTAAGATGGGCGGAGCAGTGGCAAATGGAATTTAATTCTGAGAAGTGTGAGGTGATGCATTTTGGGAGGACTAGCAAGGCAAGGGAATACACAAAGAGAAGGACTTAGTGGATGATGAGCCTAGGGAAGAGAGTGTAGATAGTCTCAGTCATCTCATTATCAAAAAGGAGGAGGTGTTGGGTGTATTGCAAAGCATTAAGGTAGATAAGTCCCCAGAATACTAAGGGAGGCAAGGGAAGAAATTGCTGGGGCCTTGACAGAAATATTTGCATCCTCATTGGCTACAGGTGAGATCCCAGAGGACTGGAGAATAGCCAATGTTGTTCCTCTGTTTAAGAAGGTTAGCAAGGATAATCCAGGAAAT
This sequence comes from Heterodontus francisci, assembly GCF_036365525.1. Taxonomy (NCBI): domain Eukaryota; kingdom Metazoa; phylum Chordata; class Chondrichthyes; order Heterodontiformes; family Heterodontidae; genus Heterodontus; species Heterodontus francisci. Next base: position 45,726,653 of record NC_090402.1, on the reverse strand, counting down.
TATAGGCCATTGAGCCTTACGTCAGTGGTAGGGAAACTATTAGAGAGAATTAGACAGGATTTACTCCCATTTGGAAACAAACGAACTTATTAGCGAGAGGCAGCATGGTTTTATGAAGGGGAGGTCATGTCTCACTAATTTGATTGAGTTTTTTGAGGAAGTGACAAAGATGATTGATGAAGGAAGGGCAGTGGATGTTATCTATATGGACTTCAGTAAAGCCTTTGACAAGGTCCCTCATGGCAGACTGGTACAAAAGGTGAAGTCACACGGGATCAGTGGTGAGCTGGCAAGATGGATACAGAACTGGCTCCGTCATAGAAGACGGAGGGTAGCAGTGGAAGGGTGCTTTTCTGAATGGAGGGATGTGACTAGTGGTCCGCAGGGATCAGTGCTGGGACCTTTGCTGTTTGTAGTATATATAAATGATTTGAAGGAAAATGTAGCTGGTCTGATTAGTAAGTTTGCGGACGACACAAAGGTTGGTGGAGTTGCGGATAGTGAAGAGGATTGTCAGAGATACAGCAGGATATAGATCGGATGGAGACTTGGGCGGAAAAATGGCAGATGGAGTTTAATCCGGACAAATGTGAGGTAATGCATTTTGGAAGGTCTAATGCAGGTGGGAAGTATACAGTAAATGGCAGAACCCTTAGGAGTATTGACAGGCAGAGAGATCTGGGCATACAGGTCCACAGCTCACTGAAAGTGGCAACGCAGGTGGATAAGGTAGTCAAGAAGGCATACGGCATGCTTGCCTTCATCGGTCGGGGCATAGAGTATAAAAATTGGCAAGTCATGCTGCAGCCGTACAGAACTATAGTTAGGCCACACTTAGAATATTGCGTGCAATTCTGGTCGCCACACGACCAGAAGGACGTGGAAGCTTTGGAGAGGGTACAGAAGAGGTTTACCAGGATGTTGCCTGGTCTGGGGACATTCGCTATGAGGGGAGGTTGGATAAACTCGGATTGTTTTCACTGGAACAACGGAGGGGGAAGGGCGACATGATAGAGGTTTACAAAGTTATGAGCGGCATGGACAGAGTGGATAGTCAGAAGCTTTTTCCCAGGGTGGAAGAGTCAGTTACTAGGGGACATAGGTTTAAGGTGAGGGGGGCAAAGTTTAGAGGGGATGTGCGAGGTAAATTCTTTACACAGAGGGTCGTGAGTGCCTGGAACTTGCTGCCGGGAGAGGTGGTGGAAGCAGGTACGATGGCGACGTTTAAGAGGCATCTTGACAAATAGATGAATAGGATGGGAATAGAGGGATACGGTCCCCGGAAGTGCAGAAGGTTGTAGTTTAAGATTGGCTCAGGCTTGGAGGGCCGAATGGCCTGTTCCTGTGCTGTACTGTTCTTTGTTAATACATAGAAAAATAGCAGGAGTAGGCCATTCGGCCCTTCGATCCTGCTCTGCCATTCATTATGATCATGGCTGATCATCCAACTCAGTAACCTGTTCCCAGTTTCGTCCCATACCCTTTGATCCCTTTAGACCCAAGAGGTATATCTAACTCCGGATTGAAAACATACAATGTTTTGGCCTCAATTGCTTTCTGTGGTCGTGAATTCCACAGGCTCACCACTCTCTGGGTGAAGAAATTTCTCCTCATCTCAGTCCTGAAAGGTTTACCCTGTAACCTTAGACTATGACCCCTGGTTCTGGACTCCCCCACCATTGGGACCATCCTTCCTGCATCTAACCTGTCAAGTCCTGTTAGAATTTTATAGGTTTCTATGAGATCCCCCCTCACTCTTCTGAACTCCAGCGAATATAATCCTAACCGACTCAATCTCTCCTCATACGTCAGTCCTACCATCCCAGGAATCAGTCTGGTAAACCTTCACTGCACTCCCTCCATAGCAATAATATTTGCGCCACACAAGTGCCAGGCAATGACCATCTCCTACAAGAGACAATCTAACCATCTCCCCTTGACATTTAACGGCATTACTATCGCTGAATCCCCCAGTATCAACATCCTAGGGGCTACCATTGACCATAAACTGAACTGGAGTAACCATATAAATACTGTGGCTACAAGAGCAGGTCAGAGGCTAGGAATCCTGCGGCGAGTAACTCACCTCCTGACTCCCCAAAGCCTGTCCACCATCTACAAGGCACGGGTCAGGAGTGTGATGGAATACTCTCCACTTGCCTGGATGGGTGCAGCTCCAACAACACTCAAGAAGCTCGACACCATCCAGTACAAAGCAGCCTGCTTGATTGGCAGCCCATCTACAAACATTCACTCCCTCCACCACCGACGCACAGTGGCAGCAGTGTGTACCATCTACAAGATGCACTGCAGCAATGCACCAAGGCTCCTTAGACAGCACCTTCCAAACTCACGACCTCTACCACCTAGAAGGACAAGGGCAGCAAATACATGGGAACACCACCACCTGCAAGTTCCCCTCCAAGTCACACGCCATCCTGACTTGGAACTATGTTGCCGTTCCTTCACTGTCGCTGGGTTAAAATCCTGAAACTCCTTTCCTAACAGCACTGTGCGTATACCTACCCCAAATGGACTGCAGCGGTTCAAGAAGGCAGCTCACCACCACCTTCTCAAGGGCAATTAGGGATGGGCAATAAATGCTGGCCTGGCCAGTGTCGCCCACATCCCATGAATGAATAAAAAAAAAACATCCTTCCTCAGACAAGGAGACCAAAACTGCACACACTATTCCAGGTGTGGCCTCATCAAGGCCCTGTATAATTGCAGCAAAACATCCTTGCTCCTGTACTCAAATCCTCTCGCTATGAAGGCCAACATACCATTTGCCTTTTTTACCGCCTGTTGCACCTACATGCTTGCCTTCAGCGACTGGTGTGCGAGAACACCCAGGTCTCGCTGCATATTCCCCTCTCTCAGTTTATAGCCATTCAGATAATCTGCCTTCCTGTTTTTGCTACCAAAGTGGATAACCTCACATTTATCCACATTATACTGCATCTGCCGTGCATTAGCCCACTCACTCAACTTGTCCAAATCACCCTGAAGCCTCTCTGCATCCTTTTCACAACTCATCCTCCCACCCAGGTTTGTGTCATTTGCAAATTTGGAGCTATTACATTTAGTTCCCTCATCTAAATCATTAATATATATTGTGAGTAGCTGGGGTCTTAGCACCAGTCCCTGCGGTACCCCACTAGTCACTGCCTGCCATTCGGAAAAAGACACATTTATCCCTACTCTTTGTTTCCTGTCTGCCAACCAATTTTCTGTCCATCGCAATACACTAACCCCAATCCCATGCGCTTTAATTTTGCATGCTAATCTCTTATGTGGGAGAATGGATTATAGGACCCTAGGAAGTACAGAAGGTCAGAGGGACCTTGTTGTACTTGTCCATAGATCATTGAAGACAGCAGCACAGGTAGATAAGGTGATTAGGATGTCATATGGGATACTTGCCTTTATCAGCCGAGGCATAGAATATAAGAGCAGGGAGGTTATGATGGAGCTGTATAAAACGCTAGTTAGGCCACAGCTGGAGTACAGTGTAAAGTTCTGGGCACCACACTATAGGAAGGATGTGATTGCACTGGAGAGGGTGCAGAGGAGATTCACCAGGATGTTGACTGGGCTGGAGCATTTCAGCTATTAAGAAAGACTGAAAAGGCTAGGATTGTTTTCCTTCGAGCAGAGAAGGCTGAGAGGGGACATGATTGATGTATACAAAATTATGAGGGGCATTGATAGGTTAGATCGGAAGAAACTTTTTCCCTTAGTGGAGGGGTCAATAACCAGGGGGCATAGATTTAAGGTAAGGGGAAGGAGGTTTAGAGGGGGTTTGAGGAAATTTTTTTTCACCCAGAGGGTGGTTGGAATCTGGAACGCACTGCCTGAAGAGGTGGTAGAGGCAGGTACACTCGCAACATTTAAGAAGTATTTGGATGAGCACTTGAAACATCATAGCATACAAGGCCAAGTGCTGGAAAATGGGATTAGAATAGTTAGGTGCTTGATGGCCAGCACAGACACGATGGGCTGAAGGGCCTGTTTCTGTGCTGTATAACTCTGTGACTCTAAGCAGCAGAGTTTTGAATGTCCTCAAGTTTACGTAGGGAAGAACGTGGGTCTGACCAGGAGAGCTCAAGTCTAGAGGTAACAAACGCATAGATGAGGGTTTCAGCAGCTGATGAGCTGAGGCAGGGCAAGAGTGAGACGATGTTAGGGAGTTAGAAGTAGGCAGTCCTAGTGATGGTGAGGATATGTGGATGGAAGTTTATCTCAAGAAGATATGACTCCAAGATTGTAAAAAGTCCAATTCACCCTCCAGGGAGAGGGATGAGGTTTTGGCTAAGGAACAGAGTTTGTAGCAGGGACTCGAGACAGTGGTTTCGTTCTTCCCAATATTTAGTTAAGGGGAAGTTTCTGCTCCGCCAGTACTGGATGTTGGACAAGCAGTGTGACAATTTAGAGGCAGTGGAGGGCTCGAGAGAGGTGATGGTCAGGTGAAGCGGGGCATTGTCAGCATACACGTGGAAACTGACACTGTGTTTTCCGAAAATGTTGCTGACGAGCAGGATGCAGATGAGGAACCGATTGGGGCCAAAGGGGGACATGAGGTAATGGTGTGGAAGTGGGAAGAGAAGCCATTGCTGGCTGCGACTGGATAACTAAGAATGGAACCAGGCACATGCAGTCCGGCCCAGCTAGATGACAGTGGAGAAGCACGGAAGGAAGGTGGTGTAGTCAACTTTGCCAAAGGTTGCAGACAGATCGAGAAGGACAAAGAAGGATTATTTACCTTTGTCACAGTCTCGTAGGATGTCATTTGTGACTTTGAAAGTCGTTTCAATACTGTGGCAGGGGGCAGAAACTTAATTGGAGGGATGGAAAGATGGGCCTCAGAACTGAATATTTTTGTAATTTATATTTATTTAAATTAGACCCCAAAGGACTTTGTTATCTTATTTTCAATTAACTATTTAAATGAGTTTAAAGTAGAAGTTCAAACAATAAATGATTGGCAGTAATATAAGTGGATAGGGGCACTTTCACCCGCAAGGTAATCGCTTTACAGAAGATCGATTTTTCTGTTCTCTCTTTCTCGCTTTTATTTCAGACACTGCAGCTTGCTGGATATTGAGATTTGTTTTCTCTCTCTCCCTGTAGGGCAGCATCATGGAACCTCAGATATTGATGGTGATATTGATTACATAGCATCACTCTTAGCCAAAAAAACTGTGGCAAATACACTACAACTGGCTGCAGCGAGTAAGTACACTGCACACACAGCATGTCAGAAGGCTTCAGACCAAATTTTAAATGTAAAATAATTGATTTGAGACCCTTTGTGCCATTTTTTTAAAGGCCCCTGCGGTGTTTTGTTCCTCCATTTAAAGGCAAGTTCTGTTTGTTAGTCAATCCTTCCCATTACCTGCTGTAAAATGGTGCACTTTGATCTGTTGCTGTGACGATTGCAGTGCAGTATCAGCCAGGGCCGGGTGTGCAGAAGTGCATGCTGTTGCCTATTGACTGGAAGCTGTCAATGGAGAGAGCCTGTGCAGGGATAAATGAAGGTTTCACTGCCTCCCAATCTCTACCCAGCTTGTCCAGAAGTCTGCCGATCTTGCACAAAGCCCTGTTTACCTGTTACTCTGATCACTTTAGCCTCCTTCGGTTTCCTGCCTCTTGGTACATTGACATCAAAATTTTCATATCTAAATATCCCTCCATGACTTTTGTTCCACCAGACCAGATGCTCCTCCAGCAGCTTCCTCCCTTCCAACTCTGGTTTACTGGGCATTTTTCTCATTCCCTCTACTCTTCCCTTGGTGACAGAGCGTGCAGCCATTGCACCTGCACACTTTGCAACTTTCTCGCCTCCCTGTTTTTTTTCTTTCCACTTTCAAAAACCATCTTGAAATCTATCTGTTTGACAGTGCCCCCTACTCGGGCCTGATTCCCAACTCTGCAGAGATTTAGCATGTTTTTCTACATTAACAATGTATGTTTATTTACTAGAATGATACCAAGAATGAGGGGCTTTAGTTATATGGAGAGACTAGAAAAGTAGGGGTTGCTCTCCTTAGAGCAGGGAAGGTTATAGGAAGATTTAATAGAAGAGTTCAAAATTGTAAGGGATTTTAGTAGATTAAATATGATTTCCACTGGCAGGAGCGTCAATAAGCAGAGGACACAGATATATTGACGAATGAGCAAGAGGGGAGATAAGAAAATTTTTTATATAGCAAGTTGTTATGATTGCACTGCCTGAAAGGATGATGGAAGCAGATTCAATAGTAATAACAACTTATTTATATAGCGCCTTCAACGAAATAAAACGTCCCAAAGCGCATCACAGGAGTGCTGTAAAACAAAGTATGACACCGAGCCACAAAATGAGATATTAGGGCAGCTGACCAAAAGCTTGGTCAAAGAGGTAGGGTTTAAGCAGTGTCTTAATGAAGGAAAGTGAGATGGAGAGGTGTAGGGAGGGTATTCCAGAGTTTGGGGCAAAGGCAACTGAAGGCGCAGCCACCAATAGTAATATCAGGGATGCACAAGAGACCAGAATTAAAGGAGCACAGATAACCTGGAGGGTTGTGGGGCTGGAGGAGATCACAGAGATAGAAAGGGGCGAGGCCATGAAGGGATTTGAAAACAAGGATGAGAATTTTAAAATCAAGACATTGCTTGACCGGGAGCCAATGTAGGTCAGCAAGCACGGGTTGATATGGGGCTGGGACTTGGTGTGAGCTAAGACACAGGCAGCAAAGTTTCTGATGACCTCTAGTTTACGGAGAGTAGAATGTGGGAGACCAGCCAGGAGTGTGTTGGAATAAAAACAAGAAATGCTGGAACCACTCAGCAGGTCTGGCAGCATCTGTGGAAAGAGAAGCAGAGTTAAAACTTTTCGGGTCAGTGACCCTTCTTCGTGTGTTGGAATAGTCAAGTATAGAGGTAACGAAGATATGAATAAGGTTTTTAGCAGCAGATGAGCTGAAACGGGCAAAGTTGGGCATTGTTACAGAGCTGGAAGTAGGTTGTCTTAGTGATGGCATGAATATGAGATCAGAAGCTTATCTCGGGGTCAAATGTGACACCAAGGTTGCGAACAGACTGGCTTAATCTCAGACTGTTGCCAGGGAGAGAAATGGAGCCGGTAGCTAGGGAACAGGGATTGGAGCGGGAACCAAAAACAATAACTTTAGCTTCTCCAATATTTAATTGGAGGAAATTTCTGCTCATCCAGTACTGGATGTCGGTTGAATAAGTTGCAGGCAGTCAATGTCCAAGAATGAATATTTGGGCAAGAAAAAGCACCAAGAGTCAGTGTTTTCAGGAAAAGTGGGGAGCGGAAATCAGAAGGCCTCAGCAATAGCCATTTGCACAACAGAACATTATTAGAACACTGTGTTTTCATTAGAAAATAAATGTATCCTGCACTTTGTAGAGGAACTGAAAATGGCAACCCGGTGTAAGCCAAGAGAACAGATCTCCAGAAACTGGAGAGTAAGAGGTACATGGGAGCAGCCGAAAATTGATCCTTCCTGTGGACAAGCGCTTGGCCTCCCTCAATCCTGCTCTGCAACAACACAGAGATGGGAGGACACTAGGCTGAAGCCGGCAGTCCATTTCCCACAACCCTGTGTACAGTGAGGACAGACCTTCACTCCTTTGTACTGAGGCGTCTTATCTGTACTTGTAATTTCAAAATATGATAGAAGTGAATGTTTTGTCAAGAAACAAGTTGTGATCCAACATTTTTCGTTAACAGCTGGTAAGGTTAAACCTGCTGAACTACGAGATGAATCGAGAGGAGTTCGTGCAGACATACCATCCAATAAAGATACGTTTCCTACTACAGTAAGCACACCCCCAAACACTCCTGGTAAAGTGGCAGCAGTAAAGAGTAGTTCAAAGAAAGCAGCTGTTCCCTTCGCTGATGCTATCCTGCTCAGTAAGTATGCTCTGCATTGTGATTAAAAGAACACCTTGTTGCTTGAAAAGTTGTATCTTGATCAACTAAAAACCTAGTGGATAAAGACAACCCCCAGTGTAGCACTGAAACCATACAAAACTAAAGGGCTGCGATTTGATTCTCTGTCTATGCTGAGTTAGCTGATTCAGCCCAGGAAATAGTTAGGAATGACGAATGGTCCCTGGCCGAAAGAAAGGAAGCACAATTAGCCAGGTTTCCTGATCCGGATAACTTCCCCAGTTACCCCTGCTAAGTGGGTGGGGGCAAATATTGGACTCAACAGTAATGCACTCCATTGTCGAATAGCCCATGACTGCTCACTAGGCTTAAAACATCACGTGGTGAGGTACTGGAAAGGCTTCCAACATGCTTAGGGCCACAAAGTGTAGGTACACATACAGATATTCTGACACTGCTAACAATTGTTACTATTTCACTACAAGAGACAGAAGCAAAATAAAATGTCAAATTTCACATAGGTGGCAATCATAACCACATCTGTTATGAGCAGAAGTAACTACTTCTATTCATAACAATATTGCCTCATTTACAGTATCAGCCACATTACACATCTTGCAGTTATTACTGTTAATTCATTCATTTGTTTTCAACAGCTAGGGTTAGTTAATTTTAGTGTTCAGACAGTTTTGATACTACTTGCCACCTACAGCATGTTATCAACTTGTATCACAGAGGTAAGCTCTGTGCCTTCTCAGCCGCCTTTCCTATTGACCCTTCAATGAATCTGTTAGGGACTAATATATATTAGTAAAGAAAATCCAGAAAAGCAGTTATCATAGATCACACATCTTTGTGTGAATCTCCCAGCAGCATATTGTCTAATCTAAAGACAGGCTTTAGAATTCTGGTGCCTCAAAACCTGAAGCCAGTTGACATGTTGCCTCTGGGCGTTCATAATAGGTTTTCAACTTTTGATGGCGTAGACAGTTTCATTAGCATAAAAGTGCCAATCTAGTGATCACACATCCACAGTTTAACTTGACAGTCCCCATGTATTTCACATTACTGTTAATTACACGCCGTTAAATTGTGAAGTAGCATCTAACTGGTGACTGAGCATCTCAGCCAGCAACTAAAAATAAACAACAGGACTGTTTTTGAAAAGAAAAACTTCCATCCCCTATTTATAATGGGCTATAATGGGAATTGAGTGAATGGTTCAGGCCCTGATTACCACTGTAACCAGAATCGCAGTGGAGAAACCAACTTAAACAAAACCTATCTTTTAGCTAGGCTTCCAGAAGTTAGAATCACAAGTCACAACCTAGGAATTTCCCCCCCAACCCCATGTACTTGCTTCATTCAGACATAACAGAAAGAAGTCAGGAGCATCTGCTGTGCTTTATCTCAAATGATTTAAAAACAAGAATGATTTTACTTTAAGCATTTGAAAGTGTTCTTGTGCTCAGACTTCTATACTTTATCCAACAAAAAAGTTGTTTTCAGTAAGCTATTAAAAGCCCAGCTTTGGCAAGTGCCCAACTTAGTATTGGTATTTAGAGGACTGAAAGGCAAATAGCCATGATTTTTGCCCACAATATTCTCCCCTTGACATGCTCATAAAAAGGAACAGTATTGTAGTAAAAGGGTGAAATGGCGACTGTTTAGAGCTAATTCTGAAAGAGCAGTTTTCTTTCTTTTATATAATTGAACTGAAATTTATCCTGTCACTTCATACCTCATTTGTGTCATTATGCGTAAATTGAGGCTCTCTCTGTTATTATTCACGGCCATTATTTCATAGGCAGCGTTTGCTGCTGGTTGACACCCTTTTATATTGTTCTGGTGTGGATGGAGTGAGATGATGCTGATTTTGTTCCCCATCTACTCAAAATGAAGCCATAGCTATTTTAAGCAGTGCAGTTCACATATGGAAGACTTGTGTGAAACTCACAGCTTGAAAAACACAATAGAGTGTCACCAATTTATTAGCGTATTGGTGCTTCAAAATAAATGGTCGCTTTCTAAAACGATGTTATGTTGGTCCGAGGGAGTTCTCACCCACAGAGGACATTATCTCTCGGCTTCTCATCTGCCTATACAATTGCCCACTTAATGTCTTCTCGGCTGGTGAAGGAGGCTGTGTGAATTGGGCACTGTATCAAACTAGATTTGGTAAGGTTCAAGTTTTATATGTTTGGTTTATGTGAAAAAGTGGAAGAAACTGTTTGTTTTAGAGGCTTGTCAAGCTGGAGTCTTTTGGAAGTAATAATTGACATTTTCCATTCTTTATTCCTCAGCTTTGATCATTGTGTGCACAGTGGCAGGGATCTCTGGACTGATCATTGCTGGCATCTGCTGGTACAGGTAAGCCTTAAGTTGCTAATAGGGAAATGTGAAGAAACTTGAATTCAGAAATAATGGAATGGAATTTTATGATCCTGTAGTAGGATTGCACCTTTTCCCCAAGTTAAAACCAGGCAGTAGAAAGGATTAGGTCACGCTGAAGTGTGTCATCACTTGAGGATTTATAAGGACTGAACTATGAGGGAGACTGGAGAAACATGACCTTTTGAGTGGCAACTGAGAAATGAACTTAAAAGTTAAGATAGTTAAAGGATAGAGAGAAAGTAAATCTGGAGTACTACCTCACACTGAACCATGACAGTATAACACAGAGGGTCAAACTAGTAAAGGCAAATTTGGGATTGATTTCAGGAAATTTTTCAAATAGTGATTGCTGCATTGAATGGATTTCTGAATAGGGCGATTGAGGCAAATGCCCGGAAGTTCTTTAGGCATAATTGGATTGTATGATGGATGGAGTGAGCAAACTGTCAGACTTTCTGGTGGATGAGTTAAGATGGGTCAAAAGGCCTGACTCATCTTTGCCTCTTGAACTAATGCCTCTGCATTAGAGGACCAATGGTGTCCGGTTAACATTTTAGAAATTTCTGACATCTCGCTTAAAAACCATTGCTCAAAATTGAACTGGTGTCAGACCTATTCTGCAAATACAAGTTAGATAGAGCTGACATGGAGCCATGGGATGGTAGAATGCAGATGTTCCCAGCCAAAGCACTATGGGCAGATGTTGAGCTGAGGGTAAACATTTTTGGATAGAGAGAACCTGTATGTGTGTCATCCAGGACAATCACAATCTACTAGATGCCAGTTGGAAAACATACTGATGGATCTGTGGGTGTAGGTTGGCTATAGAAAATGCATGACAACATTTGGGGGTGGTGGGTGCGCGGAGAAGAAAATATCTGTGTATTTTGCCCTCAAAACAAACTTAGTTACAATTCTATAAGCATGTTTTGTGAAGTGTAACAATACACTGGGGGTTATAGATTTATAAGCATTTCCTTGGGATGTTGTTCCTTGGCTGCTATGTATAACAGACTATAGGAAACCAATGTTAAATATCCACCCAAGTTGCCATTCATCATGCAAGAGTCTAAGCTGCTATTCTCGATAGATTACTCAATAGTCGTATCTACGCTGGTGCACTTTCCAGCAGCCGTCGCTAGAGTGGCAATGGGTGGAAACAGATTCCTTTTAACACCACCCTTGCTTCTACTCTAATATAAAAGCAAAATACAGCAGATGCTGGAAATTTGAAATAAAAACAAGAAATGCTGGAACCACTCAGCAGGTCTGGCAGCATCTATGAAAAGAGAAGCGGAGTTAACGTTTCGGGTCAGTGACCCTTCTTCGGAACTAGCAAATATTAGAAATGTCAAAGGTTATAAGCAAGTGAGGTGGGGGTGGGGCAAGAAATAACAAAGGAGAAGGTGTAGATTGGACAAGGCCACATAGCTGACCAAGAGGTCATGGAGCAAAGGCAAACAATATGTTAATGGTGTGTTGAAAGACAAAGCATTAGTACAAATAGGGTGTTAACGGACTGAAGGTTGAACAGCAGCAAGTACAGACATGAAAAAAAACAGTGGGTAAGCAAACTGAACAAATTAAGATGAAATGAAATAAACATGAAAAATAACGTTGTAAAAAATAACTAAAAATAAAAGTAAAATGGGGGGCCCGTCATGCTCTGAAATGATTGAACTCAGTGTTCAGTCCGGCAGGCTGTAGTGTGCCTAATCAGTAAATGAGATGCTGTTCCTCGAGCTTGCGTTGATGTTCACTGGAACATTGCAGCAATCCCAGGACAGAGATGTGAGCTTGCTACTACTCCTCCCTGTCTCTCTGCTGCATTTGCTAACTCGGCATTTTCCTTTGCCAAATTGACATCATAAAACATAATCCAGACAAATAAAACAGTGTCTGTGTAGCTGTCTGTAAGCTAAACTTTTATTTGACTTTTTTTTAAACTCTAGATTACAGAAAGAAGTGAAGTTAACTCAGAAAGCAGACTATCCAGGATATGGTATAATTGGACCCAATGCCCAAACTGAGAAACCCCTGGTAAGTTCAGAAGGCGATGGTACTTAAATTAATATTTCATTCGTCCTCAGATCTCCATCTAGAATTGTAATCCTGACTCTTGTTTGTAAACTAGTTTGTGAAACTATTTCACCAATGGGGAAGTGGGAGCATAGCCGAACAAAACAAAGGCTGCAGCCTACTTTTCATACCTGACCAGCTGAAGAAAACAGAATTTTGTTATTAAAAATAAATTATGGGAGCACTGGGAGTGTATGTGGAGGCACACATATGTTAGCTTGACTCAGCTGATGGCACTGTCGCCACTGAGTCAGAAGTTTGTGCGTTTGGCTCCCAATCCCAGACATGGACATATAATGTAGGCTATGTTTCTAATGCAGTGCTGAGGGAGCACTGAATTATTTGAAATGGCATCCTTGAGGTGAGGCTTCAAACTTAGTTCCCATTTGCATGTTTCAGTGGTTGAGGCGGATGCTAAAGATCCCATGGCACTTTTTGAACAACAGTGAGTTCTCCCCAGTGTTACGGCTGATGTTTCTCCTTCATCCAACACCAGCAGTAACAGGTTGAGCAGGTTATTGCTGTTTATGGTACCCTGCTGTGTGTGAAGTGCCTGCCATGTTTGCCTACCTCACAGCGACTGTGCTTAAAAGTAATTAGATATATGAAAAGTGCTGTGGAACATCCTGAGAGATTTGATGAGGTGCAAGTTCTTTCTTTTGCAGTGATTCTTAACAAAAAAGAAAAAAAAAGAACCTTTTAAACAAGCATTCCTTCACCTGATACCCATGCAGCAGCCAAGTCAAATAGTGGAAAGTCACTGGCTATAATGGCGGTCATGTTTTTAGCTGCTGAAATCTTTAGAGTAAATTCCTTGCTTTTGTCTTGTGATAGGTTGACACCCAAATTTGGACTGTTTCAAGTCTCAACTTGGGGTCTGTATGTATTTTCTGAGCCCACATCCCTTAGTGTAACTTTATCTCATCAATTTGTAGTGAGCTGCACCAAAGCCGTACTGTCCACCATCACCAGCATGTGACGCCCACTTCAGCATTGGTTTCCTAATGTCCTAAATGGCAATATAAAAATGTAACCGGTATTCCAAAAGGACATTAAATTCAGCAACCTCAGCATGGGACTCTGAGAAGTGATGAGAATTTTTTTTCCTCAGCAAGTTATGATCTGGAATGCACAACCTGAAAGGGTGATGGAAGCAGATTCAGTAGCAACTTTCAAAAGAGAATTCGATATATACTTGAAAAAGAAAGCTTTTCATGTCTATTGGGAGATAGCAGGGGAGTAGGACTATTTAGATAGCTCTTTCAAAGTGCTTCCACTGGCCTTCTGTGCTATAAGATTCTGTGATTCCAGGCTCCTGCTAATTGCGATACAAATGTTTAGTGTGGCACCTTGTGTTGAGGGTACTCAATATTATATGAACATTCTCTTTTTAAAATTTATGCCTCTGTTTGAACAGAGTGGTGACAAGAAGCTGGCACAGAGTGCCCAGATGTACCACTACCAACATCAGAAGCAGCAGATGCTATCGATGGAGAAGTGAGTATTTAGAGCCACTAAATTAACTAGTCATACCGTGGACAAATAGGCTGGCAGGTTGCTTTGTGCTGTGCCAGTTCGAAGGTAGCATTGTTGACCACAAAACTGTTCTTAAGAACTGGGAGACTTATTTGGAATATTCCAGTCTCTGCTATTTCCTATGGAAGGATTCAGCAAACTGCTTAAGTACAAATCAAGAAGGGCATTTCATCCAAATGTCAAGCTTATGGGGAGGACGGCATTAGCAGAGCCCTGGGAGAGCTCTAACCAATAGGCAGGAGAAAGTGTAAAGTAGTGAGGGTAGAGGAATTTCAGAAGCAGAGCTTCTCTTTCCTTTAATATGTTGACTAGAATGCCCTATATGGGCTATATACATTAATGAGTCCCGATGGCTGTTCAGGAGCTGTACACCAGCACAGAGCTAATGTAAGTATTTCCACTGTTGATGCAGCTTTCTTACACAGCCAAACATAGTAGCATTTCAAAGTAGACCCCTTGTTATTCTCCTGCTGTCCCAGAGGATTTGTGTGGGTTCTCACCCATGGTTTTCCCTTCCCTTGAAGTCCATACTGATACCTGTTAACTTGTTCAAAAGGATGGGGATTCAAATGGAACTTGGCATGGGGCTTTATAGAACTGGGAAATTAGCTGGCTTAGGAATCTTGGTCATCCTTTCCTCTTTCTTTCAGTAGCACTGCTTCTCATCTGAGATGTCCCAATTAAAATGGGACAGTTGAGATATGAGAGTCTGGATCTCTACTGTACCCAAGGAACTTAGAGGGCAGGGGTAGTAGTGGGCGGGAGGGGGTGCTCATATTACTCTTTTTTTTTTTAAAAAACAGTTGCAAACAGAGGTCAGCAGAGCTGGACTATTGTCTTCTGTTCACCAGTGTATTTTGGTTATACAGAAATAAAGATGAATCCAAAGTAGCTGATTCAGCGACCGAATCCGAGGGAGAAAATGAAGACGGTGATTTCACAGTCTATGAATGCCCAGGACTGGCTCCAGTAAGTAACTAAGAAATTAGAATTTTAATACAAAATTAGGACTACGTATCACTAAGATGATCGATCACATAAGGCAAGCCCTGTTTTTTGTGACTTTAGATGAAGGTGTGTAAGTAACTCGTTGCAAAAATGCTGGTGGTGTTCTGTCATTCTGCATATACAGCACAGGAGGTAATCTCAAATTTTTACTCCATCAGCCTGTGGGGCGGGGCTAGAATTTAGGTGTTGCTAGCAACAAGTCCCAAATCATTTATCTTGTATTTATTTTGATGACATAAAGCTATTAATTCTCAAATAGGGCCTGCTCAAGTGGGTGTAAAAGATCCAATGACATTTGGATAAGAACAGGAAGCATTCCTTGTGACGTGGCCAACATGCTGCCCGCGACTCTAAACATATTTTTTGATGACTCATTTGCTGTTTGTGGGACCTTGCTGTGCACCAACTGACTTACGCATTTGCCTACATAACAGTGACTGCAGTTCAAAAGTAATCCTTTTGATTATTTTTTAAATACTATTTGACATCCTGAGGCTATAATAAAGTGCTATTTGAATGCAGGTTCATGTCTTTATCACTGCCAGTCATCCTGACTGAGGGGAAAAGCTTGTAATTATATTGTTGTCTTGATTTCAGGACATCTCAAAGCTCTTTGTAGACAATGAAGTAATTTTTTTGAAGAGTGGTCACTGTTGTGATATAGGAAATGCAATTTGCACACAGCAAGGTCCCAAAATCAGTAATGTGATGGTGATAATTTTTTCTTGGTTGAAGGATAAATATTGGTTAGGACATTGGAGGGAACTCTCCTGCTCTTCAAAACAGTGCCATGGAATATGTCCGGATGAGAGTGCGGATGTGACCTCGGTTTAATGTCCCATCCGAAGGAAGCGCAGCACTCCCTCAGTAATGTTCTGGAGCATCAGTCTAGATTTTGTGCTCAAGTCCCTGGAGTGGGACTTGAACCCCCAACTCAAAGACGAGAGTGCTACTGATCTATAACTGACACTGACACCGACTTGCACGTATGTCAGGCAATGACTATCAGATCTGCTATGATGCCTTTTGCTGTTGAGTAGATCACCAATGCCATTCTGTCAACACAATGGCCCTTGTGTGAGGAACCCAAGAGTGATCAGACTCTTTCTCAATAAGAGCATATGCCTTCAGAAGATGAGGGAGAGTGAGGAGAATTGACAGAAAAGGGATGGGGGTGGGAAAGCACCTTCAATGAAGGGTTAAATTTGACTTAATTCTGTATTTGTTCCTGATGAGTTTTCAAAATTTAAGGGTACATGAATTGTCATTGAGATTTGAACAAGTTTTACTGCAGTTTCAGTCACTGCACTGTTATTACTTGTAAGTAAAGTACTGGGAGGACAATGCAACAGGAGGGAGCTCCACCAGGCTTTTCATATGTTAATACCCTTCACAGCTCGGCAAAGAGAGCAGATATTAGCCATATTATTACATCTTTACAGGCCCATTAACGTGTAGTCGTCTTTAGGCAGCGGAGCCTGTGAATCAACAACTAGTTCCTGTCAGATTCAGACCCATTCACAGCTCTCTTTTGCTTACATTCTGAAGACTGAACCTTTTCAGGTAGGCAGCAGAGTCTGAATGGGAATGGCCACCAGGCAGGTCTCAATAGCACACCCATTTCCTTTGGATTTTCCTGCTGTGTCTCACAACTCAGCTTTTCTTTTTCTCTTGTCACAGACAGGGGAGATGGAGGTCAAGAATCCACTTTTTGATGATTCGTCTCTACATCATCCATCCCCCAGTAACTAGGCAACCTGGTATCTCTCTGGACTATAGACTTCAAGAAGGGAGAATTATCTGCAGTTACAAGAGAACGTTCAATTGTGCACCAAAGGACAGTCTGCATCTCCAGTGGTCTCTTTCATTCTGTTTCTGACTATTGAGGGAGTTCATCCCCTACCCGTTTCTCAACTCTGGTGGTATAGTACATTCTGTAATGGTCCTTGACTCCAAGTCCCACCCTACTGCCTCAAACACACACATTTTTAGCTTTTTTGAGCTGACTTCCTGGGCAGTTTAAGAGGAGGTTACAGTGCATTTCTTGGTTCTCTGTGATCTACTTGCTTCTGAAAGACATGCCATGTATGACAGAATGGATAGTGGTTGGAAGGAAAGGTATTAAAAAGGTTACCATTGAATGCTGTTGCCATTCTGTGATTTGCACGCAGCCTATTTTGTATGGGGCATGCGTGCCGCAGACAAACCTGGTACAGGTTTGCCCATACAGCCAATTTAGGAGTAGCTTTCCCCATCCTTCTGGTTGTGGTGTGGTGTGATGCATTTCTCAATCTGACCAGAAAATAAACATTGAAAGTGTGTGACGCTGACAGAAAGCTACCATGAAGTGGGGTTTACTGTGCTTCATTTGAAACGTGGTCAGCTGCAGTTGCTAAGTGCAACAGCATCATTAGAGGGAAAGTGTTGCTATTTCATTTTCAAACTGTAATCTGTTAAGAGTATTCACAGCAACAGCAGTGTAAAAGCTCAGATGCCATTGATTTTTCCACTGCAATAGCCCAACATGGGCTATTACAAATATTTTAAGTGTCAGAATGTTGTGAGCCAGCAGCTTTCTTGAGTTTTGACAAAAATAACTCAATGGGACGTAAGGATGAGAGAAAAACACTTGACCCACTGAAGCTCATCCTTCGAATACGCTTTTACCTGTCCCAGCCAAGCATTCATTTTGAGCATCCCTAATTTTGGAATAACATAACGAAGTTATAAAGTTTCCAAATTACTTCCCTAAATCATTTGACTGCCCATTAAAACTGAAGCAGCATTTAAAATGCAAAGGCTTTGATTTTGGATTAAAGTAAAGTCATGGTGGGATTGACAGAGGATGATGAAGCAGGTACTTGAACTGACCGCACACCCCAACCTCCTCGAGTTATGTCTGTCACGTTGTAACCAGTAACTGAGTGCCAGCTCTTTATTGCCACCAGTATAGGATGGGTACTAGTCTATTACTGTAGAGAGGAGCTATTGTTTGCCAACCTTGCAGCCCTCTTTCTTATTCCCACCCATTCCCTGTCCTACAGAGTGCAACATTTTTCCCTCACTAGAGCTATGCCTGAATTATACAGAACATTTACCCATGGGTTGAATGACTGACACAACCGTATGTACTGATAATTATACCAGGCAGTCCCTAGTTTAATCAGAAGTGTCACCACCATCAGAGCTGCATGTTGTACTCTGTGACTAGTGGTGAGAATTAAGTTTGTCAGGCTGACAGTGTTTATGGTAGTATTAGCAACCCAAAAATTGAGAGCTCAAATCCCAGCACAAGTTATGAAATTGAATTCAATCAATCTGCTAACTTGTGTGGTAAGAGCCAGAAATAAAATGATGGATTGTTGTAAAAACTCAGCCTGCCTCTTCTACCTGCTCCACCCTATGTGTTACTCTAGACCACAGTACATGGTTGACTCTTAATGCCCTCGGAAGTAGGCGAACAAACCACACATTCGAGCAAGTATCACGCTAACCGCCACCCCATGGCAACTGTGGGAAGTGAGGTTGGGGGGGAGGGGGAGGGGGCAGGTGAACAACAAATGTGGTCTTGCCAGCATCATAAGTACAAGTTTTTTTTTTTTAAGTCAACCTACCTCCAGGTTAGTGCTTGTTAACCAATTTGAACAGTGTATGATATAGATTTGTCGGAGCTGTAGAGACACACTCACCTCCCCCGCCCAAATCTCCCAACTGGAGTTTTATACCTGGAAGTGGGGCATCCCTGAAGTGGATATACATTGAACCTCAATTGTGCAGCATCAGGTGAAATGGTCTTTGTTTCTCAAACTGGGGAAAGGAGAACTTTGTATAAAGTGATATAAATGCCTTGGTAACCATATGATTTTCTTGTGTAAATGTAATATAATATAAAACTTGCTGAGGGAGATGTTAACAAAAAGGGAAATAAAGGTTGTATCTAGATTGTATAATTTGGTTGGAACAGATTTTAATCTAAGAACAGTTATGCAGTAATTTATGTGCAAGTTATAGAAATTAGCTGAGCACTTAGATGATTTTGTTTATGGGCCTCACCTAAGATGTTTTATTCCTAAGATTTTATTTTAAAGAGCTTTATTTTAAAGGGACCTCATTTATAATGCTGCACTTGTTGGTAATGTTTTAATATTGAATGCTGTAGCAGTGAGCTAACTTCAGGTTATTTTATGTTCTGCAAACCTTATACAGGCTCCACAATGCACAGAGCCCACTGGTCCCATTGCAAGAGCCAGTATAACCCCACTGTTTCAGTCAGAATGCAGTACATTGTTTCTCACGATTACAGGAGCCCATCTGTGATCCAGAGTTGGACTTACTCACTGTATTTATTTATTCTAATCTTGCTGGAAAAGTCAGTTTAATCCTGAACAAGTGGTTTAAACTGTATTAACTGGTTACCTGTCACACGACTACTTTTTTTGTGGAATTGAAAAATATTGGACATTCTATGCTGTGTCCATTCAATGACATAAAATTGAAACAGAAAATGATGGATCAGCATCTGAGGGGGAAAAGTGGGGCTCACACCTGGAATGTTCACAGAATTATATAGTACAGAAGGAGGTCATTTGGCCAATTGTGCCTGTGCTGGCTCTTTGAAGGAGCTATCCAATTAATCCCACCTGCTCTTTCCCCATAGCCCTACAATTTTTTCCAAATGTTAACCTCTTCCCTGCAGTGTTCAGATGGTGTTGACACATTTGAATGTAACCAAATCCACAAATGAACTGCTGATTGAAGCTGGTGGCCAGGAAAACAGTAATGCACCGCACACTTCAGTATTTATGCAGCATTTCAACGTTTGAAACACTAAGCGCAGAAGAAGCAGTAGTTGTAGTTTTCAGAATCTCCACAGCGACTTTGCAGAAACAGTTGCCAATTACACAAATATTAAAACTATCTAGAAATAGTCACTTTCTGTATGTTGTTCAATGAAAAACAACTCCTTTGGTTAGTTATCATGCTGATACTTGAATTGTTAGTCCACAGTTTTCATTCCACTGTCCCTCAATGAGCAGAAACACGTTCTCATTTAAACAGGAATATGGAGCTTATTGAGATGGCTGATAAGTATTTCATTTTTGGAGGGGGCTGTTTGTGTAATGGTTAGATGGGAAATTAATTAAATTGTGAAGTATACAGGACACAGCTTGGGGGAATGAAGAGCACTCAGTACAAATGGGTGATGCTTGCGTGGGATAAGTGCTTTGGATCAGACTTTTGATATTCTTCCTCTTAGTTTTTTTGTTCCCGCTACCATTCTTATGGGATTGGCCACATGGACCATGATGATCTTTTACATTCCAATGATCTAATCTGTATCTGTCTTCTGCCACTCCATGTATTTATCACCTGTTCAAATTTATTTCAGTTGTCTCTTTATTTCCAGCATATTTTGTTTTCACAAACCTAGTCACCATCGTTTCAAATACCTGTTCTTGTATAATGTATATTGGTGTATTTTTCAGTGAAAATAAATTTATTTGTTGAAATCTTGATTTTTTTTTTTGTTCTGTTTTCTGTGGTAATTACTGAAAGTCAATAAAATGGCTTTATCACTGCTCTATTCTGAGGATCTTGGAACTTTTTGTCTCGTGGTCTGGTTAGTCTGTACCATGGAACCCCACGGATTATGTGTGCTATGTTTCAATAATGGAGTTTCAATAATGTTAACTGTGGCTCAGTTGGTAACACTCATACTTCTGAGTCAGAAGTTGTGAGTTCAAGTCCCATTCCAGAGTCTTGAGCATCAGATCTCGGCTGACATTTTAATGCCATTTTTCATAACAGATTTTAATGGAGGCCCTATCTGCCCCCTTGGGGAAACATAAAAGATCACATGGCACTATTCAGTGAAGAGTAGTGGAATTCTCCCCAGTGTTCTGGCCAATATTTATTTCTCAACAGCACCATTGAAACTGATTATTTGGTCATATCACACTGCTGTTTGTGGGAGTTTGCTGTGCGCAAATCGACTGCCACATTTCCTACATTTCAGCGATGACTACACTTTAAAAGGCTGCATTTGCAAGCCTGTATTAACAATATAGCCCACATACCTTAACATAACACATACTATGCTTAATCTCCAATAATAGTCTTTGCTCGTCCCTATTACAGTTACTATGTATAATCCTGATTAATCTATATTCCATTGTATGTAACATACTATACTTAATACTCATTCATATACTTTCCATTATATCATTACATTCTGTTCTTAATCCTTACAAACCCATAATCAATATTTCATATTACCTTCCCCCCCCCCCCCCCCAATTTCCTGTCATACAAAGTTGCTTATGCGGACTTATAAGAAACCCATATCCTGTTATTGAGATATTCTGTAGCTTGTGGTACTGTAATTGATTAGTCCATAATAATTGATCAAATCCGGCATCTGATTACTGCTCGATTGTCTCGAGATTTACTTTCCACCCTTTTTTATTTCTGTATGAAGCAATCACTATTCCTTAGGAGGGCTGATTTAAAAACACTGAATTAAACCAACCTCCACAGACTGTATACCCTTTTTATTCTCTGGACTCTAATTCGACCAAACTGTCTTTCCCCACTCTGTAACCTATTTTTACATGTGCGTGTGAAAGTTGGAGTGGATTTTATTATTTTACTTAGATCAATTTAAGTACAATAAAGCTCATCTCTTTCTTTGTTGAACTCAAGAAAACTTGTCCGATTGGCTTTTTTTATGATCACGGCACGTAAAAAAGTAAACACTCACTGAATTGGCAAGAATGTCCATCTAAAAAAAGAAATGAATCTGTTGTGATCAAGCAAGGGAAAGGAAAAGATGGGAGCCCTGCGACCCGTCCTCATCTGATCGTGACAACATCCATTCTGTATTGAAGTGACCAGAATTGCACACAGTACTCAAGTTGTGGCCTAATTAATGTTTTATGTAGTTCCAGCATAACCTCCCCACTCTTATATTCTGTGCTTCGGCTAGTAAAGGAAAGGACGCCATATGCCTTCTTAACCACCTTATGGACCTGTCCTCCTACCTTCAGGGATCTGTGAACATACATTCCTTGGTACCTCATTTCCTCTACATCTCTCGGTATCCTCCCATTTATTGTCTATTCCTTTGTCTTGTTTGACCACCTCAAAAGCATCACCTCACACTTCTTTGGGTTAAATTCCATTTGCCACTTCCTGCCCTCCTGACCAGTCCATTGATAACTTCCTGCAGTCTACAGCTATCCTCCTCGCTATCAACCATGCAGCCAATTTTTGTGTCATCTGCAAACTTGATCATTCCCCCTACAGTTACGTCCAAATGGTTAATATGTATCACAAAAAGCAGGCAACCCAGTACTGAGCCCTGCGGAACTCCACTGGAAGCAGCCTTCCAATCACAAAAACACCCACTGAACCAATTTTGTATCTAGCTTGTTACGTTCCCCTGGATCCCATGGGCTTTTATTTTTTTAACCAGTCTGCCATGTGGGACCTTATCAAACGTTTTGCCAAAATCCATGTGGACCATATCAACTGCATTTCCTCATCAGTCCTCCTCCTTACTTCCTTAAAAAATTCAATCAGGTTAGTCAGACACAACCTTCCCTTAACATATCCATGTTGACTATCCTTGATAAATCCGTGGCTCTCTAAGTGACAGTTTATCCTGTCTCTCAATTGATTCCAACAATTTGCCCACTACCAAGGTTAGACTGACTGGCCTGTAATTATTCGATCTGTCCCTTGCTCCCTTTTAAAACAAAGGTACAACGTTAGCAGACCTCCAATCCTCTGGTATCATACCTGTAGCCAGAGGGGATTGAAAAATGGTCAGACCTTCCACTATATCCTCCCTGGCTTCTTTTAATAGCCTGGGGTACATTTCATTCGTCCTGGTGATTTATCCACTTTCAAGGATGCTCCCTTAATACTTCCCCTCTCATGTTTATCACATCCAATACTTCACACTCGTCCTCCTTAAATACAAGTCTGCAGCATGCCCCTCTGGGAAGACAGACGCAAAGTATTCATTAAGAACCATACCCACATCTTCTGCCTCTGCACATAGGTTACCTTTTTGGTCTTTTGTGGGCCCTACTCATTCCTTAGTTATCCTCTTATTCTTAATTATTGATACAAAAGGGAAATGGTGTTTGACAAATTTATTGGAATTTTTTGAGAATGTAAGGTAGGGTAGATAAAGGGGAGCTAGTAGATGTATACTTGGATTTTCAAAAGGCATTGATAAGGTGGCATACAAAAGGTTAATGTGCAAGATTAAGGCTCATGGAGTTGGGGTAATATGTTAGCATGGATAGACAATTGGTTAATGGACAGAAAGCAAAGACTCGGATAAACTGGGTGTTTTCATGTTGGCAGGCTGTAACTAATGGAGTGCTGCAAGGATCAATGGTGGGGACTCAGCTATTTACAATCTATATTAATGACTTTGATGAAGAGACCAAAAGTAATATATCTAGGTTTGCTGACGACACAAAGCTAGGTAGGAATATAAGCTGTGAGGAGGACGTAGAGGCTGCAAAGAGATATTGGACTGAATTCTTAAAACACCCTGCTGAAAGTGGTGGCTGGCTGAAAAAATGCCCCTCCCCCCCCCACTCCTGGATCATTTTTAAAGGGCTAATAGCCCTACTGGCAAATTTAAATATTTAAAGGAAGAATAAATGAAATTAAATAAATACATCTCTTTTGCCCCTCTCCTACCCCAATAACAAATTAATTATTTGCCCTCCTGCCCCCCCCCCCCCCCCCACCAAAAGCACTTACCTTTACCATCTGACCTTCCCCCCCCCCACCCCGCAGGAACAGCCTGCGAACGTAAAGTGTTCCTGGAGCTGTTCCTCATCCTCACCCTGATGGGAGATGAGAATTTCCCATTAACAGTCGACGTTTAAACTATTGCGCTGTCAGTTTCACAGGTGACATCTGCTGACATAGAGAACGGTCGTTTCCCAACAGACTTTGTTTTTTCAGGCGGGTTCCAACTTTTTTTAGAAGGCCGGCCGGAAAACCTTGGGAAACGGCTGTGCCCGATGTCAGCAGCTGTCAGCTGTGAAACTGACAGTGATCTTTTTTAAAAGAAATAACTGCCTGCTGAGTGTTCCACTCTCTGCAACTGTGAGAGAGGGGGGTGGGTGGGGGGAACACAGAGAGAGAGAGAAAGGAAAACAGCGAAGATGGAGAGAAAGGGGGGATAGAGAGACGGGGACAAAGAGCAGGGAACACTGGAGACATGGGGGTGGAGAGGGAGTCAAAGAATCATTTACTTATGGCACAGAAGGAGGCCATTCTGTCCATAAAAACCCATGCTGGATCTCCGGAGCTCTGCAGTCAGTCCCACGCCCTGGTCGAATCCCCGTAGCCCTGCAAGTCTATTTCGCTCAGGTGGCTATCCAACTTCCTCTTGAAGTCATTAATCATCTCCACTTCCACCACCCTCGTGGGTAGCGAGTTCCAGGTCATTACCACCCGTTGTGTAAAAAGTGCTTTCTCATATTCCACCTACATCTTTTGCACAAAACTTTCAATCTGTGTCCCTAGTCCTAGAGGGGATGGGGGAGGGCAGAGAGAACGAGACACACACACACACAACATGGGTAGAATGGGGAAAGAGATCAAGGTCTCTCCTGAAAGGTGGACATCTTATCCAGAATACTCTCCATTGCTACATCAAGTATACAGGCAAAGATTGACGACTTATGCAAGCAAAAACAATGCCAGGTATCTAAATCAGTTTCAATATAGTGACGAGAAAGTACGTCAATGAATTGGTCTTTTCATTGAAAGCTTCTTCACAAAAAGGCACATTTTTTGTTGTTTATATTAGTAAGATAAATTTTTAATGCCTTTATCTTTCAAAATTTGCTCATCCCCACCCCCACCCCACCGGCCCGAGCAAAAATTGCAATGCAGCCCTCCGCCCGAAAAGATTGGACAACCCTGCTATAACCCTTCCCACCATCCCCTACACCCATGATGTTAATTGGACCCCGTCCCTCCCCCGCACTGAGAAACTTGCCTCCTCCCCCTCCCCACCAGTGCTGTGCCTCATTTCCATGGACGGGAATCCGAAGGTGTGGTTGTGCCGGCCACTGGTGTTAAGATCGCGGCAGGACTTCAACAGGCGACGGGATAGTAATTAATGCTGGTATTTTAATTATTTGAATATTTAAATGGCAGTCCCGTTGCCCGGGGGTGCACCACGAGGTTGCGCCATTGCTGGCAATTTCGGGCCGGGCACTGCTGGTGACAAGGTCCGTGACGGGCTTCATCTGGGGCCAGCTGCAGACACAACCCCACTCTTCCCCACCCCCCCCACCAGCCACGGCCACGGATCCCAACACCAAGAGCTCTATAAAATCCAGCCTGTTGTTACAGTCAGGTGAAGAGGGGTCAAAGGGCTTTTCTCTTTTTCCTCTCCTTGTTTGACATAACAGGTTTAATCATTCTTAAAGTGAATCTACTGGCCAATTCAGTAGGTGTTTGATTACTTACTGGCTATAATCATAAGAATGAATCAAGCCTCAACTCATTCCAAAGGAGTCTGGATATGCACCTCAAGTACCGTAACCTGCAGGCCTACGGACTAAATGCTGAGAGGTGGGATTAGAATAGGTGAATCAATTGTTTGCCAGGACAGACACGATTGGCCAAGTGGCCTTTTTCTGTGCCTTAAACTTTCTATTCTATTCAATCAGACAGGTTTCCTTGAGTTAACAAAGAAGGGTCCTTTCGATTAGAAAATAGCGAATGTAACTCCTTTATTCAAAAATGGAGGAAGACAAAAAGCAGGAAACTACAGGCCAGTTAGCTTAACATCTGTCATAGGGAAAATGTTAGAAGCCACTATTAAAGATGTTATAGCAGGGCATTTAGAAAAATTCAAGGCAATCAGGCAGAGTTAACATGGTTTGTGCAAGGGAATTTTAATTTATTGGAGTTCTTTGAAGAAGTAACGTGCTGTAGATAAAGGGGAACCGGTGGATGTACTGTACTTAGATTTCCAGAAGGCATTTGATAAGGTGCCATATCAAAGGTTATTGCGGAAAATAAAAGCTCATGGTGTAAGGGGTAATATAGTGACATGGATAGAAGATTGGCTGGCTAACAGTAAACAGAGAGTAGACATAAATGGGCCATTTTCTGGTTGGCAAAATGTAATGAGTGGTGTGCCACAGGGATCAGTGCTGGGGTCTCAACTTTTTACAATTTATATAAATTATTTGGATGAAAGGACCAAAAGTATGGTTGCTAAATTTGCTGATGACATAAAGATAGGTAGGAAAATGAGTTGTGAAGAGGACATCAGGAGGCTACAAAAGTTTATAGATATGTTAAGTGAGTGGGCAAAGATCTGACAAATGAAGGAGAAAGTGGGAAATTGTCCATTTTGGCAGGAAGCATAAAAAAGAAGCATATTATCTAAATGGTGAGAGATTTCAGAGCTCTGAGATGCAGAGGGGTCACAAAAGATGCATGAATCACAAAAGTTTAGTATGCAGGTATGGCACGTAATTAGGAAAGCAAATAGAATGTTATCGTTTATTATGAGAGGAATTGAATACAAATGTAGGGAGGTTATGCTTCAATTATACAGGGCATTGGTGAGACCACCTATGGAGGACTGTGTACAGTATTGGTCTCATTTAAAGAAGGATGTACATGCATTGGAATCAGAAGGTTTACTAGACTAATACCTGGAATAGGCAGAATGTCTTATGAGGAAAGGTTTGACAGGCTAGGCTGGTATCCTCTGGAGTTTAGAAGAGTAAGAGGTGACTTGATTGAAACATATAAGATCCTGAGGGTTCTTGACAGGGTGGATGTGGAAAGGATGTTTCCGCTCGTGAGAGAATCTAGAACTAAGGGGTCACCCACTTAAGATAGAGATGAGGAGAATTTTTTTCTCTGAGGGTCGTGAGTCTTTGGAACTCTCTCCCACAAAAGGCGGTGGAAGCAGAGTCTTTGAATATTTTTAAGGCGGAGGTAGATAGATTCTTGATAACGGGGTGAAAAGCTTTTGGGGGTAGGCGGGAATGTGGAGTTGAGGTTACTATCAGATCAGCCATGATCTTACTGAATGGCGGAGCAGGCTTGAGGGGTCGAGTGACCTACTCCTGCTCCTAATTCGTATGTTCATAAAGAGGTTAACTTTTGAACCTCAACCAAATTAATAAAAATAATAAACAATGTATCTACTTTCACTCTGACACATTAGAGGTTTACACACACACAAATAGGTTGCAGAGTGGGGAAAAGCAGATTGGTTAAGTTAGAGGCCATAAAAACGTTATTCAGTCTGTGGAGTTAGGTGATTTGGCTGGCTTCTAGCTTCAGTGGTCCTGAGGCTTTTAGTTTGAAGAGGTAGATGAGTGGTTCGATGGGTCTCTTGGAGACAGCGATGTGGATGATTTCCTCCAATGGGGTTTCTGATTGTAGCCGGCGTATGCAAAGCTGGTCAGTCAACAGGCAGGATTTGAAAGCTTTCAAGCTGGAATGGAGAGAGAGAGAGGGACCCCAACCTAGGTCTGCACATGTCGGAGTCCATTTGCTTCTGCTTTCTGCTGCAGGAAAAACACCAGCTTAAAACCACAGATGGGGTGGGGCTTGTCACATGACAGTCACTCAGTGATTCAAACATAGCAGCTATCGGTGTTTCTCTGCTTGCTGAAAGCACAGGTAGTTCCTTTAAATTTCCTGGGTCTTGGTTCTTGCTGGGATATGCAGCCATTTCGTCTCCCTCCTCACAGTCCTTTGAATGTAGGATACAGTGTTGGAAACTAGGTCATCATCTTAAGCTTCCAGCCTTGTTAGCTATTTTTAAATGTCTTTTTTAAAAAAAAATTCAGTCCTCCAGTCGGTAGATTAAACAAAATTATCCTTCAACAAAGCCATTGACGTAAGAATATAGACAGGTTAAGAGAATGGGCAACAAGGTGGCAGATAGAGTGTAATGTGGGGAAGTGTGAGGTTATTCACTTTGATAGTAAGAATGGGAAGCAGAATGTTTTTAATAGGTGTGAAACTTCTAAGTGTTGATGTTCAGAGGACTTGGATGTGCTTGTACAAGGAACACAACGTTAGGATGCAGGTATAGCAAGCGATTAGGAAGGCAATGGTATGTTGACCTTTATCGCAAAGGGATTAGAATACAAGAATAAGGAAGTCTTGCTACAGTTGTCCATAGCTTTTGTGACACCACACCTGGAGTACAGTGCTTTGCTTTGGTCGCCATATCTAAGGAAGGATATACTTGTATTGGAGGCAGTACATCGAAGCTTCACTAGATTGGTTCCTGGAATAAGAGGATTGTCCTGTGATGAGAGACTGAGTAAATTGGGGCTATACCCTCTGGAGTTTAGAAGAATGAGAAGTGATCTTATTGAAACATACAGGATTCTGAAGGGGCTTGACTGGGTAGAAACAGAGGTTGTTTCCCCTGGCTTGGGAATCTGGAACACGAGGGTGCGATCTCAGGATAAGCCGATCATTTTGGACTGAGGTAAGAAATTTCTTCACTCCAAAGGTTGTGAATCTTTGGAATTCTCTACTCCAGAGAGTTGTAGATGCTCCATTCTTAAATATATTTTTAAGGCTGAGATAGATTTTTGGTCTTTCAGGAATTGAGGGATAAGGGGAGCGGGTGGGAAAATAGGGTTGAAACAGAAGATCAGCCTGATCGTAATGAGTGGCAGAGCAGGCTTGAGGGGCTGTCTGGTCTACTCCTGCTCCTATTTCTTATGTTGTTATGAATCATAGAATCTTACAGTACAGAAGGCGGCCATTTGGCTTATTGTGCCTGTGCTGGCTCTTTGACAGAGTCCAATTTAGTTCCACAGGTCAGCTTTTTCCCCATAATCCTCCAAATTAGTTCTAATCAATATATATCAAGTTGACTTTTTGAAGTTCTGATGGAATGTGCTTCCACCACCAGTTAGTGTGTTCCAAATCATCATAACCCTCTGTTTGAAATAATTTCTCCTAAGTTCCCCTCTAGTTTTTCTGCCAATTATTTTAAATCTATAACCTCTGGTTACCAATCCACTTTCCAGAAGAAATAGTTTCTCCCTTCATGCTCAGTCAAAACCTCTCATGATTTTAAATACCTTTATTAGGTCTCCCCTTAAACTTCTCTGCTGTAAGGAGAACAATCCCAGATTTTCCAATTTCTCCAAATAGCTGAAGTCCCTCATCCCTCGTATCATCCCGCTAAACCTCCTCTACCCTCTCCAGGGCCTTGACATCCTTTCTAAAGTGTGGTACCCAGAATTAAACACACAAGTCTAGCTGAGACCGAACCAGTGATTTGTGAAGGTTTAGCTTGACTTTTTGTTTTGTATTCAATGTCCTTATTTACTAAGACAAGTATTCTATGTGTTTTCTTAATTGTCTTAACAATTTGCTCTGCCACATTCAAGGATTTGTGAATGTCCACTTGCAGGTCCTTCTGTTTTTGTATCCCCTCAAAATAGTACCATTTAGATTATACTGCCTCTCTATGTTGTTTCTTATAAAGTGCATCATTTCACACTTAATTGGCATTAAATTGCATCTGCCCTGTGTTTGTCCATTTCATTAGCCTGTCTATATCCTCCTGAAGTCTGCTCCTATCCTGCTCTCAGACACCTGCCAGCTGAGGGTAAAATACTCATGGCGGTGGGCAAAAGCCTTTAAGTGCCAGTTAAGTAGCGACTTAAGGGCCTTGATTGGCCTGGGGTGGGCGGGCCGTTTCTCACCGCCGTTGCCCTGCGTAAATTGGTAACGGGCTGGAGGGGATTGGGAATGCCCACCCCCCACCACCACCACCACCTCCCACTCAATTTTACACCCTCCCCCTTACCACCAGCCCGTTTGTTTGGGGGGAGGGTGTAAAATTGAGTGGGAGGTGGTGGGGGTGGTGTGTAAAATGTCGGCCAGAGCGTCATTTATGGTATAGGAGACCATTCGACCCATGGAATCTATGCCACACTCCGCAGAGCAATACAGTCAATCACATTCCCCCGCTCAATCCCTGTAGCCTTTCAAGTGGCCATCCATTT
Source organism: Heterodontus francisci (assembly GCF_036365525.1). Lineage (NCBI taxonomy): Eukaryota > Metazoa > Chordata > Chondrichthyes > Heterodontiformes > Heterodontidae > Heterodontus > Heterodontus francisci. Next base: position 45,696,680 of record NC_090402.1, on the reverse strand, counting down.
TCCTTTTGAAATCATTGATTGTCTCCGCTTGCACCACCCTTGTGGGCAGCGGGTTCCAGGTCATTACCACCCGCTGTGTAAAAAAGTTCTCCCTCACATTCCTCCTGCATCTCTTGCCCAAAACCTTAAATCTGTGTCCCCTAGTCCTTGTACCATCAGTTAATGGGAACAGCTTTTCCTTATCAAAACCTGTCATCTTGTACACCTCTATCAAATCTTCCCTCGATCCTCTTTGCTCTAGGGAGAACAGCCCCAGCTTTTCCAACCTAACCTTGTAACTAAATCCCCCCATCCCTGGAACCATTCTGGTAAATCTCCTCTGCACCCTCTCAAGGATCCTCACATCCTTCCTAAAGTGTGGTGATCAGAACTGGATGTCGCACTCTAGTTGGAGCCGAACCAGAGCTTCATAAAGGCTCAGCATAACTTCCCTGCTTTTGTACTCAGTGCCTCTATTTATAAAGCCCGAGATCCCATATGCTTTACTAACCACTGTCTCAATATATCCTGCCATCTTCAAAGATCAATGCACATGCGCCCTCAGGTCCCTCTGTTCCTGCACACTCTTGAGAACTGTACCGTTAAGTCTATATTGTCTCACCCTATCCCGTTGCCAAAATGCATCGCCTCACACTTGTCTGTATTAAATTCTGTCCGCCACTTGTCTGCCCATTCTGCTAGCCTACCAATGTCACTGGTTACCATTCCTCCAAGTTTGGCATCATCAGCAAATTTTGAAATTCTACTTTATATTCCAAGATCCAAGTCATTTATATGTAGCAAAAAGAGCAGTGGTCCTAGCACTGACCCTTGGGGTACACCACTGTCTACCATCCTCCAGTCTGAAAAACAACCATTTATCACCACTCACTGTTTTCTGTCCTTAAGCCAATTTCTTATCCAATTGGACATTGACCTTCCTATTCCATGAGCCTCAATTTTGTTAACCAGCCTTTTATGTGGTATTTTATCAAATACATTCTTAAAATGCATATAGATAACATCCACCGCATTCCCTTCATCAACCATATGTGAAAATTGGGAGGGAAGGGGCAAATTCAGTAAAAGTGTGTACACCTGTCTACAGCTGTTAATGGTGCTTAGCTATAAGAAGTATCTTGTTATGTTAATGTTTCACTGTGGCAGTCCATCTCCTGCTAATATTATCAAAGAGGGAACATTCAGCCTGTACATATAAATGTGAGCCTTTTGTTTTGTTTCTTTTTCCTTCATCTCTCTGCATGATGCTGAATGATGCTCCTCCTGCTCAGTGCCACTATGTCACTTGGAAAGTGTCGGGTTGCTTTTCAATCCAATACCTTCGTATGGGTCAGTTCAGAAACATGTCCCATTTATGAAATGGGCAGCTTCTGGAACCAGGAAATCAGCATTGTCGATGGGTAAGTGCCTCATGTAGTGTAATGTTAAGCCAGAAGCAATATAATTGGTGCTTTTCCTGCTCCTAGGCTAGTGAGAGGGGTGATTAACCACAGTTTTAGCTCTTGTTCAGAATGTTGGCTGAGGAGCTCAGATGTAATGCCCTGCATGGAAGAATGGCCAGCAAAAATTCACAGCCCAGGCTCCCCTGTATGATTTGAGAAGGGGCTCCTGGAATCGCACCTGAGTGAGAATCAGCACCACCTGGGTTTGGATGGGATCCTTCCATCTACGAAAGATGATGGACACGCAGCAAACAATCCATTTAGGTGGGGTGCCTTCTCTTGGTGCACCTTTGCTGATGGCTGTGAAGGCCAATCCTTGAGAGGCAGGTTCTGCCACAAGTTCTGCACGTAAAACTGCCAAGTGACACTGTGAGTTGTTGTTTTTGACATTGGTGCCTGTTGCCAAGCTGCTGTTGCCACCGGTCATCGTGGTAATGCACACCAGTCCACAGGATGTGTTGCTATTTCCCTCTTTCACAAGCTAGTGACGCCCAGGTGCGATAGTTAACATTTAGGGCCTTCATGTCATGCTTGCAAGCATCCTTGAAGCGGCGCTTTGACCACCCCACTGGTTGTCTGGCACCGGCCATACAGGAGGTCCTTGGGTATGCGACCGTCTTTCATCCTGTGAACGTGTCCGATCCACCGAAGCCACCTCTGTTTGATAAGTGCCAACACACTTGAGAGCTCTGCCTTTGAGAAGACTGCCATATTTGTGATTTTGTCCTGCAAGGATATATCCATAATGTGCCGCAAACAACGAAGATGGAAATTATTGACCTTCTTTTCCTGGTAGCTTTAAGTCGCCCATGTTTCACAAACATACAGCAAGCTGTTGAGAATACAGGCCTTATAAACCATCAGCTTAGTTCTAAAGGTCAGCTTGGTGTTATCCTATGCACATTTCGCGAATTGGCCAAAGGTGGTAGCTGCTTTCCCTATGTGTGTATCGAGCCCTGCATCAAGGGACAGATTGTCTGTCACCGTGCATCCAAGGTAGCAGAATTTGCTAACCACTTACACTGGGGTATTTATTTAGTGTGATCAGCGGTGGAGATGCAACACCTTGTCCCATGACCATGGTTTTCTTGCTGCTTATAGTCAAGGAGAACAAGTTACCGTCATGGGAGAGACAGTCCATAAGTCTTTGTAGCTGAGTTTCTGTGTGAGTGACTAGTGCAGCATCATCAGTGTAGAGGAATTATTTGATCAGGATGCGATGTGTTTTTGTCCTTGCTTTCAGTCTTGTAGAGCTTGCTGTCTGACCTAGTGCACAAGTAGACTCATTCCATATCTGCAGGGAAGGCGAAGGTCAGGAGCGTGGAGAAGAAGATGCCAAACAGAGTGGGGACTAGGACACAACCCTGTTTCACTCCATTCTTCACTCTGATACTGTCGGAAGTGGAGCCATAAAACTGTACAGTGCAGTGCATGTTGTCATGGAAGGAGTGGATGAGACTGAGGAGCTTCGGTGAACAGCCAATTTTTCCCAAAATCTTGTACAACCCTGCTCTGCTGACAGTGCAGAATGCCTTGGTGAGATCTATGAACATACATACATACATACATATGAACATACGAATTAGGAGCAGGAGTAGGCCACTCGACCCCTCGAGCCTGCTCCACCATTCAATAAGTTTACGGCTGAACTATTACTCCACATTTCCACCTACCCCCGATAACCTTCCACCTCCTTGCTTATCAAGAATCTATCTACATCTGCCTTAAAAATATTCAATTACTCTGCTTCCACTGCCTTTTGAGGAAGAGAATTCCAAAGACCCACGTCCTTCTGAGAGAAAAAATTTCTCCTTTTCTCTGTCTTAAATGGGCGACCCCTTATTTTTAAACAGTGACCCCTAGTTCTAGATTCTCCCACAAGGGGAAACATCTTTTCCACATCCACCCTATCAAGACCCCTCAGGATCTTATATTTTCAAACAAGTCACCTCTTACTCTTCTACACTCCAGCGGATACAAGCCTAGCCTGTCAAACCTCTTCTCATATGACAATCTGCCCATTCCAGTCTCGTAAACCATCTCTGAACTGCTTCCAATGCATTTACATCAATCAAATCGCCTGTTACTTTTCTAAATTCCAGCGGATACAAGCCTAGCCTGTCCGGTCTTTCCTCAGAAGACAGCCCACCCATTCCAGGTATTAATCTAGTAAACCTTCTCTGCACTGCCTCCAACGCATTTATATCCTTCCTTAAATAAGGAGGTCAGTACTGTACATAGCACTCCAGATGTGGTCTCACCAATGCCCTGTATAGCTGGAGTATATCCTCCCTACTTTTATATTCAATTCCCCTTGCGATAAACTATAACATTCTATTAGCTTTCCTAATTACGTGCTGTACCTGTATATTAATCTTTTGTGATTCATGCACTAGGACACCAAGATCCCTCTGCATCTCAGAGCTCTGCAATCACTCACGATTTAGATAATATGCTTCTTTGTTATTCTTCCTGCCAAAGTGGACAATTTCACACTTTCCCACATTATATTCCATTTGCCAAGTCTTTGCCCACTTACTTAACCTATCTATATCCCTTTGTGGCCTTCTTATGCCCGGAGGACGCGGATGAGCTTTCCCGGTGTCGATGGTGGGAACAGATGAAATGGTTTATTACCTGCACCCCCTTTCCCCCCCTTCCCCTTCCCAGCTCCACTCTCCCAGCTCAACCCCCACCCCCTCCCCCTCGCAACCCCTTCCCAGCTCCCCCCTCAGACCATCTTCCCCCTGCACCCCCCTACCCCCTTACAGCCCCCTTCCCAGCTCCCCCTCGCACACCCTTCCCTCCAACCCTCCCCCTCGCACCCCCTCCTCCCACCGGCATCCTCCTAACCCTGTGTAGGGGCCCCAACAACCCAACTGCCTTGTGGGCGTCAAGGGAGAGACCAAGGCTAAGGGAGTAAACCCTAACGGAAAATCTGGAGCGGAACCCCGTAGGCGGTCATGTGTCACCTTTGGCATGTTTCCGGCAGTTCCTGCAGCCATACCGGTGCCAAACGTCGTACTCTGCACTCCTTTGGCCCCCACCAGAAAGGCCGAGAGGGGGGTTTTGACGCTTGGGCAACTCTCAACCTCCATAGATTCGCCCAGGCATGCGCCATGGAGAGGTCACTCCATAGTCGCCTCACAGCGACCGAAACAACACGGAAGGCAGCAAGTTACGGGTTATAAGTCCAGCTCAATTGGCGTAGAGATTGGGCGCCACGGGTTGCCTTTGTCAGTGGGAAAGGTCATCGCACCTCACTGGACAGCTACCGCCCCCCTCAAACTGGGCAGCCCCCGGTCAATAAGGTTCTGTCCTGCCACAGTCCAGTTGCTTCAATGGGTGCTTGGAGCTCAGGGTCATTGCCCGAAAAGCAGACTGCAACACCGCACCAAACAGCACGAGAAAAGGAAAGAAGGTACCAGCCCTTCGCTTTGCAAGCTGGAACGTCAGAACTATGTGTCCTGCCCTGTCGGAAGACCTTACACAAATCAACGATTCTCGGAAGACCGCCATCATTAACAACGAGCTCAGTAGACTCAATGTAGACATTGCAGCACTTCAGGAGACACGCCTCCCCACGAGTGGATCTCTAGCAGAGCAAGACTACACCTTCTTCTGGCAGGGTAGGGATCCTGAAGAACCAAGACAGCATGGAGTGGGCTTCGCCATCAGAAACCCCTTGCTCAGCATGATAGAGCCTCCCTCAAATGGCTCGGAACGCATACTGTCCATCCGACTGCTCACTGCCTCTGGTCCAGTACACCTACTCAGCATCTATGCTCCAACACTCTGCTCCCCCCTGAAGCTAAAGACCAGTTCTACGAGGAACTCCATAATATCATTCGCAGCATCCCCAATACCGAACACCTGTTCCTGCTGGGGGACTTTAATGCCAGGGTTGGGGCTGACCATGACTCATGGCCCTCCTGCTTGGGCGCTATGGCGTTGGAAGGATGAATGAGAATGGACAGAGACTGCTTGAGTTGTGGACCTATCATAACCTCTGCATCACCAACTCGTTCTTTCACATTAGACTCTGTCACCAGCTTTCATGGAGGCACCCAAGATCGCGTCGTTGGCACCAGCTAGACCTCATCGTCACAAGGCGAGCCTCCTTAAACAGTGTTCAAATCACATGCAGCTTCCACAGTGCGGGCTGTGACATCGACCACTCCCTGGTGTGCAGCAAGGTTAGACTCAAACCAAAGAAGTTGCATCATTCCAAGCAGAAGGGCCACCCGCGCATCAACACTAGCAGAATTTCTTATCCACAGCTGTTACAAAAATTTCTAAATTCACTTGTAAAAGCCCTTCAAAACACTCCCACAGGGGATGCTGAGACCAAATGGGCCCACATCAGAGACGCCATCTATGAGTCAGCTTTGACCACCTATGGCAAAAGTGCGAAGAGATATGCAGACTGGTTTCAATCTCATTTTGAAGAGCTGGAACCTGTCATAGCCGCTAAGCGCATTGCACTGCTGAACTACAAGAAAGCCCCCAGCGAGTTAACATCCGTAACACTTAAAGCAGCCAGAAGCACTGCACAAAGAACAGCCAGGCGCTGTGCAAATGACTACTGGCAACACCTATGCAGTCATATTCAGCTGGCCTCAGACACCGGAAACATCAGAGGAATGTATGATGGCATTAAGAGAGCTTTTGGGCCAACCATCAAGAAGATCGCCCCCCTCAAATCTAAATCGGGGGACACAATCACTGACCAACGCAAACAAATGGACCGCTGGGTTGAGCACTACCTAGAACTGTACTCCAGGGAGAATGTTGTCACTGAGACCGCCCTCAATGCAGCCCAGCCTCTACCAGTCATGGATGAGCTGGACGTACAGCCTACAAAATCGGAACTCAGTGATGCCATTGATTCTCTAGCCAGTGGAAAAGCCCCTGGGAAGGATGGCATTATCCCTGAAATAATCAAGAGTTCCAAGCCTGCTATACTCTCAGCACTACATGAACTGCTTTGCCTGTGCTGGGACGAGGGAGCAGTACCTCAGGACATGCGCGATGCCAATATCATCACCCTCCATAAACACAAAGGTGACCGCGGTGACTGCAACAACTACCGTGGAATCTCCCTGCTCAGCATAGTGGGGAAAGTCTTTGCTCGAGTCGCTTTAAACAGGCTCCAGAAGCTGGCCGAGCGCGTCTACTCTGAGGCACAGTGTGGCTTTCGTGCAGAGAGATCGACCGTTTACATGCTGTTCTCCTTTCGTCAGATACAGGAGAAATGCCGTGAACAACAGATGCCCCTCTACATTGCTTTCATTGATCCCACCAAAGCCTTTGACCTCGTCAGCAGACGTGGTCTCTTCAGACTACTAGAAAAGATCGGATGTCCACCAAAGCTACTAAGTATCATCACCTCATTCCATGACAATATGAAAGGCACAATTCAGCATAGCGGCACCTCATCAGACCCCTTTCCTATCCTGAGTGGCGTGAAACAGGTCTGTGTTCTCGCACCCACACTGTTTGGGATTTTCTTCTCCCTGCTGCTCTCACATGCGTTCAAGTCTTCAGAAGAAGGAATTTTCCTCCACACAAGATCAGGGGGCAGGTTGTTTAACCTTGCCCGTCTAAGAGCGAAGACCAAAGTACGGAAAGTCCTCATCAGGGAACTCCTCTTTGCTGACGATGTTGCATTAACATCTCACACTGAAGAGTGTCAGCAGAGTCTCATCGACAGGTTTGCGGCTGCCTGCAACGAATTTGGCCTAACCATCAGCCTCAAGAAAACAAACATCATGGGACAGGACGTCAAAAATGCTCCATCCATCAATATTGGCGACAATGCTCTGGAAGTGGTTCAAGAGTTCATCTATCTAGGCTCAACTATCACCAGTAACCTGTCTCTCGATGCAGAAATCAACAAGCGCATGGAAAAGGCTTCCACTGCTATGTCCAGACTGGCCAAGAGAGTGTGGAAAAATGGCGCACTGACACGGAACACAAAAGTCCGAGTGTATCAAGCCTGTGTCCTCAGGCTTGGAGTTGCGAAGAAGGGTCACTGACCCAAAACGTTAACTCTGCTTCTCTTTCCACAGATGCTGCCAGACCTGCTGAGTGATTCCAGCATTTCTTGTTTCTGTGTCCTCAGTACCTTGCTCTATGGCAGCGAGGCCTGGACAACCTATGTTAGCCAAGAGCGACGTCTCAATTCATTCCATCTTCGCTGCCTCCGGAGAATACTTGGCATCAGGTGGCAGGACCATATCTCCAACACAGAAGTCCTCAAGGCGGCCAACATCCCCAGCGTGTATACACTACTGAGTCAGCGGCGCTTGGGATGGCTTGGCCATGTGAGCCGCATGGAAGATGGCAGGATCCCCAAAGACACATTGTACAGTAAGCTCGCCACTGGTATCAGACCCACCAGCTGTCCATGTCTCCGCTTTAATGACGTCTGCAAACACGACATGAAGTCCTGTGACATTGATCACAAGTCGTGGAAGTCAGTTGCCAGCGATCGCCAGAGCTGGCGGGCAGCCATAAAGGCGGGGCTAAAGTGTGGCGAATCGAAGAGACTTAGCAGTTGGCAGGAAAAAAGACAGAAGCGCAAGGGGAGAGCCATCTGTGTAACAGCCCCGACAAACAAATTTTTCTGCAGCACCTGTGGAAGAGTCTGTCACTCTCGAATTGGCCTTTATAACCACTCCAGGCACTGCTCCACAAACCACTGACCACCTCCAGGCGCTTACCCATTGTCTCTCAAGACAAGGAGGCTGAAGAAGAAGATGTCCTCTTCACAAGTTACTTTCCTACCTATCTTTGTGTCATCAGCAAATTTAGCAACATACCTTCAGTCCCTTCAACTAAGTCATTTATATAAATTGTAAAAATGTTGAGGGCCCAGCACAGATCCCTGTGGCACACCATTCGTTACATCTTGCCAGCCAGAAAATCACCCATTTATGCCTACTCTCTGTTTCCTGTTAGCTAACCAATCTTCTATCCATGCCAATATGTTACCTCCTGCACCATGAGCTTTTATTTTCTGCAATAACCTTTGATGTGGCACCTTATCAAATGCCTTCTGGAAATCTAAGTACAATACATCCACCGGTTCCCCTTTATCCACAACACATGTAACTCCCTCAAAGAACTCCAATAAGTTGGTTAAACATGATTTCCCTTTCATAAATCCATGTTGACTCTGCCTGATTACCTTGCATTTTTTAAATGCCCTGCTATAACGTCTTTAATAATAGCTTCTAACATTTTCCTTAAGACAGATGTTAAACTAACTGGCCTGTAGTTTCCTGCTTTCTGTCTCCCTCCCTTTTTGAATAAAGGAGTTACATTTGCTATTTTCCCATCTGAAGGAACCTTCCCCGAATCTAGGGAATTTTGGAAAATTAAACTAGCGCATCAACTATCTCACTAACCACTTCTTTTAACACCCTAGGATGAAATCCATCAGGACCCGGGGACTTGTCAACCCGCAGGTTCAATCATTTGTTCACTACCACTTCCCTGGTGATTGTAATTTCCTTGAGTTCCTCCCTCCCTTCCATTTCCTGACTTGCAGCTAATACTGGGATGTCACTTGTATCCTCAATAATGAAGACCGATGCAAAATATCTGTTCAATTCATCTGCCATCTCCTTATTATCCATTATTTATTCCTCAGACTCCCTTTTTATAGGACCAATGCTCACTTTGTTAACTCTTTTCTTTTTCAAATATCTAGAGAAACTCTTACTATCTGTCTTTATATTTCTAGCTAGCTCGCTCTCGTACTCTAATTTTACCTTCCTTATCAATGTATTAGTCCTTCTCTGTTGTTTTTTATATTCTGTCCATTCTTCTGACCTGCCTCCCATCTTTGCGCAATTATAGGCTTTTTCTTTAAGTTTGATACTATCTTTAACTGTTTTCGTTAACCATGGACAGCGGGTCCCATCCTTGGAATTTTTCTTTCTCGTTGGAATGTATCTATTCTTTGTATTCTGAAATATCCCCTTAAATGTTGCCAAGCATCCCTATTGACCTATCCCTTAACCTGATTTGCCAGTTCATTTTTGCTAGTTCTGCTTTCATGCCCTCATAATTGCCCTTATTTAAGTTTAAAATACTAATCTTGGACCCACTCTTCTGTCCCTCAAACTGAATGTAAAATTCAATCATATTATGATCGCTGCTACCTAGGGGTGTCTTAACTATGAGGTCATTAATTAATCCTATCTCGCACAATACTAGGTCTAATATAGCCTGCTCTCTGGTTGGCTCCAGCGCATATTGTTCTAAGAAATTATCCAGAAAACATTCTATATACTCCTTATCTAGGCTACCTCTGCCCATCTGATTTTTCCAGTCTATTTGTAGGTTAAAATCTCTCATAATTATCGGTGTACCTTTCTGACAAGCTGACATTATTTGTTCCTTTATACCCCGTCCCACAGTGTGGTTAATGTTAGATGGCCTGTACACCACTCCCACAAGTGACTTTTTTGCCTTTATGATTTCTCATCTCTACCCAAACTGCTTCTACATCCTGGTCTCCTGAACTTAGGTCATCCCTCTCTATTGCACTAATACCATCATTAATTAACAGAGCAACCCCTCCACATTTTCCTAGCTTCCTGTCCTTCTTAAATGCAATGTATCCTTCAATATTCAGGTCCCAATCTATGTCATCCTGCAGCAATGTCTCTAAAGGCTATCAGCTCATACTTATTTATTTCTATTTGCGCTCTCAATTCATCTGCTTTGTTTCGAATGCTGCGTGCCTTCAGATACATCGCCTTTAGTTGTGTCCTTTAATTATTTTTGTAACCTTTAGCCTTATCTGTTGATTTACCTTAGATTTGTATGCTCTGTCCCTTCCTGTCAGTTTGTTTATCATTTCCTATATTAATACCTTTCTCTCTTCCCTTGTCTCTACTCCTTGATTTACTGTATCTTCCCAAATTTGATCCCTTGCCCCCACTATTCAGTTTAAAACCCTCTCTACTTCCCTAGTTATGTGGCTCGCTATAACACTGGCCCCAGTATGGTTCAGGTGTAGACCGTCCCAACGGTACAGCCACAACTTTCCCCAGTACTGGTGCCAGTGCCCCACGAACCGGAACCTACTATCACACCAGTCTTTGAACCACACATTTATTTCTCTAATCATATTTGCCCTATGCCAATTTGCACATGGCTCAGGTAATAATCCAGAGATTATTACCTTTGAGGTTCTGCTTCTTAATTTGGCGCCTAGTTTCTCATACTGACTGTGCAGAACCTCTTTCCTTGTCCTGCCTATGTCGTTGGTACCTACATGGACCACGATGACTGGATCCTCTCCCTCCCACTGTAAGTTCCTCTCCAGCCCTGAGCAGATGTCCCGAACCCTGGCACCGGGCTGGTAACACAGCTGTCTGGACTCTCGCTCTTTGCTGCAGAGAACAGTGCCAATCCCCCTAACTATTCTGTCCCCTACTACCACTACATTTTTTTTTCTCCCTCCACTTGAATGGCTTCCTGTACCCTGATGCCATGGTCAGGTTGCTTATCCACTCTGCAGCCCTCACTTTCATCCAAACAAGCTGAAAGAACCTCATACCTGTTGGACAATCACAAAGGCTGAGGCTCCTGCACTCCTGCCCTCTGGGTCCCCTTACCTGCCTCAGCTGCAGCCACACTCTCAAGTCCCTGACCATTGACCAAATCAGAAGACCCTATCCTAAGGGGTGTGACCACCTCCTGGTACAAAATGTCCAGGTAACTTTCCACCTCCCTGATGTGTCGCAGCGTCTGCAGCTCGGACTCCAGTTCAATGACTCTGAGCCGAAGCTCTTCGAGCCACAAACACTTACTGCAGACATGTTTGCCCTGGTTCACACTGGCATCCAAGAGCTCCCACGTGCTGCAGCTGTGACACATCACCTGTCCTGCCATCCTTAATGTGTTTTAATTAACTGCTTAATTATTTTATTCAATTATTTATTTTATTATTTTTTATATATATTTTATTAAGCTTACCACTAATTCCTTTACTATTTTAAAGGCTAGGATTAGAATGGACCTTAATCACTTATCAGATACTCACCAAACAGGTAACTTATTCCCTGCTCGCTCGGTTGATTGTGACATTGCTCTGATGTCACTTTTCGATTTTTTTTTTTTTCCCCTGCTCCACTCCTCGGGCTGTGCTCCTCTCTCTGTGTCTCCGGTCTCCAACTCTGTGATTTGGTGTGCTTTTTAAACCTTCACTCCTCGGGCTGTGCTCTTCTCTCTTTCTGTCTCCGTAAGGTAAAGGGGTATGCTCTGTTCTCTACACTTCTCTTGTAGTTGGCGTATGGAGAAAATCACGTCCACAGTAGATCTGCCAGCATGGAAACCACATCATGCTTCCGGGTACACTCAGTCTGCAAATAAATGGAGTCTTTTAAGTATGACCCTAGCAAAGGCCTTCCCAGTGACACTAAGGAGTGAATTGCTCCTGCAGTTGTCCCCTTTGTTTTTGTATCAAGCGATGATTTTGGTGTCACGCATCTCCTGTGGAACAGAGTCCACTTTCCAGCAGAGAAGGAGAAGGTCATAAAGGTTCAGCAGTAGATGGGACTTTCCGTTCTTAAGCAGTTCGGCTGGGATTCCGTCCTTGACGGATGCCTTTCTGTTCACTAAGTGGTCTGTGGCCTTCTCAAGCTCCAGTGATGAGGGTTCTTCATCTAACTCATCCATGACAGGAAGTTGCGGGAGAGTGTCAAGTGCAGACTGGGAGATGTCCGACTCACAGGAGTACAGCTCACAGTAGTGTTCAGTCCAGCAGGACATCTGTTTACTTCTGTCGGTGAGTACTTCATCATCTGCTGACTTCTGGGAACAACTTTGGTGACAGCAGCGCCGAGCACCCTTTTGATCCCTTCGTACATAGCTCGTAGATTTCCTTTGTCAAATGCAATTTGGATTTCTTGACATAAGTTGATCCCCGTATTTGTTTGCACAGTATCTCCCTCTCCTTTGCACGGCTGTCTTGGCTACTTTCAGGTCGTGCAGTGTCCTAGCTGTTGTGCATCATGTAGGCTTTGTTTTTTGCACCAATGACAGATATCATCTCAGCTGAGTAGGTCTCAAACCAGCCCTTGTTGCGGATTCCGCCTTTACCAAATGATGCTTCTGCTGTTAAGGTTTTCAAGATGGCTCCTGAGCAGTCCGCTCCCGAGGGAGCTCCTCACCTGGGGACATACTGAAAATGAATGGAAAAGATGTGGGGTCGTCACCAGACATTTGCTTCATTTTGTGGCTGGCTCACTAATTCACAAACAGTGCTCATGACTGCATGGTGATATCTTATAAAACTTTGGTTTTATTCAGCCCATTCAACCACCATTGCTTGGTCAAAATCCTGGAACTCCATGTATCATCACTGTGGGAGTACCTTCACCACACGGACTGCAGCGGTTGAAGGAGACGACACCCCACTACTTTCTCGAGGGAAACTAGGGATGAGCAGTAAATAAATTCTTGCCAGCAACACCCAGGTCCCAAGAATGAATTGTGACATGGCCATAGGCTAGCCGTGGCTCTTTCATCCGGGAGCAGAGACCACACACTCCTGCATGAGCCCCTCAACTCAAGTAGTTTCACGCATGAAACCAACAACTGAATTGGTTTAATGATATTGGTTGAGCTTCCTCAGCTCAGTTTTCCAAATGGATCTTAGACTTTACTAAATTAACATACAAATTCCACACCATGTTGGAGAATAAACACATCTTTGTAAAAAAAAGAAATTCTCTTTTCTCCCTTCGTCTTCCTAAACACAGTAATTCTTGTCAGATTTGTATTGCACAGGTGATGGCAAAGCTCCAGTTGCTCACCAGGTGGCCACTCTTGTGTGTAAGCCTGAGATGTTGAGAGGCTATTTCACTGTGGAAAGCATCGTAGCAGGACCTGATTCTGTTATCACCCAGTAAGGATAATGGGCCAGTATGCTAATTGGCAGGATGTGACCACTGATATCCTACAAGGATCTTTGTTGGGGTCTCAACTATTCAACATATTTATTAATGACTTAGACGATGGGATAGAAAGCCATATCACCAAATTTTCTGATTCCATAAAGATAGACGGCATTGTATGTAGTGTTGATGGAAACATAAAATTACAAAGAGATATTGATAGGTTAAGCAAATGGGCAAAACTGTATCAAATGGATTTCAATGTCGGCAAATATACTTTGGACCTAAAAAGGATAGAACAGGGTACTTTCTAAATGGCGAAAAGCTAGTAACAATGGAGCTCCAAAGAGACCAGTCAATAAATTGTCATGAGCAGGTAGAGAAAATAATCAAAAAGGCTAATGGAAAGCTGGCCTTTATAGCTCTGTTTCAGCTATACAAAGCACTGGTTAAACCACACCTGGAATACGGTGAGCAGTTCTGGGCAGCACACGTTAAGAAGGACATATTGGCCTCAGTGGAAGTGCAACGTAGATTTACCAGAACGATACCAAACTCCATGGGTTAACTTACAAAGAGAGATTGCACAAACTAGGGCTCTATTCCCTGGAATTTAGAAGGTTAAGGAGTAATTTAATTGAGATTTTCAAGACATATAAGGGGAGCAGAGAGGGCTGATAGAGAAAAATTATTTGCACACATGAAGGGTGGTAGAAGTTTGGAAGTCGCTTCTGCAAATGGCAATTGATGCCAAATCAATTATTAATTTTAAGCTCAGATTGGTAGATTTTGCTAATCAAAGGTATTAAGGGATATGGGACAAAGACAGGGGATCAGGGATTTATGGAATTAGTTCACAGATCAGCCATGATCTTATTGAATGGCGGGACAGGCTTGAGGAGCTGAATGGCCTACTCCTGTTCCTATGTAAACTCCACAGATACATCTCTAGCAGGACTGGCTGGACATCAATCATGAGCATGAACACAACTTATGTAGCCCCTCTCCAGCTTGGGGAAAATAAGTTCAATTGTACCACTCGCAACTCCGCACAGACCAGGAATCCATCTTGGGATCTTGCTGGTTTCTACGGCTAAGTCAATGCTACACTCAATGTGGAAGTGGGTTGGGGGAGTAACGGGGGAGTGTTCTCTAGCACAGCTTTACTCTGTTTCTCTAGCTGCTTTCGCATTGCACTAAAGGTTGTGCTGGTGGTGCCAGTACCCAACATGCACCATTCGCATAAGTGGCCACAAGCCATACGTTAACTTGCTGTTGGCCGGGGCAATTAAAATTAAAATATTAAAATAAAAGCAGAAATTGCTGGAAATACTCAGCAGGCCTGGCAGCATATGTGCAGAGAGAAACAGAGTTAATGTTTCAGGTCGATGAGATTTCATCAGAACTGGATAGCTGTTACAGACAAACAGTTCTTAAGCAAAAGCAGAGCCATGAAAAGGAGAGCAGGGAAAGAACAAAAGAGAGAAGTCTGTGATAAAATGCAAGGCAGGAGAGATTAAATGACAAGAGGGATGTTGGTGGAAAGCAAAACAGGCTGGTAATGGGTTAAGTGAAGAAACAAAGCATGGGTCCAGTAGAGGTGTGAATATTTGCAGCAGAATAAAAGAGGGGGGAGGGTAATGTGGAAAATCTGGCATAGAAGAGAGCAATGCCGTAGTCTGGGGAATGTGCTGGAAGCAAGGCGGAGATCGCCGGGCGAGTGGTAGACCACCCCACTGGCCATGCACCCCATCCCAAGTGCTAACCTCCATCATGTCCAGTGGCTCTGGGGTAGCCATCCTCACCACCACCTTCTCAAGGACAATTAGGGATGGGCAATAAATGCTGGCCTAGCCAGCGACGCCCACATCGCACGAATGAATTTTTTTTAAACGACCAGTTCTGCAGCTTTAGGACTGGCCATGAGCAGGTAGTTCACAACAAGCTGGAGAAATGACTCTCCTGTTTTTTTTTCCAGTAGGAAAGAAAAACCTCAGGATTTTTGAGTTGACCATTTTAATTTTGGCCAGCCACATCGCAAAGAAAATCTGGAGAGACATAACAATAACCCAGGGTGCTGCATGCATTTAGGACCATCCTAATTCAGGCGGAGAGTGATCCCTGCAGGGATTCAGTATAACAAGGCATTAGATTCAGTTACTCTATTGAAGCAGTTCTTAAGATGAATCACCCCTGCTGTCTTGATGTTTGACCGATGTTTACATTTATAGGCATTGATGGGTTCATTTGGCACACGACAGATGTCCAAGTCACTGGCACTCTATAGAAATTTGTATACCAGATATTTCTGAGTCTGTTAGAACCCTGACAACTCTGAGACAAATAGCTGCACATTAATCTCTGATTAGACCCACGGTTCAATGCTGCAGAATTAAATATAACTTGAGCCGCTATATGCTGCTTAAATCACATTTTTGTGTTTTCCCTCTGACATTTACTTCTCTGTGTCAGCTATGGTTCAGTGATAGTACTCTCACGTTTTTATCAGTGAATCATGGATTGGAGTCCCACTTCAGAGACCTGAGCACGTATTTGAGGCTCACACCCCCAGTGCTGCACTGTTGGCGGCACAGTTTTTCAGATGAGACGTTAAACTGAGGCTCTATCTGCCCTCTCAGTTGGATGTAAAAGATCCCATTAGCACTATTTCAAAGAAGAGCAGAGGAGTTCTCCCCAGTGAGCTGGTCCAAAATCAGTAAAAAAAAATCTAATTATTTGCTCTGTGAGAGTTTTCTGTGCACAAATTGGCTGCTGCATTTCCTAAATTACAACAATGACTTCACTTCAAAAGGTACTTCATTGGCTGTGACAGCATATTGGGACTTGAGATTGTGAAAGGTGCTACATAAATGCAAGTGTTCCCAGTTCTGATGAAGGGTCATCAACCTGAAACATGGTTCTCCACTGATAATGCCAGCATTTTCTCTTTTGCTTTCAGATTTCCAGAATCTGCAGTATTTTGCTCTTGCTTTTTTTATTCCTGCCCTAACAGTGCTGATTCAGGCAGGAATAATGTTTTGCAAGACAAGCCAACCTCTGGGACTTTGACTCAACAAACTTTGGCACCACCACTCCCAAGATGAACAGTGGGCTCTTGCTTCGCTGATGTACCAGAGGGCACCCAGCGCCTGTGGAACTGCACCCAGCGAGGAGCCAACACCTTCGGGAGAGGCAAGGAGAAAATGGGTGAGAAATCTATCTTGAAAACCCTCCAACGTTCTTTGCCATTGTGATCATTCTGTACATTTTTCAACAACATTTGTTCTGAAACAAAATTCTTGAAAATGTAGATGCATTATAATTTTTCAATGCAGGGCTAGGAAATGAGCGTTCCTGAACAGTCACACTGGGCCCTGTCTAGGTCTCAATCCATGTTCTCAATTAGATTCACAGAAGACAGCATTTGCTTTTGCTTGGATTATGTAAAAGTGACAAACTGTTCGGCCCACTAAGTCCATGTTGATATTTATCCTTCACATGAGCAATGATGCTGACCTCATGTACCTTTATCCCCTCATCCCTCTTACTATCAACAACTCGCGATTACCTTATAATCTCCTCTGCAGTAGGAAAAACAGCTGGTTTAGACTTGTGCAAGTGTCACATGTTCCAGGCACACTCACTTTGCAACGATACCAGTAACCGTTACTGTTACCAGGCATATGTTTCCCCGGGTACATTGAGATCAGCCACTGGAGGTTTTTCCAACTCCTCTCCCACCTTTCAGAAGGAAAAGGCAGTCCCAAAACCCCATCAAAGCTAATGTAAAAGTAATGGTAGAGTCCTGGCACATTATCAGTGCTGTTAACACTTGATGTATCAGTGGATTGATGGCTCCATTTCAGCCACCTCCAGTGTGAACAGAGAGAGTATTGAGACAGTCTGCCCAGACAGCAGTGATAGATTAGAATTGAAGTATACACACTGGCTGGCATTGCTTAACACATGGCATTATTGCCCAGTATCACAATCATCCAATACTAGAATTTGTATCTCAAAGCTACATTTTGAAGGGTATAATGAGTTGATTTTTCTGACTTACGTTGCACAGGGGAATGCATAGGGCGGGATAAAGGACCGTAGATGTTAAGCGATAGCAGACTATTTGACCATGATGGGCATCATGGCCAGTTCCCTCCCCCACCACCTGCCCAGGTTATCTTGGATCCAATAAAATGAGGAGAGAGAGGCGGAGAGGTTTAGGGAAGAATTCCAGAGCTTAAGGCCTAGGAAGCTGAAGGCATGGCCTCCAATGGTGGAGCGATTAAAATTGGGGATGCTCAAGAGGCCGGAATTAGATCAGCACAGATATTTGGGAGGATTGTGGGTTTACAGAGATCGAGAGGGGCCAGGCCATGGAGGGATTTGAAAACAAGGATGAGAATTTTAAAATTGAGGCGTTGCTTAACCAGCAGCCAGCGTAAACAGGGGTGAAGTCAGATGATGTTACAGAGGTGGAAACAGGCAGACTTAGTGATGGCACGAATATGAGGTCGGAAGCTCATCTTGGAGTCAAATGTGACATCAGGGTTGTGAACAGACTGGTTTAATCTTAGATTGTTGTCAGGGAGAGGGATGGAGTCACTAGTTAGGGAACAGAGTTTGTAGCGGGGACCAACGACAATGGTTTTGGTCTTCCCAGTATTTAATTGGAGGAAATTTCTGTTCATCCAGTACTAGATGTCAGACAAGTAGTCTGACAGTTTAGAGACAGCGGGGGAGTCAAGAAATGTGGTGATGGGGTTGAGCTCGGTGTCGTCAGCAAACATGTGGAAAGTAATGCCATATTTTCAGATGATGTTGCTGAGGGGCAGCATGTAGATGAGAAAAAGAAGGGGTTCAGGATAGATCTTTGGGGGACTCAGAGTTAGCTGTGTGGGAACAGGAAGAGATTCCATTGCAGGTGATGCTCTGGCTATTATTAGATCAGCTTGCAATGCTGATTTGACAGGAGCAGTGCCATTTTGGAGCTCGACGCTCCAGCCAATGCCCTCTCTTTACCTGGCACAGCTGAACATGCATTCAGCAGCAGGAACGGACCCCTCCCAGCAGTGCTATTTAAAAGGACCATCAATCATTTACAGGTTACCTGTTGATTGATTTCTTCCACTTGTTGCTTCAATTCTACAAGTAGTTGGTACTTTCTATACTTGTTTAAAATTGCAAAAGTCTACAGGGAGTGTGTGGCAGGTGCTGAACGAGTTTTTGTTGATCTCATGTCTTCTCTCCCAGACATGGATGCACTAGCAAATATTCTCCTTGCGATACATAATGAGTTGGAGATGGAACAGAGGCCCCACAGAGCAGGGCAAGCTGTTGGAAGGGGGAGAAGGGCTCTCAGAAGGAGACCATATCCACCAAGAGTGTTCAGGGAGCAACACTCCTACCTTTACCTCAGCAAGGAATAGTGTGTGAGACACCTGCGTTTCAGTAAGAATGTCCTCACTGAAATCTGCCACCTGCTGCAGCCACAACTACCTCAGAGCAGGGCAAGGACACATTGGCTGGGAATGTGACCGTCGCCATGAACATTTATGCGTCTGACTCCAACCAGGCTGGAGCTGGAGATATTTGCAACATCTCGCAGTTTGCTGTCTATTGTTGTGTAAGGGAAGTCATTGAGGCTACCCAATTACTGAGAGTTGAATACATTTCATTCTCTCTTATCAGAGAAGAGCAGATGGAACGAGCATGCGGATTCACTAGGATTGCAGGCTCCCCATGTTGTAGGGTGCTATTTACTGCATGTACAAAGCTTTGCAAGCGTTGCTCATCAACTCAGCCCTATACCTGATCCGAAAGGGATTCTGCTCCCTCAATGTCCAGCTGGTGTGCAACCATACGTAGTGAATCATGCAGGTCAATGCCCAGTATCCTGGCAGCAGTCATGATGCCTTCATTCTGCATCTGAGCCACCACTGCAAATCAAAGGGTGGTCATTGAGTGACAGGGGATATGCACTGACGAAATGGCTGATGACTCCAGCACCCAACCCATTCACATGTGCACAGTATTCAAACAATGAAAGCCATGCAGCCACATGAAATGTGTTCGAGCAGACCACTAGCATGCTGAAACAATGCTTCAACTGCATGGACCGCTCTAGAGGAGGCCTGCAGTACTCAGCTGAGCACATGACAAGATTCATGGTGGTCTGCTGCATCCTGCACAACCTCGCCATCATGAGGGGATGGCCCTTATCATCAGCGAGCAACTGCAGAGCAGGAGCATCTGGAAGAGGAGGAGTAAAAGGAGGAAGAAGAAGTGAAGAGGTAAGCTAGACAGCCCCTTTCTGGCCAGGATGTCTGTGAAGAACTCTTTTGAGTGCGATATACCATTTATAAATGAATTCAAACTATATTTCATGCAAAAGTCAACTAATCACCCTTGTGCATTCCCTTAATGCCTGTCCTCCATATGTCTTTGCCTGGCCTAGTGCCTCTATGGCTGCAGCATAGCTAGTGGAAGGCCGCTGACTATAGGTGGAGGAGATTGCAGATGGCCTTGGAGGATGATCTCGAACAGCTCTGGGCCATCTCAGCATGGGCAACAAAGTCGGGGTTGGCTGACAGGCAATGGCAAGGGCATTGGTGCAGTGGCAGGGGTGGGAGGATGAATCATAGAGCAACAGAGTCATTTCCATCACAGAAGGAGGCCATTTGGCCCGTCGAGTCCTTGCCAGCTCTCCATGGTGCTACTCAGTCAGTTCCACTCCCCCCGCTCGATCCCCGTCACCCTGCAAGTTTATTTCCTTCAAGTGCCGATCCAATTTCCTTTTGAAATCATTGATTGTCTCGGCTTCCACCACCCTTGTGGGCAGCGAGTACCAGGTCATTAGCACCCTCTGCGTAAAAAAAGTTCTTCCTCATATTCTCCCTGCATCTCTTGCCCAAAATCTTCAATCTGTGTCCCCTAGACCTTGTACCATTGGTTAATGGGAACAGTCTTTCCTTGACTAACTGATCTAAGCCTGTCATAATCTTGTACGTTTCTGTGAAATCTCCCCTCAATATCATTTGTTTTCAGGGGAACAACCCCAGATTTTCCAACCTAACGTTGTAATTAAAATCCCCCATCCCTGGAACCATTCTGGTAAATCTCCTCTTCACCCTCCCAAGGACCCTCACATCCTTCCTGAAGTGTAGTGACCAGAATGGGACATAATACTCCAGTTGGGGCCTAACTAGAGCTTCATAAAGGTTCAGCGTAACTTCCCTGCTTTTGTACTCAATGCATCTATTTATGAAGCCCAAGATCCCATATGCTTTACTAACCACTCTCTCAATATCTCCTGCTACCTTCAAAGATTGATGCACATGCACCCCCAGGTCCCGCTGTTCTTGCACAGTCTTTAATTGTGCCATCAACTATTGCCTCTCTCTATTCCTTCTGTCAAAATGCATCACTTCACACTTGTCAGTATTAAGTTCCATCTGCCACCTCTCTGCCCATTCTGCTAGTCTATGTCCTGTTGCAGGTGGCTCATATCATCCTCACTGTCTGCCATGCCTCCAAGTTTGGTGTCATCAGCAAATTTTGAAATTTTACTTTGTATTGCAAGATTCAATTCATTTTTATATAACAAAAAAAGCA
Organism: Heterodontus francisci; assembly: GCF_036365525.1. Classification (NCBI taxonomy): domain Eukaryota; kingdom Metazoa; phylum Chordata; class Chondrichthyes; order Heterodontiformes; family Heterodontidae; genus Heterodontus; species Heterodontus francisci. Next base: position 45,675,706 of record NC_090402.1, on the reverse strand, counting down.
GTGGTCCCAGCACTGACCCTTGGGGAACACCATTGTCTACCATCCTCTGTCTGAAAAACAACCATTTACTACCACTCACTGTTTTCTGTCCTTGAGCCAATTTTTATATCCAATTGGACACTGTCCCTCCTATTCCATGAACCTTAATGTTGTTAACCAGCCTTTTATGTGGTACTTTATCAAACGCTTTCTTAAAATCCATATAAACAACATCTACTGCATTCCCTTCATCAACCTTCTGTTACTTTATCAAAATATTTAATTAGACTAGTCAAGCATGATCTGCCTTAATGCTGTCATCCTGAGAAAAGACAACAGGCTTGTGCTCCATGAAGCCACTGCAACTCCTCTGGGGCGATGCCTCAGCAATCAGTAATCTGTTAGAGGACAGATTGCTGGACTGGTGTGCCACCCCGCAAGCCTTTCTGAACACAGTAAACATGTGAACATATGAATTAGGAGCAGGAGTAGGCCATTCGGCCCATCAAGCCTGCTCCACCATTTGATAAGTTCATGGTTGATCTGATTGTGGCCTCAACTCTACTTTCTTGTCTACCCGCTATATCCTTTGAATCCCTTGTCAATCAAGCATCTGTCTATCTCAGCCTTAAAAACATTCAATGACCCTGCCTCCACCACTCTCCGGGAAAGAGAGTTCCACAGACTCTCAACCCTCTGAGAGAAAAAAAAATTCTCATCTCCATCTTAAATGGGAGACCCCTTATTTTTAAACTGTGTCCCCTGGTTCTAGTCTCTCTCATAAGGGGAAACATCCTGTTATGACCAGGTGAGAAAGATGTCTAGGGGTCTCTTTTAGCCTTCACCTGGTCTTATTGTAACAGGGTTTTGTTTAAACACACTGCTTTTAGCTCCCCATTGGTAAATCTTTGTTCACTGCTATCCAATTATAAGGCAAAGAAATGAGCACAACCAGGTTTTCTCAGGGTTTTTATTAGAAATATTTTATTTTTTTTTTATTAGAGATACAGCACTGAAACAGGCCCTTCGGCCCACCGAGTCTGTGCCGACCATCAACCACCCATTTATACTAATCCTACACTAATCCCATATTCCTACCAAACATCCCCATCTGTCCCTATATTTCCCTACCACCTACCTATACTAGTGACAATTTATAATGGCCAATTTACCTACCAACCTGCAAGTCTTTTGGCTTGTGGGAGGAAACCGGAGCACCCGGAGAAAACCCACGCAGACACAGGGAGAACTTGCAAACTCCACACAGGCAGTGCCCAGAATCGAACCCGGGTCCCTGGAGCTGTGAGGCTGCAGTGCTAACCACTGCACCACTGTGCAGGGTTGAAGAAGAAAAGTGAAATTTATTAAAATTTAAACTCTAATTCGGTTAATGCCTGCGGATACACACTGCGCCCCACGCTAGCATGCATGCGCGATATGCACATGCAAATAGAGACAAAAAAGAGCAGAGGAAAAGATAAGGTAGAGAGGTTTGAGGCAATATCAGAAGAGTTTCTTGTTACTGTGCTTCGAGCTCACTGTAGTCCTTCTGTAAGTAGTTCTTGCTTGTAGTTAATTCTTGCTTTTCGTTGAGGCCCAGTATTCTTCTTAAACCTTGTTCACTGTAGGAGACTTTTCTCTCTTGGGGTTCTTGTGTCTTCAATGGATTCCAAAGCCGGTGAGAATGAGATGAGAGCAGACAGGGGAGAGGTCTTTTCAGTTCAGGGGCAAACAGCTTTTTGAGTTCAAATTCTCTGTGGCAAGTTCAAATACAAAAATTTCCAACAGCCAGTTAGTCATGTGACTAAACTGGTCTGACCACCTCTCTTTGAGTATTCGACCATCTTAGCAGTTAACCTGGGATGCTAGCCTTTCCACCTGCATGACAATCCTCTCGGCATCCACCGTGTCAAGTCCCCTTAGATTCTTATATGTTTCAATAAGATCACCTCTCATTCTTCTAAACTCCAATGGATGCAGGCCCAACCTGTCAACTTTTCCTCATAAGATAACACTTTATCCCAGGAATCAGTCAAGTTAACCTTCTCTGACCTGCTTCTAATGCAACTATATCCTTTCTTGAGTAAGGAGACCAAAACTGTACACAGTACTTCAGATCCACAGCCATGAGGCCAGAGTCTGAGGTTGCATGGCAGCAAGTTGACCTTGCATGATAGCAATCTGAGCTTCCACTGCCCATGGTGTAATGGAAGTTGTGACATTGGTCTTCAGATGCTGCATCATGGTTGGATCCACAGTATGTGAACAGTTAGTTACCACTTCCAGTTTGGAAAGGATGGGTTCTAAACTCTGTACAAAGCCATGGGCAAGTTGGTGCTGGGCTCCTAATGGTCCTCAGCATTGAATGTAGGCTTTCTGGCAGGCTTCCTCATACGCCAAGCATTTTGTTGTGCATTCCCATCAGAATTCCTCTGTAGGCTGCCCCATTGAAGTCCTCGTCTGAGACGTCTGCAGTATGTGACCTAGCCCTCTGATGAGCTTGTACCTGCACTATCCATGCCTCTTGCCCTGGGTGCGGGCCGCTCATGCCTGGTGTCTCACCACGTGCTGGTGCCTTTATACTAACCTCTAAGATACACAGAGTGTCAGTATCAGAGCTGGTGGCTCCGAGTGTGAAATTAAGTGATGAAGCTGTGCCTTTATCATCACTCTCTCTCTCCTTGTTGTTCCTCCGCTGCCTGGTCAGGTTGCATCTCTTGGGTATCTGAAAGGAAAAAGGCAGAAGGGTAAGGCTGTGGTGAGGGGTGTGGCAGGTGAAGGTAAGAGGTTCATGCTTACACCATCTGCAGCTTGTAAATCAGAGAAGAGCGTGGGATAAGGGGGAAGTGGGATGTGAGAAGCAGGATTAGGTCTGAAGTTACTGTCCGTACATTCATACATTAGGTATGAAGTTACCAAGTACCTGTATCCATTGGAGTTTAGAAAAATGAGAGGTGATCTTATTGAAACATACAAGATCTTGAGGGGACTTGACAGGGTGGATGCTGAGAGGATGTTTCCGCTTATGAGGGAGACTAGAACCAGGGGACACATTTTAAAAATAAGGGGTCTCCCACTGAATGTTTTTCTCTCAGAGGGTTGTTGGTCTGTGGAATTCCCTTCCCCAGAGAGCAGTGGAGGCAGGGTCATTGAATATTTTTAAGGCTGGGTTCGATAGATTCTTGATTGACAAGGGAGTCAAAGGATTTGGAGGGTAGACAGGAAAAACATAGAACATAGAAAATAGGAGCAGAAGTAGGCCATTCGGCCCTTCGAGCCTGCTTTGCCATTCATTATGATCATGGCTGATCATCCAACTCAGTAACCTATTCCTGCTTTCTCCTCATACCCTTTGATCCCTTTAATAGCAACATAGGAAAGTAGAGCTGAGGCCACAATCAGATCAGCCATGATCTTATCAAGTGGCAGAGCAGGCTTGAAGGGCCGAATGGCCTACTCCTGCTCCTAATTCGTATGTTTACTGTGTTCGGAAGGGGTTGCAGGGTGGCACACCAGTCCAGCAATCCATCCTCTAACAGATTACTGATTGCTGAGGCACCGCCCAAGACGAGTGGCAGTGGCTTCATGGAGCACAAGCCTTTTTTCAGGATGACAGCGTTAAGGCAGATCATGCTTGACTAGTCTAATTGAATAGTTTGATGAAGTAACAGAAGATTGATGAAGGGAATGCAGTGGATGTTGTTTATATGGATTTTAAGAAAGCATTTGATAAGGTACTACATAAAAGGTTAGTTAACAAAATTGAGGCTCATGGAATAGGAGGGTCAGTGTCCAATTGGATTTAAAAAAAAATGACTAAACAACAGAAACCATTTTCAATGGTTTCAGCCCCACTGCTGGCCACTGCCTCAGCAGTGGCAGCTCAGTAACGGTCAGCACCATCTCCTCTGAGGGGGTTCGGACATGCAGGCACACCTGTCCCCCTCCGGTTACCTCCTACTGTTGTGCACCACCTTGTCCTCTGAGAGAGGGAAGTGAGCTGGTGAGTGTGGTGCAATTTGTTTGGCTGATGTGATTGTCATGGTTGAATAGCTGGCAGTGTGTGGAAGCTGTGAGATATGGGTTTGATGGTTGCAGCAGTGCTAAGTGTATAAGGGAGTGCGGTGAATCATATAAGTGTTAGGTATGAGTCCTGATTGATAGAGATTGTTGGTAGGTGAGTGATGGGTGTGTGGTGCATTAAGCAGTGTGTGAAGCTAGTGGTGCAGTTTGTGGCATATGGCATTTATAGATGCAATTACTGACGCTAACCAGTTGTGTGAGGTCATTGAACTTCTTGGGGCACTGCATCCAGGTCCTCGGGGTTACATTCCTGACATTGACCTCCACAGCCATCTCCTCCCATGGCCTTTTGACTGTATGTCTGGAGGGCCTCCTTCCCCTCGATCACTGTGTCTCTTTCCCTGTGATAACACTGTGTCTCTCTCCCTACACTATTACTGTGTAGCACAGTATGATTAGAAGAAGTCAACATGGTTTTACTAAAGGGAAATCCTGTTTGACAAATTGATTAGAATTTTTTGAGGATGTAACTAGTAGGATAGATAAAGGGAAACCAGTAGATGTAGTATACCTGGATTTCCAAAAGGCATTTGATGGGGTGCCACTCAGAAGGTTAATCGGCAAGACAAGGGCTCATGGAGTTGGGGTAATATATTAGCATGGATAGAAGATTGGTAACGGTCAGGAAGCAAAGATTGTGCAAAATTGGGGCATTTTCAAGTTGACAGGCAGTGAATAGCAGAGTGCCGGAAGGATCAGTGCTGGGGCCTCAGCTATTTACAAACTATTTTAATGACTTAGATTAATAGAAGTCTAAGTTTGCTAATGATTCAAAGGTAGGTGGAAAGGTAAGCTATAGGGAAGACACAGAGAGGCTGCAAGGAGATATCGGCTGGAAAGTCGGTGGCGAGCCCACCTCTGCTGGCCTGGGGAGCCAGTGGGTCAGTAGCTCTTAGTCCCAGCAGTGCCACCGAGAGCAGTGGCCACTGCTGGGACTACTCCCAGCCATCAGAAGCAACAGGAAGGATGGCCCTGGAAATTAGGGCCTCGCCAGGGACAATCGGTCAGGCCCTAGTGAGGCTAGAGGGGCGGGGGGAGTGTTTTGCATTGGGAGCAGTTGGGGCTTCGGGGGCGGCCCTCCATGGGGCACAGGGTGCCTGATCAGGAGGGCCCCGCACCAGCCCGCAAGAAGGCTGCCTGGTTTCACAGGGCAGGCTTTTTGAGGCCTCAGCTGCACTGGGCAGAGGCCCTTAAGTGCCAGTTAATTAGCCACTTAAGGGCCTTGAATGGCCTGGGGTGGGCAGGCCGTTTCCCGTCACCGCCACCTTGCGTAAATTTGCAACGGGGACAGGAGAGGGTCAGGAATGGCCCCTCCCCACCTCCCACTCAATTTTACACCCTCCCCCTGCCACCGGCCAGCTCGTTTGGGGGTGGTAAAATTCTGGCCATAGACAAGTTAAATGAGTAGGCAACAAGATGGCAGATGAAGTATAATGTAGCGAAGTGTGAACTTTGGTTGTAAGATTAGGTGTGAAACTTGTAAGTGTTGCTGTTTGAAGAGGCTTGAACAAGGAATGCAGAAAGTTAGCATGCAGGTACAGCAAGCAATTTGGAAGGCAAATGGCATGTTGGCCTTTATTGCAAGGGGATTGGAGTACAGGAATTCCAATTGTACAGGTCATTGGTAAGACCACATCTGGAGTACTATGTGCAGTTTTGGTCTCCACAATTAAGACAGGATATACTTGCTTTGGAGGCAGTGCAGTGAAGGTTCACTAGATTGCCTGGGATGAGGGAGTCGTCCTATGATGAGAGGCTGAGTAAACTGGGCCTATACTGGCTGGAGTTTAGAAGCATGAGAGTGATCTAATTGAGACATACAAGATTCTGAAGGGCTGGAATGGGCAGACACTGAGCGATGGGGCTGGATTTTGTGCTGGAAGCGGGCTGCTAGTGCTGGGCCAAAAAGGTGGGGGGAATCTGCCTCTGATATCTCGCGCTCTCCCCCGGAGCGATCCTTTGGTCTTTTTAAATCAAACTTTCAGGAGGCTTCATCCCCATCCCTTTAAAGGGACAGGGATCCAGCTTCCAAGAGCTGCTGGCCAATCAGAGGGCCAGTAGCTCAGCAGTATCGTCAGCACCACTGGGAGTGGTGGCCATTGCTGGTACTGAGAGGCCTCGGACCCAGGCCCAGTGATGGAACCCCGGACAAGATTAGGAGAGGTGGGATCACTGGGACCAGTCCAGAAGGCCTCGGGGATGTGGTGCCAGAGTGGTGGTCTTGCAGTCCAGGTGGGGGGGATTCCCGGGGGTGAATTAGTTCCCAGTGGGCATCCACCGTGGGCCACAAATTGCCCAAGGGGGAAGGACCCGCCCAAGCCCACAGGGAGAGCACCTTGTGGCGGAGGCCTCCCCCTCACTGCTGGTAAGATCCTAGCGGCGGTAGGAAGAGGCCCTTAATTAATTTTTAATAGGCCACTTAAGGGCCTCAATTGGCCTCTGGGTGGGAAGGCCAGCGTTGGCCTATACCGCCCTGGGAAGATTGCTTGGCGATGGGGAGGCAACGGGCCCTCCGCCTCATGAGGCCACACAAAATCCAACCATTGTTTCCACTGGTCTCCGGATAAGGGGCTGATCATTTAAGACTGAGATGAGGAGAAATTACTTCACAAAGGATTGTGAATCGTTGGAATTCTCTACCCCAGAGAATTGTGGATGATCCATCATTGAATACATTTGAGGCTGGGGTGGACAGATGTTTGGTGAATCAGGGGATATGGGGAGAGGGCAGGAAAGTGGAATTGAAGTATTGAATGGCGGAGCAGGTTCGATGGGCCATATGGTCTACTGCTGCTATTTCTTGTGTTCTCTCTCCCTGCACTATCACTATCTCTTTCTCTCTCTCTCCCTCTCTCCCTGTCCTATCACTGTGTCTTTAAGGAAGGGTCTGACTCTACAAGCCAGTAATGATCAGCTTCCTAGTGTACATTGTTGTTTCCAGCTGCCCAGAGGTGAGAATATGTTCATTATCAAAACTTTAAAGTGGATGCCTGTGTAGAATCTATGCCACCCCTAGGAGTGGGTCGGAGAAAATAGGAGCACAAAAAGAGACTGTAGCAGGGAATTGTATCTGTACAGGGAGCCCGCATCCCTGGATGAATTATTGCCCTCAGGAGAGGAAGGAGGAAAACTGCTTCCTGAATTATTATTACCCTCTTCCAGATAAAACAGAGCTAGGCATTCCAGTTCGGCTCAAGGCCTAGGAATGTACTCAGTTTTCATTAGCTATTACACATTAATAGGCACAACATTGACATGAGGCTCCCAGTAGTATTCTTGTTCCTGGCGTTGCCAGGCGATGGCCATTGACTGGTACCAACCCAAGTACCGGCTCCTGGCAATTCAAATGTGCGGACTGATGAGCACGCCTTCCCTCTATCTCCGCTGGCTTCTGTCACCAAGACACAGCAGAGTCCTCAGAAAGCCTGAAGAAATTCCCTTCCTGTCTGCCCTGAGGCAGGCTAAACATCCCCACGGCATAACAATGCCCCATTACTGATGCACTGAGATCATTCCACAACCCATTTAGAACAGGCACATACTTTTGCACTCTGTCTATTCATCCTGCCACAAGCTTTGCCTCGGTGCCCAATGGTCTCAAGTCTGGTTTGGTCAATGGAACTATTTTCATTTCTTTCTTTGACCATTATTACAATATTGGGATGATATGGTCGAAGAATCATCAAATGAGGCCATATGGGTTGAACTGAAAAGCAGAAAAATGGCAAACACACTGCTGGGAGTGTACAATAGACCCTCAAACAGTCAGAGGGAGAAAGAAGAGCAAATATGTTGGCAAATCTCTGAGAAGTGCAAACCCAGTAGGGCAGTTATAGTGAGGGATTTAAACTACCTTAATATTAACCACCTCCAGGCGCTTACCCATTGTCTCTCGAGATAAGGAGGCCAAAGAAAAGAATATTAACTGAGACAGAATTAGTGTGAAAGGCACAGAGGGAGCAAAATTCTTAAAATGCATTCAGGAGAGCCAGTAAGTAGCAAGCCCAGCAAGAGAGGGGACAGTTCTGGATTTAGTTTTAGGGATTGAAGCTGGGCAGGTGGAAGGGGTATCACTTGGGGAGCACTTTGGTAGAAGTAATCAGAATTCAGTTAGAATTAGGACAGTTATGGAAAAGGACAAAGATAGACCATGATTAAAAGTTCTTAATTGGGGAAAAGCTAATTTTACCAAGGTGATGTGATTTAGCAAAAGTGGACTGCAAACAATTACTTGAAGGTACATCAGTGCCAAATCATTGGGAGGCATTCAAGGAAGAGGTAGTGAGGGTTCAGTGCAAGTATGTTCACAGAATTGTTACAGCGCAGAAGGAGGCTATTCGGCCCATCGTGTCTGCACTGGCTCCCCAAATGAACATTACACCTAGTGCCACTCCCCTGCCTTCTCCCTTAAACCCTGCACATTCTTCCTTTTCATATAATAGTGTCACCCTTGGATCCCTGGGATAAAGAAAAAGGGTGGACTGACAAATCCAGAGCCCCCAGATGTCAAGGGGCTTAAAGGAAAGGAATAAAAAGAGAAGCTTATGACAGATAAAGCATGCTCAATACTGCAGAAAACCTAGAGGAGTATAAAAAATGTAAGGGTGAAGTTAATTTGAAAAGTAAAGAGAAGGTATGAAAAAATATTGGCAAGTAAAATCAAGGAAAATACAAAGATTTTTTATAAATACATAAACAGCAAGAGGATAACTAAAGAAAGAGTAAGGCCTATTAGGGACCATAAGGGTAACCTGTGTGTGGACGCAGAGGATCTTGGTATGGTTCTTAGTGGATACTTTGTGTTTCGAGCTCACAGGACACCAGGCTGGTGTGTATTCTGTCTTTAATGAAACTGACTGTAATGGCTGCCTGCAGTCAGAGTGCCTCATGGTAGCCAAGAGGAACATTGGTGCAGTATTGCATTTCTATCCCAAACATTGCCCTTTCATACAAAAAAAAACAATTGCATGCATTATCAGTAACACTGTGAGTTGCCCAAGTTACCCACTCTGCACAGACTGTTCTCATGCATTAGTAGTTCATCATTCTTGTCAGTCTCTGCACATGCATTGCACACATAGTCTTTAAATCATGCCGGTTTCTTAATGGTGCATGTGCGCGTTGTCGTTGATTGTTCATCTGGTTGATTTTTCTTGTCCAGCAAGTGTCGTTCCCTTGTCACTTGTTGTTGCGGTAACTGTTGTTGTTCCATTTCCATTGTTGGGGTGCTGTGGACCTCTGGGGTTGATGGTTGTTCTGTGGTTTGTGCAACTGACGAGTTCTTATCTTCCTGATTGGCCGCCTGGTATGAAGGAACAGCTTCTCCAGTTGTGCGTATGTTCCTGCAGTTGTGACGGTATATCTGGTCATTCACTTCCACCACATACGTTCGAGGTGACATCTGCTGACTCTTGTCGCGAACAATGAAGGTTTGTACCCTGACTGGCTCTCCGATGCTCAATTCTGGCAATGGTTTGGCAGTTTTGTCAAAGCGAACTTTGGCTTTCTCCCGTTTCACCTTGATTTTGTCACTCACGCCTGTTACTGCTTCTGGCTTCTGTAGCTTTTTTGCTATTGGAAGAGTAGTTTGGGTGCGATGTAGCATTCTTCTTTGTACTGGACTACTTTCCATGCCTTCAGTAGGTGCGTTACTGCATCTGTGCCGGATTTGCTCGATTTCTTTATGATTCCTTTAGCTATTTTCACTGCTGCCTCAGCCTTCGCATTGGACTGGGGATAGTGTGGAGATGATGTATGGTGTTGAATTACCCAAATCTTTATGAAGCAGCTGAATTCTTTGCTTGTGAACTGAGGGCCATTGTCGGTCATCACAATGTCTGCAATGCAGTAAGGGCCGAAGTGTGCTTTCAGGCATTCTACAATCTCACCAGTAATTGTTGAAGTCAGCTGGTCTATCTCCTAGTAGTCAGAATCGTTCTCTACGGTGACAAGATAATCAGTACCTGTGAGAGTGAAGAGGTCTACTCCCAGCTTCATCCATGGTCTGTCTGTGATGTCATGTGTCAGCAGCGGCTCTTTAGCTTGCTTAGCTTGGTACTCGTTACACGCACTGCACTGGCTGATATGGTCCTTGATTTCATTGCTCATGTTTGGCCAGTAGAGCACTTCTCTTGCTTTCCTCAGACTCAACTCAATTCCTTAGTGGCTTGCATGGATGTGCTTTAGCATCTGTCCTCTCAACTCCTTATGGATAATGACTCTATTTCCTTTGTACAGATGCCATCTTGGGTTGTCAATTCATCTCTGTAAGCCCAATATGCTCTTGTGATCACAGGAATGTCCTTGATGCTTTCAAGCCATCCTTTCATCACTACTTCTTGCAACACTTGTAGAGTTGGATCTTGCTGGATAGTTTGCTTGATTTGAGCAAGGCGCATGTCTGTCAGATTCAATGTCTCTGCTGGGTTGATGACTTCCAGAGCATGTCGAGCTGCAGCTTCTCGTTGGATCTGGAAGATTTCACACTCTGTCGTAGCATCCACTACTTTCTTCATAGGGAGTGCTGCTCTCGACAGCATGTCAGCGATGTACATCTGCTTCCCTTGCTTGTAAGTCACGTCCAGATGATATCTCTGTAACCGGAGTAACGTTCTTTGCAGACGTTTTGGAGCAGATAATAGTGATTTGAGGAAAATGCTTTGAAGTGGCTTGTGGTCGGACTCGACTGTCACTTTGTCTCTTCCAAGTAGGTATTGATGAAAATGTTCACAAGCAAAGACAATGACCAGGCACTCTTTCTCGATCTGAGCATTGCATTGTTCCATTTGCGTTAATGCCCTGGATGCAAATGCAACTGGTTGTTCTTGCTGCATTAGGGTTGCTCCAAGTCCAGTCTCACCGGCATCATACTGCAGGGTGAATTCATCATTTACATCATAGTATTTCAGTTCTGGCGTTGCCATCACTAGTTGCTTGTTTTTAGTGCATGCTGCTTCTTGTTCTGTGCCCCAATACCACTGCACATCCTTGGCAGTGAGTTGACGTAATGGTTCACACTCCGATGACAAATTGGGCAAGAATTTTGCTAAATAGTTGACGATTCCAACAAATCGTTGCACTGCTTTTACATCTGTTGGTCACCACATCGCTGCTACTGCTCTCACCTTTTCAGGATCTGGGCAAAGACCCTTTGAGTCTCCGCATTCATAAACTAGCAGATCATCCACTATAGCTTCCACTCCGGGAAGATCACTAACTATCTCATGCTGTCTGTGTTGATGCTCCTCTGGAGCCGTGGAAATGCCAAACGGCATGCGCAACCATCTGTATCTCCCGAACGGCGTCCAGAATGTAATTAGAAAACTGCTGCTTTCATCTAGCTTTACTTGCCAGTAACCATCCTTCGCATCTAGGGTAGTGAAGACTTTTGCCTTTGCAAGTTGTGGCAAAATTTCTTTGATGGTTGGCATGGGGTAGTGTGATCTCTTCAGAGCTTTATTTAGATACTTTGGGTTGATGCATACTCTCAACTTTTCAGGTTGTTTCACTGCTACCAGGCTACCAACCTATTCTGTAGGGGTTGTCACTTTCTTGATTACTCCCTTCTTTACCAGCTCTTCTGTCTTGTCTTTCAGGCTGGCCTTGAGGGCAGCTGGAACTTTCCTTGGCAGATGCTGAATTGGTCTTACCCTCTCATCTACTTCGAAATGATATTCTCCAGGAAGACATCCTAAACCTGTAAACACATCATTGTACTCCTCAAGGATCTGTTCTGCGGTCAATGGTTTAGTGCACTACGACATGTTGCAAACCTCTTTTTGTATGTTGAGGGTTACCATTCCTAGCTTTAGACTTGCTCTGGCTGAGATGAGTGGCTTTTGCTTGCTGTCTATCATCTGGAACTCCAGATCTTCATTCTTGCCATTGCATTGGGTTCGCAGAGTAACTTGTCCTCTTGGCACTAGTATGGTGCCATCATATAACCTCAACCTTACTTTTGAGAGCTTCATTTTTGGATCGCCATGTTGTGTCACTTTGCACAAGTCTGTGAAGGTCATGATGTTGCATGATGCACCGGTGTCTATCTGGCACTTTATGTTGACTTGATATTCTCCTTCTGCAGTCATTCCAACAGTCACAATCCATTTATCACCTATCGACCTGTCTGAACCAACCTATTGTATGGTGTATAGTGATTCATCAGAATCTTCAGCTGACATCTCTCCAGTGGCCATCTGAATCTGCTTGTTGTACTTCTTTCCAGCCAAACACTTGTGTGCAGAATGATGCAGCTTCTTGCAGTGAGAACACTGCTTTCCCCACGCTGGACATGCCTTCTTTTCCTGTGCGTGATGTCCTCCGCAGTATTTGCATCCTGCCCTTTGCCTGTGATCTTTCTGCCCTTTCGGCCTGGAATGTCTATCAGCATAATGCAAAGTCTGGTCTGTTCTGCCATGAATATGCTCTAACTGCTGATTTACAACCTCAGCGCTTCTGCACATGTCAACCACTTTCCTGGAGTCAGTTTCTCCTCTCTCAGTAGACATGCTCTCACTGCGGGATCTTTTATGCCGAATACAATCCTGTCTTTAATTAGATCATCTTTTCGTTGTGCAAATTCACAGGATTCTGTGAACTGTGTTGATGCAGTCACATATTGATCAATGAACTCTTTTTCACCTTGGGCCCTAATATTGAACACATACTGTTCATATGTTACGTTCACTTGGGGTTCAAAGTCTGTCTTCAAGGCTTTCAAAATTTTTGCTGTCCGTTTTTTTTTTCTTCTTCAGAGAGATTTAGGGTGGAATACACTTTGTAACAGTCTCTCCCCAACAGTGATAAAAGTGTAGCTACTTGCAGCTGCTCTGGCTTGTTAATTAAATCTATCACAATTTCATAAATTTGCCATTGCAAGTGGAAAAACTGCCAGTTCTGCTTATCACCTTTCATTTCGACCGGCGCAGGCTGAGGAAAATTTGCAGCCATTGTCTTATCCTGTGTTTTCAGGTGTTTCTTTGTTCCTTTTCTGTGGCTTCCTGTGTCTTTTAGCAGCTGTAACCATTCCTGTGGCCTTTCTTCTGTAGCTGTGTTCCTTCACCACTCAATCTCAGCTCCACTCTGACACCATGTTACGAGCTCACAAGACACCATTCTGGTGTGTACTCTGTCTTTAATGAAACTGACTGTAATGGCTGCCTGCAGTCAGAGTGCCTCATGTTAGAGGTCACATGACTATGACAAGCCAGGAGGCACATTGGTACAGTATTGCATTTTTATCCCAAATACTTTGCATCTGTTTTCACAAAAGAAAGGGATGACACAGACATTCCAAACAGGGAAAAGAGTGTGAAATATCAGATGAAATTAACATAGCGAAAGAGGAATTATTAAGGGGTTTAACATCTTTGAAAGTGGATAAAACCCCAGACCAAGAGATGAAATAACAAAAACGCTGATCATCATCTTCCAATCCTCTCTGACTGGAGGACAGCTGACATTGTACCATTGTTTCAAAAGGGAGAAAGAGATAGACCAAGAAATTACAGGCCAGTCAGTCTAACATCGGTGGCGGGAAAATTGCTGGAAAATTTTCTGAGGGACAGGATTAATCTTCATTTAGAAAGACATGGATTAATCAAAGACAGCACAGATTTGTCCAGGGAAGGTCGTGTCTGACTGTCATTGAATTTTTTGAGGAAGTAACAAGGAGGGGCAATGAGGTTAGTGCATTTGGTGTAGTCGGTATGGATTTTAGCAAGGCTTTTGGTAAGGTCGCACATGGCAGACTGGTCACAAAAGTAAAAGCCCATGGAATTCTAGACAAAGTGGCAAGTTTGGATTCAAAATTGCTTCAGAGGCAGGAAGAAAGAGCAATGATCGATGGGTGATTTATGACTGGAAGGCTATTTCCAGAGGGGTTCTGCAGGGCTCAGAACTAGGTACCTTGTTTTTTGTGGTATATATTAATGATTCGGACTTGAATGTAGGGGGCATGATTAAGGGGTATGCAAACGATACAAAAATTGGCCATGTGGTTAATAATGAAGAAGAAAGCTGTAGACTGCAAGAAGATAGCAATAGATTAGTCAGGTGGGCATAACAGTGGCAAATGGAGTTCAGTCCGGAGAAGTGTGAGGTAATGCATTTGGGAAAGGCGAACAAGGCAAAGAAATACACAATAAATGGTAGAATACTGAGAATTGTAGAGGAACAGAGGGACCTTGGAGTGAATGTCCACAAATCCTTGAAGGTGGCTGGACAGATAGATAAGGTGGTCAAGAAGGCACAGGGAATACTTTCTTTTGTTTGCTGAGGCATAGAATATATAATCACTGGGAGGTTATGCTGGAACTGTATAAAACACTAGTTAGGCCACAGCTGGAGTACTGTGTGCAGTTCTGATCACCACACTATAGAAAAGATGTGATTGCACTAGAGATGGTACAGAGGAGATTTACGAAGATGTTGCCTGGACTGGAGAATTTCAGTTATGAGGAAAGATTGGAAAGGCTAGGGTTGTTTTCCTTGGAACAGAGGCAGCTATGGGGAGACCTAGTTGAAGTGCATAAAATTATGTGGGGTCTAGATAGAGTGGATAAGAAAGCCCTAATCCCCTTGATTGAGGGGTTCATAACCAGAGGCATAGATTTAGGATAAGGTAGGAGGTTCAGAGGAGGTTCAAGGGGAAATCTTTTCACCCAGAGGGTGGTGGGGATCTGGAACTGACTGCCTAAAAGGGTGGTAGAGGCAGAAACCCTCATAACATTTTAAAGGTATTTGGATATGCATTTGAAGTGCTGTAACCTACAAGGCTTTGGGCCAAGAGCTGGAAGGTGGGATTAGGCTGAGTGGCTACATGTTGGCTTGTGTGGATGTGATGGGCTGAATGGTCTCCTTCTGTGCTGTAAATTTCTGTGCTTCTATGTTTCTTTTTCTCTTCCATTCCCACCCCTTCCTCTACTAAAGGAGATAATTCATTCTGGTGTACAGTCCCAGACATATACCCTCGAATATGATGCACCACTGATTCATTTAAGTGCATGGGCCCTTTAAACTTTTTTGCATGGCTGCACACGCGCAGTAACTTAAAGGGAGCAACTTGTGCGCTGCCTACTTGGGAACATTCAGGTTGATGTGCAACCACACAGCCGCACATCTTAGAGGGGATGTTGGTCCCAGAGCTACAGGACAGCCTCCAATTTTCCCATTTATCATGTGCAAGCCTAAACAGTGAGTGCCATAGAATATTGCAGCACAGAAACAAGCCATCTGGCTATGGTCGTCAACTCTGCTTGGATGTATTCTTGGAGGTTTTATCACCTGATCTCCCACTGCCCCCCATACAAACAGTCTTTCCCTGCACTCCAATATTATTAGAACTAATAAACGTGGTCAAAGAGAATGAAAAGAAAACTCTTTTTTAAAAATATCCTAATGATTTTTCTCTTGGGGTTCTGTCAAGGAGAAACTGCAGGTCAAACCTGCAACCTTACATTTGGTCCATCAAATCTCCATACAGTTTTCCAGTCTAACCCTGTTCATGTCCTGTACTCTTCAATTTGCCTCTCTTTTTGAATAACTCGGATTCCTTTCTAAAAATACTTAGATCAGGGTTGTCCAACATACGACCCGTGGGCCAGGATCCGGCCCGCCAAAGGTTTCCATCCGGATGTATTTCAGAGATGAGAAATTTCCCGTTGTCTTTTAGACTGGCTTTTTAACAAAATTGCAAGTCAGTTTCACAGCTGACAGGTGCTGACATTGGGAACAGCAGTTTCTGAACTTTGGAGAGTTTCGGGGTTTTCTGATGGGTTCTGACTCCAGAACCCTCCAGAAACCCCCGAAACTGTCCAACGTTCAGAAACCACTATTCCTGATGTCAGCACCTGTCAGCTGTGAAACTGACTTGCAATTTAAAAAAAAAGAACTGATCAATCACAATGCTGCTGAACTGAGTGCTCCCACTCCCTGCAACTGTCAGAGAGGGAGGGGGACAGAGAGAGAGAAGGGGGACAAAGAGAGAGAGGGGGAGAGAGAGAAAGAGGGGGACATAAAGAGAGAGGGGGAGAGAGAGAGAAAGAGGGGGGCAGCGAGGGAGACAGTGGGCAACAGAGAGAGAAAGAGGGAGACAGAGAGAGAGCGGACACGAGAGAGAGGACAACATAGATGGGGGAAACAACACAGAGAAGGGGGAAGACAAAAAGGGGGGAACACAGAGAGGGGGGCACAGGGACACACAGAGACAGAAAGAGAGAGAGAGAGAGAGAAGGGGAGGGAGAGTGATCAAGATCACTCCTGCCAAATGGACATCTATCTGGAATACTCTGCATCGCAACAAAAAGTGTGCGGACAAACATTGACTACTTGTGCAAGCAAAAAAATGCCAGGTATCTCACTAAATCAGTGTCCAACATAGTTGACATAGATGAGAAAGGAAATCAATAAATTAATCTTCTCATTTAAAGCTTCTTCACAAAAATGCACATTTGTTGTTGTCTTGATTTATAATAAGTTACATTTTCAATGTCTTTATCTTTCAGAAATTGTCACATTGGCCCCCTACGTAAGACAAAAATTGTAAAGTGGCCTCCCACGTGAAAAGGTTGGACAACCCTGACTTAAATTCTGCTTGTGACTGAGAACTCCACATTCTAACCTCCCCTTTAATCCTTTTTGCATAATATTAAACTTGTACCCTTTCACAATTGTTAAGGAGATCACAGCCAAACTAAACCATGTTCACCTGCCACTCATATAAACATACTTTCCAGTATTGGGCTAGTGCAGGTGTCTGCAACCTACAGCTCAATAAGGAGACATGTCCCGCTCCTGACATTTAACGATCAAATGCATTTTGATGGTAATTAAATGATGTGTTTTTAAAAAAAACTTTTATTAACATTGTCCTTGTGAGAAAATATTATTCATTTAACAGCTTTTTTGTTAAAACTTTTAAAATGCAGTTGAAATGTGTCATTGTCCTGTTTTTCATTATTATTGGCATTTAAGTAACAGCATTGCAGCTCTTAAGATATTGCGTTTTTAACTACATTTTAACAATAGCTCTTCTTGTTATTAGGGCTAGTGTTTAACAATCAGGACTTGAGAACCCTGTCTGATTTGTTTTCATCCATTCCCTAACCCGGGAGCACTGCAGCGTCTGAGATCAGCTAATTTAGACCATGGATTGAATTTGTGACCCTGTTGGTTTGAAAGGCTCAGAGACAAGTGTCAGCCATGGCTCAGCACTCTCACCTCTGAGTCTGATGATTGTGGGATTTGAGTGCATACTCTAGGCTGACATTCCAGTGCCGTAATGAGGGAGAGCTACAATGTTGGAGGTGGCGTCTATTGGATGAGACATTAAACCAAGGCCCTGTCTATCCTCTCAGGTGAAAGTAAGAGTTCCCATTCCACGTTTTGAAGGAGAGTTCTCAATGTGCCCTCGCCATATGTATCCTTCAACCAGATTATCTGGTCATTAGCACCTTGCTATTTGTGGGAGCTTGCTGTACGCAAATTAGCTGCCACGTTTCTTACATTACGACGGTGACTACATTTCAAATGTAGTCAATTGAATATAAAGTGCTTTGTGACAGCCTGAGTTTGTGAAAGGCAGTATATAAATACATCTACGTATTTCTTTTATTTTTATTTATGTAATGGAATTCAATTGGAGCTCTAACCATTAGCGTCAGTGAATTCATTTCTTGTCTCGCCACCAGACATGAGTTCTTTCTAAGCATTTCGAAGCTTTTGGATCTCCTGCTGGATGAGTGTGAGAATGAGCCAAACAGATGAGGATGAATTCAGGTTCACCTCTGGACTTGACTAATAAATGCACTCCAGATGCCCCGCCCTCCGCCCGCCCTCCTTGAACCCACCGTTAACTTGTGTTTGTCAAAAACTTTGCTGCCTGTATTCTAACAAGTTCCATTCTCCCATCATCCCTGTGCTCGCTGACCTACATTGGCTCCTGGTCCAGCAAGGCCTTGATTTTAAAATACTCAATCTTGTGTTCAAATCCCTCCATAGCCTCACCCCTCCCTATCTCTGTAACCTCCTCCAGCCTCACAACTCTCGCTCCTCTTCCACATCACCGATTTCCTTCATCCCTCCAATGGCAGCCAGGCCTTCAGCTACCTGGACCCTAAACTCTGGAATTTCCTCCCTAAACCTCTTCACCTCTCCTCCTCCTTTAAGATACTGCATAAAACCTACTTCTCCAACAAGGTTTTTGGTTACCTATCCTAATATCTTCCTACAGGGCTCAGTGTGAAGAGTCTTGGATTTTTTATATGTTAAAGGCGCTATATAATTGCAAGTTATTTTTGTTCAGTCCAGGTCTCATTCAGGGCACGGAGTGGGGAGCTGCAATTGACCAGTCCCTTTGGTGATCAAGAGGAAACTGATCTGGGGGTCCTTGTGCCCTATCAATATCTGTGATGCCTGCTGGTGTGTGTGTGGGGATGTCAGGTAAGCTCAGTATCAGGCTACAGGTGTAATGCTCCCTGGAGTCAAATAGCATGTTCACACTCTTTGTCTAAGGTAACACATGAATAATGCCTCTTTGGACTAGGTAGCAGAGGGTGCCCATTGCCTATGACACTGTACCAGAAGAAGAACTCAATAACTTCAGAAGAATCGGGGAGGGGAGGAAAAAGATTACAATTAACTTTACACCCTGAGCTACAGAGGAAGAGAGAAATGTGTTTCCCACTCTTGCTCTTTATTCAGTGACTTGTTCTGGCATGTGCACGTGTGCGGACTTCGGGTGAGAGCAGTATTGGGCCTGACTTTGATGCCCTCATACTCAAATAGGCCTTGCACTCAGTGTCCACCCTCATGCTTAAAGATTGGTCATGGTGTGATAGTTTCTTTTAAAAATAGTGGAAGCACTAGTGGATTTCCATGCTTGTAGTGATCAGATCATGGATCATAGATCTTCCGACTTGTTTTCCTTACGAGCAGGGCCACCTTGTACGATACAGAGCTGCACACAGGGATTGTGGGTCTGTGTTTGAGTGCGCTGTGCTTTGATCGCACATCTCAATAACGTTTTTTCCCCCAAAAATATACTTTATTCATAAAAATCTGTAAAAAATACATTACAAAACAATTCAAACTTGACATTTTAGAAACTGCAATAGAGATCAGATTCCTTCAATACAGAACGTGAGTTTCCGCACAACTCTTGCCATTTCATTTTACATGCAGTGAACATGTGCATTACACAGCAAAAACATATTTTGATGCATGCAGCTGGAGACGTTTTACACGAGTTCCAAACCCTCGGTATACTATGGTGAGAGGACCTTACACAGTGGCCTTTCCCCATTGAGCCTTTGCGGCAACTACTCCAAGCTTTAGTGCGTCCCTCAGCACATAGTCCTGAACCTTGGAATTAGAGCATGGCTACCCGACGGGACCCAACGACATGTGTCGGATTTGGGTCGGGTCGATCTTCAGCGTCCAGCATTCGGGCTTGGCTCGGGTCGGACACAATCTAACAGCCTTGCATTACAATTGTGTTAGTGGAACACTGGAAACAGCAGATCTTTTGAAGTGTGATTCCTCCTCTGCTCGGTATTTCAACTTACTGTGTACTAATCAATAAACAGTTCTTGCGTACATTGTAGCAGAGCTCAGCCCCAGGCTCATGTTTATCTGGTTACCCCTTTCTTGCCCTTTGCTGATTCTAGGGGTGTTGAAGGTCTTTGCCGTTTTAATCTTAATGAAATATTTACAATGTAATCAGTTGCTGCACTGTTATGCAATAAGATGTTTTTAATGAGTTCTATTTTTCATTGACACAAATTTAACCTTTTTTGTGTTTTGGTTTATTGTTTGGTTCTCCTTCGCGCTTTGTATTCTTGGCGACAAAAGCAGTTTAACAGCTTCAATCTACATTAATAGGAACTTGGCCCTTTTCTTTAATTGCAGTTTTTAAATGAATTGACTGCATCCCGTTTGGGGTTGGCAAGACTTCTTGTGCCTGCCTCAAAACATATTGTATTGAATAAAGAATGTAAAGTAAAGGAGGCTTAAGAGATTTGAAGGGGAAAGACAATGAATTATGCTCTGAATTTGGAATATATTTAATTAATTGTCAGACCTGATAAATTGCTGCTTTTAGTTTAATGTGGCCTGAGTGTTTATAGATAATTAATGAAATTAAGAGGCATTTTTATATACAAAGCTAAGCATTAGTACTTAATAATTGATATATAATTTTGAATATATTTTAATTTCTTAATTCATGTGACACCGCTAAATATAAAGCAGTCTTAAATCAGTTAATATTTTTGTTTGTAAAATCTGATCTACCGGATTAAAATATTAAATCAAGGGGAGACATTTCAAAGATTACTGGACTAGTAATCCAGAGGCCTGGACTCATGATCCAGTAACAGCCAGAATGTCAAGGCAGGAAACACTCTGCATTAGTCTGCAGTGAGCAATTCCATCGAAGGTAGAGCACAACCTCTTTAATATAGGAATGTATATTTTATAATAGGGGTGGCGCAGTGGTTAGCACCGCAGCCTCACAGCTCCAGCGACCCGGGTTCGATTCTGGGTACTGCCTGTGTGGAGTTTGCAAGTTCTCCCTGTGACCGCGTGGGTTTTCACCAGGTGCTCCGGTTTCCTCCCACAGCCAAAGACTTGCAGGTTGATAGGTAAATTGGCCATTATAAATTGCCCCTAGTATAGGTAGGTGGTAGGGGAATTGAGGGAAGGTGAGGATGTGAGAGGGTAATGGGATTAATGTAGGGTTAGTATAAATGGGTGGTTGATGGTCGGCACAGACTCGGTGGGTCGAAGGGCCTGTTTCAGTGCTGTATCTCTAAATAAAATAAATAATAAATAAAATAATTAATCACTCAGGACCTTCCTGGTCTCTGCAACTCAGCTGCTCACTGGATAAACTTGCAGCAAGTATTTCAACTTGTAAAGCAGGAGTCTAGGTGATGTATAATATTTTCTGAGCCTTCGGGCAATGCTGTGTTTATTTTAAGCAATACAGATACTGGTACAGTGTGGGACAACCTGTCTGGGCACAACTCCATGGGTTTCTGTTTAACTAGTCATCAAACAATCACTAACTTCTATGGTAACAATCTTTGGCTTACCACCTCCGGTACGTGGCTCCAATCTTAATGTACTTTTTAAACAACCTTTCAAGTCCAGCGACAGTTTTTGTTGCTTATCTGCACAAGCTTAAAAAGTGAAAAACGGAAGCTAGGTTAATTGAACGTTCTGGTGGTAGGGTTGGGTCGGGCACGGGAAAAAATGAAAGGGCTCGGCCAGGTCGGGCATGGGTCGGATGTGGTTCTGTTGGGCTTGGGTCGGGTTTCATTTGCAGACCCGAGCAGGCTTTTACTTGGAATGTGCCAATCTGCAACACTCGGTCGTGGACAACTCTTTGCACTGGAAGACCAATAAGTTTCAGGCAGACCAAAGAGCGTCTTTCACCGAGTTGATGGTCCTCCAGCAGCAGTTGTTGCTTATCTCAGTGTGCGTCCCTGGGAACAGCCCATAGAGCACAGAGTCCTGTGTTACGCAGGTCTCTTCCCCACCACAGCCACCTCGAGGGCAGCGTGCGGAAGCGGTGAGACTCCGGGTGTGCAAGAAGGATCTGATGGAGAGGGCCCTTCTCACCACCAGCCAAATAACATAAATGCCCAGAGGCAACTGAAGTAGACTCTTAATCTGGTTCAATTAACCCATAATTCTGTTTCTTCACTGGAGCTTTTGTTGCCCTTGGAGTTCCTTCCCTACACTCACTGCAAACATTTCGCATAAGGAGGCCCTGGGGCCGAATCCAACAGCTACAAGCCTTGCAGAGTCTTGTGCTTATTTTCAAATTGTTCTTCTAAACAACAACAACAACAACAACTTATATTTATATAGCACCTTTAATGTCATAAAACATCCCAAGGTGCTTCACAGGAGTGTTATAAAACAAAGTATGACACCGACCCACAGAAGGAGGTAGTAGGTCTGATGACCAAAAGCTTGGTCAAAGAGATCAGTTTTAAGGAGTGTCTTAAAGCAGGAAAGGAGGTAGAGAGGTATAGGGAGGGTATCCCAGAGGCTGGGCCTAGGCAACTGTAGGTGCGGCCACCGTTGATGGAGTGATTAAATCAGGGATGTGCAAGAGGCTAGAATTAGAGGAATGCAGATATCTTGGAGGGTTGTGGAGCTGGAGGAGATTACAGAGATATGGAGGGGCGAGGCCATGGAGGGATAGAAAACAAGGATGAGAATTTTAAAATCAAGACTTTGCTGGACTAGGCGCCAATGTAGGTCAGCGAGCACAGGGGTGATAGATGAATGGGATCTGGTGCAATTTAAGACATGAGCAACAGTGTTTTGGATGACCTCAAGTTAACGGAAGGTAGAATGTGGGAGACCAGCCAGGTAATGAAGCCATGAATGGGGGCTTCAGCACTTTTTTTTATTCTTTCATGGGATGTGAGCATCGCTGGCAAGGCCAGAATTTGTTCTCCATTGCTAATTGCCCTTAAGATGGTGGTGGTGAGCCGCCTTCTTGAACTGCTGCTGTCCATCTTGTGAAGGTACAATTGCTGTTCGGAAGGGAGTTCCAGGTTTTTGACCCAGCGACAGTGAAGGAACAGAGATGTAGTTCCAAGTCAGGAGGATGTGTGACTTGGCAGGGAACTTGCAGATGGTGGTGTTCCCAAACCCTTGTCCTTCCAGGTGGTAGAGATCGCAGGTTTGGAAGGTGCTGTCAAAGAAGGCTTCAGCAGCTGATGAGCTGAGATAGGGGTGAAGTTGGATGATGTTACAGAGGTGGAAATAGGTGTTCTTCGTGATGGTGCAAATATGAAGTCTGAAGCTCATCTTCGGGTCAGATGTGACACCAAGGTTGTGAACAGACTGGCTTAATCTCAGACAGTTGGCAAGGAGAGGGATGGAGTCAGTAGCTAGGGAATGGAGTTTGGAGTGGGGACTGAAAACAAAGGCTTCAGTCTTCCCAATATTTAATTGGAGGAAATTTCTGCTCATGCAGTACTGGATGTCAGATAAGCAGTCTGATAATTTAGCAACTGTGGAGGAATTGAGAGATGGTGGCAGTGAGGGAGAGCTGGGTGTCATCAGCATATATGAATTATGGAAATAGTTTTAATTTTTTTTTATTTCCAAAATATACTTTATTCATAAAAATTTGTTTAAAAAAAAAAATACATTCCCAAACAGTTTAAAACAGCATCAAGTCAAAAAATACAAACAGTGCAAAGGTGATCAGTTTCCTTCAATACAATCATGAGTTGCCTCACAACCCTTCCATTTCATTTTTACATTTTACAGCAAATGAAAATTTTTCCGATACAGTTCGAGGGGTTTCCCATGGATCCAGCCCCTCAGTTCAGCTTGGTGGGGGGACCTTACACTGTGGTCTTTCCCCATTGAGCCTTTGCTGCGGCTGCCCCAAGCTTTAGTGCGTCCCTCAGCACGTAGTCCTGGACCTTGGAATGTGCCAGTCTGCAACATTCGGTCGTGGACAACTCTTTGCGCTGGAAGACCAGCAAATTTCGGGCAGACCAAAGGGCGTCTTTCACCGAATTGATAGTCCTCCAGCAGCAGTTGATGTTTGTCTCGGTGTGCATCCCTGGGAACAGCCCGCAGAGCACAGACTCCTGTGTTACAGAGCTGCTTGGGATGAACCTCGACAAAAATCATTGCATCTCTTTCCACACCTGCTTTGCAAAGAGACATTCCAGAAGGAGGTGGGCAACCGTCTCTTCCCCACCACAGCCACCACGGGGGCATTGTGCGGAGGGGGCGAGACTTCGGGCGTGCAGGAAGGATCTGACAGGGAGGGCTCTTCTCACCACCAGCCAAGCTACATCTTGGTGCTTGTTTGAAAGTTCTGGTGATGAGGCATTCCTCCAAATAACTTTGGCGGTCTGCTCGGGGAACCATCCGACAGGATCCACCGTCTCCTTTTCCCGTCGGGCCTTGAGGACATTCCGTGCAGACCACTGCCTGATGGATCGGTGGTCAAAGGTGTTTTCCCACAGAAACTGCTCCACGAAGGATAGGTGGTACGGCACGGTCCAACTGAATGGAGCGTTCCGCGACAATGTGACCAGGCCCATCCTTCACAACACTGGGGACAGATAGAACCTCAGCACGGAGTGACACTTGGAGTTTGCGTACTGGAGGTCTACACACAGCTTGATGCAGCCGTACACGAAGGTGGTCATCAGGATGAGGGCCATGTTGGGTACATTTTTCCCGCCCTTATTCAGAGGTTTGAACATCGTGTCCCTCCGGACCCGGTCCATTTTAGATCCCCAGATGAAGCGGAAAATGGCTCGGGTGACCGCCACAGCGCAGGAGTTGGGGTATGGGCCAGACCTGTGTCACGTACAGCAACAATGTGAGCGCCTTGCACCTGATGACCAGTTCTTACCCACAATGGAGAGAGATCGCTGCCCCCACATGCTCAACGTGTGTTGTACCTTGGCTACTTGCTCCTCCCAGGTTTTGGTGCACGCCCTGGTCCTTCCGAACCATATCCCCAGCACCTTCAGGTAGTCTGACCTGACGGTGAGGGGACAAAGGATCAGTCAGCCCAGTTGCAAAAGAACATGGCCTCGCTCTTGTCGTGGTTAACTTTGGCTCCCGAGGCCAGTTCGAACTGGTCACAGATGCTCATCAGTCTGCGCACAGACAGCGGATCCGAACAGAAGACGGCGACGTCATCCATGTACAGGGAGGTTTTAACCTGAGTGCCTCCACTGCCTGGGATTGTCACCCCTCTTATGCTCGCATCCTTCCTAATAGACTCAGCATTGCGTTCAATACAGCAAACAAACAAGACCGGGGAGAGAGGACAGCCCTGTCTGACTCCAGATTGGATCGGGAAACTTTCCGATTCCCACCCATTGATTGAGACTGCGCTACTGATGTTTGTGTAGAGCAGTTTGATCCAATTGCAGATTCCCTCCCCAAACCCCATTTTGGAAAGCACGTCCATCATGTAGGTGTGTGATATCCTGTCAAAAGCCTTCTCCTGGTCCAGGCTGATGAGGCAGGTGTCCACCCTCCTATCCCGCACGTAGGCGATTGTATCCCTGAGTAGCGCGAGACTATCAGAGATCTTTCTGCCGGGCACAGTACAGGTCTGATTAGGATGAATCACCAACTCCAGAGCAGACTTGACTCGACTGGCTATGACTTTGGACAGAATCTTGTCGTCAACATTAAGCAGTGAGATGGGCCGCCAATTTCTGATTTCTGCCCTCCCCCACCCACCTTCCGCTTGTAAATGAGGGTGATGATGCCTTTCATCATGGATTCTGACATGCTGCCGGCCAGGAGCATACTCTCGTATACTTCCAGCAGGTCCGGGCCGACCCAGTCCCACAGGGCCGAGTACAACTCGACCGGTAAGCCGTCGCTTCCGGGAGTTTTACTCGTCTCGAAGGACTCGACGGCCTTTGTCAGCGCGTCCAGAGTTAGCGGCTTGTCCAGTCTCTCCCTCATGCTGTCATCTAAGACCTCTGTGATAGATGACAGGAAGGACTGGGAGGCTCTGCTGTCTGTGGGCTTCGCTTCATACAGCCCAGCATAAAAGGATTTGCTGATCCTTAGTATGTCGGACGGCGAAAACGTTACCGAGCCATCCTCTTCCTTCGGGCTGCTGATAACAGAGCTCTCTCTCTCTCTGTATCTTTTGGAAGAAGTAACGCGAGCACGTCTCATCCTGCTCGATGGAGCGGACTCTGGACCGGAAGATGATCTTGGAGGCCTCCGTGCCAAAGAGCGAGGCCTGCTGGCTCTTCACCTCTTTGAGGTCCTCCTGCAACCGGAGCAGATTTTGCATACTTTTCTGGAGTCGGGACATTTCCCTCTGTCTCTCTCTCGCCCTCTGAACACCTTTGTGGATGAAGAACCTCTTGATGTTCTCCTTGATTGCTTCCCGCCAGTGAACTGGAGACTCAAAGAGGAGTTTCACAGTCCTCCAACCTTTGTAATCCCTTTTGAGTTCCTCAACGTTCTCTGGGGTCAGCAGTGTAGCATTGAGCTTCCACGTCCCTCTGCCAACCCGCTGGTCGTCCTGTAAGTGACAGTCGGCCAGTAAGAGGCAGTGGTCGGAGAAGAACACCGGCTTGACGTCGGTGGATCCGACCGTGACAGCACGGGACACAAACAGGAAGTCAATCCTGGAACGGGCAGACCCGTCCGATCTTGACCATGTGTATCTGCGCTGCGCTCCGTCTGCAGGTTTGCTGAAGACGTCGTGCAGTTTGGCATCTTTAACTGTTTCTATTAGGAATCTGGACGTAGCGTCCAGTTTGCCGTCGTCTCTGCCGGATCGTCCAGCCGCATCGATGATGCAGATGAAGTCACCGCCTAGGATGACCGGCCGGGACGTCGCCAGCAGCAGTGGGATCCTCTGTCAGGGCGGCACAGTGGCGCAGTGGTTAGCACCGCAGCCTCACAGCTCCAGGGACCCGGGTTCGATTCCAGGTACTGCCTGTGTGGAGTTTGCAAGTTCTCCCTGTGTCTGCGTGGGTTTTCTCCGGGTGCTCCGGTTTCCTCCCACAAGCCAAAAGACTTGCAGGTTGATAGGTAAATTGACCATTATAAATTGTCACTAGTGTAGGTAGGTGGTAGGGAAATATAGGGACAGGTGGGGATGTTTGGTAGGAATATGGGATTAGTGTAGGATTAGTATAAATGGGCGGTTGATGTTCGGCACAGACTCGGTGGGCCGAAGGGCCTGTTTCAGTGCTGTATCTCTAATCTAATCTAAAATAATCTAAACAGGGCTGTGTTTTCGCACCTACACTGTTTGGGATCTTCTTCTCCCTGCTGCTCTCACATGCGTTTAAGTCTTCAGAAGAAGGTATTTTCCTCCACACAAGATCAGATGGCAGGTTGTTCAACCTTGCCCGTCTAAGAGCGAAGACCAAAGTATGGAAAGTCCTCATCAGGGAACTCCTCTTTGCTGACGATGCTGCATTAACATCTCACACTGAAGAGTGTCTGCAGTGTCTCATCGACAGGATTGCGGCTGCTTGCAACGAATTTGGCCTAACCATCAGCATCAAGAAAACGAACATCATGGGACAGGACGTCAGAAATGCTCCATCCATCAATATCAGCGACCACGCTCTGGAAGTGGTTCAAGAGTTCACCTACCTAGGCTCAACTATCACCAGTAATCTCTCTCTCAATGCAGAAACCAACAAGTGCATGGGAAAGGTATCCGCTGCTATCTCCAGACTGGCCAAGAGGATGTGGGAAAATGGCACACTGACACGGAACACAAAAATCCGAGTGTTTCAAGCCTGTGTCTTCAGTACCTTGCTCTACAGCAGCGAGGCCTGGACAACGTATGTCAGCCATGAGCAACATCTCAACGCATTCCATCTTCGCTGTCTCCGGTGAATCCTTGGCATCAGGAGACAGGACTGTATCTCCAACGCAGAGGTCCTCGAGGTGACCAACATCCCCAGCATATACGCCCTATTGAGTCAACGGCGCTTGAGATGGCTTGGCCATGTGAGCCGCATGGAAGATGGCAGGATCCCCAAGGACGCATTGTACAGCAAGCTCGTCACTGGTATCAGACCTACTGGCCGTCCATGTCTCCACTATAAAGACATCTGCAAATGCAACATTAATCACAAGTTGTGGGAGTCAGTTGCCAGCGATCGCCAGAGCTGGCGGACAGCTGTAAAGGCAGGGCTAAAGGGAGGTGAGTCAAAGAGACTTCGCAGTTGGCAGGAAAAGAGACAGAAATGTAAGGAGAGAGCCAACTGTGTAACAGCCCCGACAACCAATTTTATCTGCAGCGCCTGTGGAAGAGTCTGTCACTCTAGAATTGGCCTTTATAGCCACTCCAGGCGCTGCTTCACAAACCACTGACCACCTCCAGGCGCTTAGCCATTGTCTCTCGAGACAAGGAGGCCAAAAAGAGATGTTAGTTTTGCACCCGAATGCCAACACAATCTGGACAAAAATTGTCTGAAAGCACAAAAGATCGGAATTTTAAACATAGGATCAGTTACAACCAAAACCACTTATACTTGTATTTTCCGTCATCTTTTACACGAGTTCAAGATTTGCCCGAAAACAGCATCACCCGCAAAACTGGTCACGCCCCTGGGTTATGATTGTGAAATTCCGTTGTTTGTGCTGGCATGGGCAGACTCTTTAGATTACACCCATTTTCTTAGACGCACAGGCACTAGTAAGCGTGGTTAGCACCGCAGCCTCACAGCTCCAGCGACCCGGGTTCAATTCAGGGTACTGCCTGTGTGGAGTTTGCAAGTTCTCCCTGTGTCTGCGTGGGTTTCCTCCCACATGCCAAAGACTTGCAGGTTGATAGGTTAATTGGCCATTATAAATTGCCCCTAGTATAGGTAGGTGGTAGGGAAATATAGGGACAGGTGGGGATGTGGTAGGAATATGGAATTAGTATAAATGGGTGGTTGATGGTCGGCACAGACTCGGTGGACTGAAGGGCCTGTTTCAGTGCTGTATCTCTAAACTAAACTAAAAAATATTTAATTTACTAAGAAACTGACTAGTACACACCAATGAAATTATTAAATGATTCAATGAAGACTTTTTAATGCCATTTTCAGTGATATGGAGGACTTCATTAAAAATATTTATTTTTGATTATCCCATCTGCAGCGATGTGAATAAAATTGCACTAGGTTACCACTCTTAAATGTATCAAGGAATAGGTTTTAATGGAATGAAATATCAGTAACAATTACATGCTATTTCACTACCTGATTGTGCTAGTTCATGGAACAATTTACGCTTGTGATTGTACAAGTTTCCTGATTGCATCGAAATGGAAACTCTAACCCCATATGTTTATGTTTGGGACATTGTTAAGAAAGAACTTGCATTTATATAGTGCCTTTCACAAACTCACGATGTCCCAAAGTACTTCAACAACAACAACTTGCATTCGTATCGAGCCTTTAATAAAATAAAACGTTCCAAGGTGCTTCACGGGAAAGCTATCAGACAGCATTTGACACCAAGCCACATAAGGAGATATTAGGATAGGTGAGCAATGATTTGGTCACATACTGTTAAATGGAATGTAGCCTCTGTTGTAATGTAGGCACTCAGAGCAACTAATTTGTGCACAGCAAGGCCTCACAAACAGCAATGAGATAATGACCAGATAATGGGTATGTGTGGATGTTGGTTGAGGGATAAATATTGGCCAGGAGAGAGAGCTCCCCTGCTCTTTATCTAGATAGTGCTGTGGGATCTTTCCCATCCACCTGAGAGGGCAGGCGGGATCTTAGTGTAAAGCCGAAGTCATATATAGATAAATTACAGATTTCTAGTCCCACCTGAAGACAGACAGAAAACCCCCTCAAATCACAAGGTGAAAAAGTGAAACTGGGTTTATGAGACGGGAGGCCAGTAAATAGGAGATAAGACTGTTGACCGAGTGCTCGAGACTTGAGGGGGGGAGGGGAAGAGAATTGCAGACTTCTCCAATTTGAAGTTGGTCAATGAGTTTAGGATTAGACAGATTGAGATGCATTACTACCCTATTTAAATAAACGGCGCTGTGTTTATTACTTGGGTGTCTCTCTCTCCAAATAACTGATTTTTTTTTTTGTGTTTATCTTTTTAGGGAGTGAAAAATGAAAGCCAAGAAACAAAAATCCACACTGGAGGGCGGGTTTAATTTGTGTAATGGTTGATGTTTCCAGAATCTTTGGGTGAGGACACTCTGCATCGACGTCGCAAACC
This sequence comes from Heterodontus francisci, assembly GCF_036365525.1. Taxonomy (NCBI): domain Eukaryota; kingdom Metazoa; phylum Chordata; class Chondrichthyes; order Heterodontiformes; family Heterodontidae; genus Heterodontus; species Heterodontus francisci. The sequence continues at coordinate 45,645,907 of NC_090402.1, read as the reverse complement.
GGTTTTGAAGTCCTTGAATGTGTTTTGTGGAGGCTGATCTGAGCCTCTGCAGTGGGGGATGAAGTTCTCCTCGGAAGTGAAGCACCGGGAGTCCCCATTCTCTTTTCGGCTACAAATACAGCGGATTAACGTCGCCTTTTGAGAGCTGGAACCGCACACAATGGCAGGGCGGCGCCTTTCATTTATTGTCCTTGAGCCACTGCAGGTTTCTCCCCCCACTGTTCCTGCTGACAAGCAGCCAATAAATAAATCAACCCATCCTACCTCTCACCATAATACCATTATCTATTTACTATTTCAAACAAAAAGCAGAGCTTTGCCTCTTGTGTAAACCCTTGGTGCAAGGAGAGAGATCTTATAAATGTGAAACTTTGGGATTTAAAGGTATGGATGCCAGAATATAAACCAACACCTTAGTGAGGACAACCTGTTTTAAAAAAAGCCACCCTCTCCATAACGGAATGTATTGTTTCATTCCCAAAGCAATGAAATATGACCACATCTAAGATAGTGAATTGCTAACACTTCAAAGAGGAGCAATTCAAATTACAACGTGATGCAAACGTGGTGGATATTTTCCCTCTTCTTCCTGCAAAGTTCCCCTTCACTAAGTAATCCTTTTGCTTTTAAATTCTCCAGATTATTGTTTGCAATGTCGCTGTTGTTGCCTCTGTTGGTCAAAGTCTTCCCTTTAATCCACTTGGTAATGGGAGGGGGGTCCTTTAGCATCACTCCACCGTTTAGATTTTGGCCACTTTATTGAATTTGCCGGTTTCTGTTTGCATTTGGAAACGAACTGCCTTCACTGCAGCAGCTGTCAATCACAAGCCAAGATCAAGAGAAGCCATCAAGTTCATTTACACCTCGCTCTCTCCCCAGCGCCAATAAGAAGGGTTTCAATTAACATATTGATCCAATCAGGCTGCTCAGTCAAGCCGAAAATCCCATTTCTCCCCTCCCTGCCTCCTCTGGGTCAATTAGCTGGAAGTTGTGAGGTTCGGTTGGCCTCTTCAATGATGGGTTTCTGTAGGTAGGCGGTTTGTGTGTGTGTGGGGACTAACTGCTTGAAGAATGTCTGGTCGCTCAATTAGTCCTGGCCAAGGTGCTAATCTGACCAGGTCAATCCACTCCCCAGAAAGACCTCCTCTGCTGCCTTTTGGGAATGGAGTTGTACAAGATGTAGGCGCCCAGTTTTATAAGCCTGGTTACAATGGTATTTCGACCCAGTATCTTTTTCCTTTCCCACCTCTGAAAGCAGAATATGGCCATTCCGAAGCTCAATTAGGAGACTCTGCGGCGCTCTCCCACTCTGGCTACTGGTATCCATTCGCTGCCACTGAGCCAGAGCCAGCGCCAGCCCATGGAGCCGGCCAGAGCAGCGCACACCCTTCCCAGCTGGCTGCCCCTGGAGGGCTGCTCAACAGACCAGAGATCAAAATGGAGAAGGAGACGAAAGGCTTCCCCCAGGAGGGGAGGTACAACTCGCCCACTGTTCCAGTCCCGTCCCACAACCACCGATGGAGCACCGGCTTTTGGCAGCCGGCCCTCGCCCCCTCCACCTCTTCCTCCTCCGCCCCGCTTCCCAGCCAGGCCTACCCCGGCTTCGGGACCTTCCCTTCGCCCCCACACATGTACCCCAGCCCCTCACAGCAGAGCGACAATAGCCAACCCGCCCAGTCCAACCCTGGCTCTACCGGGACAACCAGCGAGGAAGGACAGTCCAGCGACAGCGAGGAGGTAACTTCTTAAAATTCAAATCTTCCATGTTTACAACATAGTTTGAAAGTCAAGTTTTGTTTGGATTCTGATGAGATCTTTCCCTATTCCTTGGGTGTAATATAAAATGCAGAATTTTTTCCGTCTAATTCAGGATAAATATCTTCAATTCCTCAGGTCTCCTCTGGGTTGTACTTGTATGTAATCTTAAATCTCTCTTCCTTCTCCCAAGTCCCTACCTCTGTCTTTTAACTTTTTAACTTTGGAAAGCTTTTTAATTCTGTCTGGACGTTTCAGCTCGTGTGCAACGTTTTCGTAGCTCAGGAGTTTGTTTAGAGGATTGTGCAGACTGAGATTTTGGCATTGCTGATCTAATTAGCCTGTTAGCTGTGTTCAGATGTCATTTCTGTGTATTATAGTCTTTTCAATGTTTAGCAGAATAACTCCCTGTGACCGCGTGGGTTTTCACCCACAGCCAAAGACTTGCAGGTGATAGGTAAATTGGCCTAGTGTAGTTAGATGGTAGGGAATATGGGATTACTGTAGGGTTAGTATAATTGGGTGGTTGTTGGTCAGCACAGACTCAGTGGGCCGAAGGGCCTGTTTCAGTCCTGTATCTCAAATAAAAAAAATATTGGGTGGCGCAGTGGTTAACACTGCAGCCTCTCAGCTCCAGGGACCTGGGTTCAATTCTGGGTACTGCCTGTGCGGAGTTTGCAAGTTCTCCCTGTGACCGCATGGGTTTTCGCCGGGTGCTCCGGTTTCCTCCCACTGCCAAAGACTTGCAGGTGATGGGTAAATTGCCCCTAGTGTAGTTGGGTGGTAGGGAATATGGGATTACTGTAGGGTTAGTATAAATGGGTGGTTCTTGGCCGGCACAGACTCGGTTGGCCGAAGGGCCTGTTTCAGTGCTGTATCTCTAAATAAATAAACAATTGAGCTTCTACATAGGAAACTTACCTTTTCAAGTGTTTGAGCAGTTGGAGGTTTATCTTGATTTAATTTGGTTAACATTTAAAATTTGGGTCCAGTATCCTTTTTGGTTCCATGCCTGCACATCTAAGCTTTCAATGAACTCAATTCTTGGAATATTGCCAGATCTCAAATTTTATTCTCTTTCTGTGCTTAAAGGAGTACCCTACCAAAGAGAAAATGGAACAGTTTGCCAAAGAACTGAAACACAAAAGGATTACACTTGGCTTCACACAGGCAGATGTTGGATTAGCTTTGGGAAATCTCTACGGTAAGTGAACAAGCGGCTTGTGTCCCTCTTTTTGAAGGAGTGGTGTATGTTTATTGGGATAATTGATAAAACTACTAATACTATAATCCTATTAAGAATGTACAGTACATTACCAATGCAGCTTTCAGGGAGTAATGCTTGAGAGCAGATGTTTTAAAGTCTGTTACATGTCCTTGAACTTCTCATCATTTTTACTTTGGGATGGTGACTGGTTAGGGCCAGTGATTTTTGTAGGGAAGTGGGTTATTGCAGGCTGCTATAAATTCAAAGAATTGTATTGAGAAATATTAATGTATTAAGATGGATTCCGTAGGTAATATGATTCTCGTGTAGTTCTCTTTTTAAACTAGCTTGAGGAGGGGGCTGGGGGAACAGAAATGAAGGGAGAGAGAAAAATGAGCATGGTGTTGCAAATGTCTGGATTTTTGCAGGCTTACCTCCATCTTCCATTCTCTGTAAAGTTCATCTCATCCTAAACTCTGCTCCTTGTATCATATCCCACACCATGTCCTGTTCACCTGTTACCTCTGTCCTCACAGTTGCCATTGACTCTTGGTCCCTCAATAACTCCAATTTAAAATATTTTGATCCTTTTGTTGAAAGTCATTCATAACTTCATGCTATCTGCCCCTGCTGCCAATCTCTAATCTCCTCCCAGGCCTACACCTCCCACTTTCCTCCAAGTTCTAATTCTTCACACCGTTGCCTTTTGTGCATCCCTGACCACCTCCACCCCATTATTATTGTCGGCCATGCCTTTATCTGCCTCAGCCACACAGTCAGGAATTCCCTGCCAAAGCACCACCCTCCATCCCCCGTCACTAAACTACTTTTTGTGCTGTATGTTAATGATTTGGACTTAAATGTATGGGACATGTTCAAGAAGTTTGCCGTTGACACAAAAATTGGCTGCATGTTTGATAGTGAGGAAAGAAACTATAGGCTGCAGGAGGGCAGAATAGTGGCAAATGGAACTCAACTTGGAGAAGTAAGGTGATGCATTTGGGGAGGTCAAACAAGACAAAGGAATACATGATTAAAGGGAAAATACTGAGAAATACAGAGGAAGTGAGGGACCTTGGAGTGAATGTCCACAGATCCCTGAAGGTAGCAGGGCAGGTTGATGAAGCGGTTAAGAAGGTATATGGAATTCTTTGCTTTATTAGCTAAGGCATAGAATATAAGAGGGAGATTACGCTGGAGCTATATAAAGCATTAGTTAGGCCACAACTTGAGTACTGTGCAGTTCTGGTCACCTCACTACAGAGGATGTAATTGCACTAGGGAAGGTACAGAGGAGATTTACGAGGATATTGCCAGGATTGGAAAAATGCAGCTTTGAGGAAAGATTGGATAGGCTGGGGTGGTTTTTGGAACAGGAGGCTGAGGAGAGTTTTGTTTGTGGTGACAAGGTTGTGAGGGGCCTGGTAGAGTGGATGGGAAGGGCCTATTTCCCTGAGCAGAGGGGTCTGTGACGTGGGGGCATAGATTTAAAGTGATTGGTAGAAGGATTAGAGAGGGGGGATGAAATTTTATTTTTTTCACCCAGAGGGTGGTAGGGTCTGGAATTCTGCCTGTAAGGGTAGTTTGAGGCAGAAACCCTCCTTTTTAAAAGGTGTCTGGATGTGCACCTGAAGTGCCATAATCTGCAGGGATAAGGACCAAATGCTGGAAAGTGGGATTAGGCCGAGTAGATAGTTTTTCAGCCAGTGCAGACACGATGGGTTGAGTGACCTTAATTTGTGCTGTAAACTTTTCCACATTTTTCTAAATATTCCTAATATCTGAAAGGGAGGAATGTGCAGGTGTGGGAAGGGGGCAGAGGAGTGGCAGTGCATGAATTACTCCTTAGTATGGCCGACTGCTGTAATGATTCTGATTCTAAACTGCCTGCTTTCACTTCTTAACCTATTCTCCATACCTGCGTGAGTCCATCTGGCGCTGAAACTCTTATCCATGCTTTTATTAACCTCCAGACTTGATCATTCAAATATTCTCCTGGCCGCCCTCCCATCTTCCACCTGCTACGAACTTGAGCTCATCCAAAACTCTGCCTGTATCCTAACTTGCACCAATTCCCATTTGCACTTCAACCCTCTGCTTGCTGACCTACTTTGGCTCTGGGTTTGATTATGGTCTGTGAAGCACCTTGGGATGTTTTACTAAAAGGTTCTATATTACCAGTTCTCCTCCATTTTTACAATTATACTTAAAGCCCATCTCATTATTTCCTCCTTGTGGTTTTCCATTTTTGTCTGATTATACTTATGGGCCTTTTTTCATCATAAATGGTGTTACATAAATGTAAACTTTCATTTTGTTTTTTGCAATCATGCTTTGCTGTTAGCTACAATATAAAGGTACCTTACTGGGTTTCAGTTTGGTCTGGGGTGCCCAGACAGCAAAGCTGAGTTGCACTGAGTTTCACCAATTTAATGAAGAGAAGCTGTCTGCTGGTTTTGAGCATGTAAAACATTCTGCCCCTCAAGTGATTGTTTTGGGGTAGATGGTGAAGAGTGGAGCACTGGGGCTTTCATTTAAAAAAAACCACTTGCATTTATATTGCACCTTTCACGACCACCAGATATCCCAAAGCACTTTACAGCCAATGAAGTACTACTGAAGTGCAGTCGCTTGTAACGTAGGAAATCCGGCAGCCAATTTGCACACAGCAAACTCCCACAAACAGCAATGTGATGAGCAGATAATCTCTGTTTTGATGCCGATTTGAGGGATAAATATTGACCAAGACACTGGGGATAACTCGCCTGCTCTTTGAAATAATGCCATACGATCTTGCGTCTACCTGTCAGGGCAGTTAGGACCTCTGTTTTTAATGTCTAATCTGAAAGACTGCACCACCGGTAGTGCAACACTTCCTCAGTACTGCACTGGAGTGTCAGTCTAGATTTATTTTTTTTATTGTGCCCATGTCCAGGAGTGGGACTTGAACCCACAACCTTGTGACTCAGGTGAGTGCTACCAACTGAGCCACAGATGACATTTCAAAAGTATTTTAAAGCTTATAAGATCATCACTCTTCAGGATCCCTGTAGCTTCACAGTGGACTGGAGTTGTATTAATTTCCAAATGGTGAAATGACCTCCTAGAGATGGTCCTACATCATTGCTACAGTTTCTGTGCTGGTGAAATGCCATGGCTTATATTGTCCTCAGAGTTGCTGCAGAAATGGGGCCTACTGACAGCTACATAGTTGTGAATGCAGTGTATAATTTGCTGGTCTTCAGGGGGTCTTGCACCTTTTTTTTTGGCCATTCACTTCATTGTTTCCTTTCCAAAGCTGAAGCCATTGATTCCCTTAATGGGACAATGGTCCCACAGGTGTCTGTCTGTCTGTCTCTCTCTCTCTCTCTCTCTCTCTCTCTCTCTCTCTCACTTTGTCGAAGTGGTCATTATTATTGGGAGCCCAGAAAGCATGTGGTTTCTTTGCATCTTATCTGCTGAGGACAGCATGAACCCAGCTGGTTCCTGATCTCTAGTTCATGTAGGAGTGACTGGAGATGAATGTGCACAAAGATTATATTTTTCTCCCCTTCTGTTCCAGTTCAGTAGCAATTGGAAATTTGAATCTGCGACCTTCCTCTTTGTGGCTAAAGTTTTACCTCGAGCCATGGCGTGTGTTGGCATTCCTTTGTTCCTTTTTTTTTTAAAAAAAAGAAAAGAAAACAAATGTGATCTAGCACATTTATGTTCCTCAGCACTTTACATCCAAGAACTAGAGAAGCTGGGGTTGTTCTCTGAGCAGAGAGGGTTAACAGATTTAATAGCAGTGTTCAAATTCATGAAGGGTTTTGATAGATAAGGAGAAGCTGTTGCCCGAGGGCACAGATATAATTGGCAAAATTTGCAATAATTGGCAGAGGAGACGAGAATTTATTTTACGCAGTGAGTTATGATCTGAAATACACTGAAAAGTAGATGGAAGCAGATTCAATAATAACTTTCAAAAGGAATAGGATAATTACTTGAAGGGGTGGGGGAAGCATTAGGGTATGGGGGGAAAAAAGCAGTGGAAGGGAACTAATTGGATAGCTCCTCAGAGCTGGCACAGGCATGATGGGCCGAATGACCTCTTGTAACATTCTATGATTCTTAAAATTTCTTGAAGTGCAGCCATGCATGATCATCTCTTACAGGAAGGTTCCACAAATGCTTGATGTTTTTGTTGGTACTTGAAGCAAGAAATTTGGCCAGGGCACTAGTGATGTTTTTTGAATAGTGCCATGGGATCTTCATTTGACTTGAGTGTTCCAGCTGAAAGTTAACACCTGACAATATAGTATTCTCTCTGTACTAGTGTTAGTGTAGATTGTCCTTGAATGGGGCTTGCACAGAAACAGGCCATTCAGCCCAATCAGTCCATGTTGGATAAGCAGGGGGTTACATTCTGTACTTCAGTGGCAAAAATGTGATCAACTGAACCAAGTTGGCATTTATTATTTGGATGAGGCCTTTTTGTTTAAAGGAGGGCTGTAAATGTATTAAATTTGGGATTGATGGGTTTGCATTAGGAATACCAGTTCGGATGCGGGAGCAAGCAATTTTGGGTTCAATTGCCCTGACTAGATGATACTCCAGCCATTCTTATTTCTGTTCCTGGACAAATATTTGCATCAATTGGGAAAACTGAATTTTCTTGTAATTATTTGATTGAATTTCAAAGTAAACCAGCTTGAATTTAGTGTATGCATGATTGACCCATTCTGTTTACACTGTGTACTTGGTGTATTCCCATGTCCTTCTGGCTGGCCTTTTATCTTCCACCCTCTAAACTGCTGTCCGTATCCTAACTTGCACCTGCACCAAGTCTTGTTCCACCATCACTGCTGTGCTTTGCTAACCTATGTTGGCTCCAAGTCTACCAATGCTGAAAATTTTAAAATACTCATCCTTGTGCATTACCCCTCTTTTTTTCTTTCTCTCCTCTCCTTTAATCCTGCGTCCCTCCAATTCTGGTCTCTTTGTACATCCTTGATTTCTTGCCCCCGCTTCCCAACTATTGGCTGTGCCTTCAGCTCCTTAAGTTCTGAAATTCTCAACCTAAACTTCTCCACCTCCTTTTTGTTAAATGATCCTTCAAATTGTACCTTCGTTTAAGTTTTTAGTCACCTATCCTAGTATCCCTATGGTTCAGTACTAAATTGTTAGATGGTGACTTGGGACATTTTACTATATTAAAGGTATGAGATAAATGCAGGTCATTTCTTAAGCAACAATTTAACATTGGATTTGCTGTATTTTTGTGACACTAAAAATAAGGTAGCTCTAACTTAAATGTATGCCAACATTACACAGAAGGAATTGATCCATTTCCTACCCTTTCCAGGCTGCCCCCTCTCTAACTTTCCATAAACCCATTTATGCTGTCTGCTGCACTGTGCTTCTCTGTTAAATGAATCCACAAGTTTTTACTATTTTAAGTTGCAGTGACTTCCCTTCCCAATCCTAACTCTTCTCCAGATTTTTTGAACCCTTCTAGCAAACAGCTCTTCTGAATTAACTTTGTTATTCCCTTCCAGAATTTAATTTAATTTGCATCATCACAAAGCCCCTCAACTTCTTAAACCTTAACGCTGAGCCTTGGCTCAGTGATGGTCTTTGAGTCAAGGAGTTGTGGGTTCAAGATCCACTTTTTTTCCCCCTTTTTTTTACAGCATGGAAGGAGGCCATTCAACCCATCAAGTCATGCTCGCTCTACACTGAAAACCAGTCAGTCCCACTCCTCCACTCGATCTCTGTGGCCCTTCAAGTTCCCAGCCAGTTTCCTTTTGAAATCATGTCTCTGCTTCCACCAGCCTTGTGGGCAGACAGTCCCATGTCATTACCACTTGCTGCATTTCAAAAAAAAAAAAATTCTTCCTCCTCTTTACCCCCTGCATTTTTTTGTCCAAAACTTTCAATCCATGTCCCCTAGTCCTTGCACCATCAGTTAATAGGAACAGTTTTTCCTGTCACCATCTTGTACACTTCTTTCAAAGCTCTCCTCAATCTCCTTTGCACCAAGGAGAGCAACACCAGCTTTTCCAACCTAACTTTGTAATGAAAATCCCTCATCCCTGGAAAAGCATTAAATTCCTGGACACAATACTCGAGTTGGGGCTTAACCAGAACTTTATAAAGGTCCAGCATAACTTCCCTGATTTTGTACTCAATGCCTCCATTTATAAAGCCCAAGATTCCATGTGCTTCTGCGAACCACAATCAATATGTCCTGCTACCTTCAAAAATCGATGCACATGCACCCCAGGTCCCCCTGTTCCTTCACACTCTTAAGAACTGTGCAATGAAGTCTATGTTGCCTCACCCTATCCTTTCTGCCAAAATGCATTATTTCACACTTGTCTGTATTAAATCCCATTCTGCAAGCCTGCCCATGTCCTGTTGCAGGCGATTTGCATCATCCTCAATGCTTGCCACTCCCCCAAGTTTGAATTTTGAAATTCTACTCTATTTCAAGATCCAAGTCATTTATATATAGCAAAAAAAAAAGTGGTCCTAGCACTGACCCTTGGGGAACACCACTGTCTACTATCCTCCAGTCTGGAAAAACAACCATTGACCACCACTCAGTGTTCTGTCCTTGAGCCAAATTTTTTTTATCCAATTGGACACTGACCCTCCTATTCTGAGCCTCAATTTGTTAACCAACTTTTTTATGGCTCCAGAAATTTGAGCACAGAATTCAGACTGCGCTCAGTGATCTCATCTTTCAGATGTGATGTTGAGTCTAAACTGTCTGCCTCCTCGGTGGACATAAAGGATCCCATGGCACTATTCAAATCGGGACAGGGGAGTTATCCCTGGATGTCCTGGCCAACATTTATCTCTCAACCAATACCTAATAAAACAGAATCTGCTAATCACGTTTATGGGATCTTGATGTGTGCAAATTGGCTGCTGTGTTTCTTACATTACAACAGAGACTACACTTGAAATGTACTTCATTGGCTGTAGAGTGCTTTGAGACTTCCTGAAGTGAAGGAGGAAAGTGTCATTTACAACCCTTTGGGAAAAGGGGTTTGCTTTGACCCATGCTCAAGTTGCTGTATCAGTAATCAGTTAGGTGCACTCACTGTGTGATGAGGATCTGACTCACTGTTCCTAAAGGTTAAATAGCCCTGCTCTACATCTTTCTCCATCAGCATTTAACAGCTTGTTTTTTTTTTTCCTCCCATACTAACTCTTTACCACATTCACATTGCCACCTATTGACCTAGTTACCCTGGAAAATCTGAACCTGGCTGTTGTCTTACTGTTTGCCCTGCTTCCGATTTCAGTATCTTCAGCGAATGGTTTTGCTTGCAGTACTTTTCCTTTTCAATAGAAGCAGTGAAAGTTGATAGCCTGGGTACTCTGCTCATAAACCCTTTTCTGAAAAGTTTGTTCCCTGCTTTTTGTTAGAACCAATTTTCCACCCAGTTATTGTCACATTTTCTCTTCTGTGAATCCTCATCTCAACCATTAATTGAGTCTGGAACCTTGTCAAAAGCTTTCTGCAAATCCAGGTGCAGTCAAACCCTAATATACCTCGGCAAACTGGCTGTTTAAGTTTTAATGTAATTTTTGTAAATACTGGAAGATACTGGAAGATACCAGAGTTCCCTGGCACCTATGTTATGCAAAACTTGTACTGCATTTATACTAGACCATGTACCTTTTGACAAATGGCTTACTAAAATATCTATCATTTATTGAAATAAAGACCAAGTGTAGTTCTTGGGTGGATTTAAAGTGCAGAGATAATTGGACCAGGGCGCAGACATAATTTAGACCCCAATTTAAAGATGTGTTCTGAAATTTACATTTTCCATCATAAAAATGTCTCTAATTCAGTGGAAATGGTGCAATGTCAGCACTAGCAGGTGGGTGTAATTACGACATGATTGAGTTTATATTGCTCTTTCCATTGTGGATTCCTAGCTTCATGACTTCTTGCAGTTGGAAAAGAACTTGGAGCATGTCCAGAGAATTCAATGACATTGGTAGGAATGTTCTGAAGGAATTTGAGGAGCCAGGGTCCAAATTAATAAGCAGAACCTCAAAAGGCAATAACCTCTGGATTACTGCCTGAGCCATATGCAAATTGGCAGTGTCAAAGATCAAAGTTGAATGCACTAGAGAAATGGTTGCATGGTTACCAAAGTTGGGAACTAAATGTTCAGGGTGCTTTATGTATCAAATATGGATAAAATGTAAAAGGGGGGGGGGGAGGGAGGGAGCGGTGGGTGCAGGGTAGCCCAGATAAAGGATGATATAAGAACAGTAGTAAGGGAAGACCTTAGCTTGGAAGATCAGGAAGTAGAATCTGTATATGGGTACAAATAAGAGATAACAAAGGATGGCAAGCACTGGAGTAGTTTATAGGCTCCCTAACAGTGCATACAGTTGGACAGAGTATTAATTAAGAAATGAGCTTGTAACAAAGGCAATGCAACAATTATGGAATTTAATCTTCATTATAGACTAGATAAATCAAGTCCTCAAAGAGGAGCAGGAGCACAGTGAGGGGGACTGGTAGTGGGGAGAGCACTAAGGGAGCAGGAACACTGGAAGCAGAGCATGCCTCTGGCTGCAGCTTACCCATTACTTTTTGTCGATGCTGCCCAGCCATATGGCCTGCCCTATCTCTCAGCATTTGATAAGGTGCCATACAAAAGGTTACTGCACAAGACAAGGGCTCCTGGGTTTGGGCTAATATATTGGCATGGATAGAGGATTTGTGAAAGGATGGAAAACAGTAGGAATATATGGGGAATGTGTGAGGTACTGCAAGGATCAGTGCTGGGGCCTTGGGTATTTACAATCTATATTAATGACTTAGCTGAGGGGACAGAGAGTAATGTAGCCATGTTTGCTGACGATACAAAGCTAGGTGGGAATGTAAGCTGTGAGTAGGTTGCAGAGGCTGCAAAGGGATATAGGGTTATGAGTGGGCAAGAAGGTGGCAAATGGAGTAAAATATGGGGAAGTGAGATTAAACACTTTGGTCGGAAGAATAAAAGCAAATATTTTTAAATTGAGAAACTATTAAATGAGAGGAATTTGGGTGTCCTTGTATTCAAAACAATTAACATGTAGGCACAGCAAGCAATTAGGAATGGAAATTGTATGTTGGCCCTTATTGCAAGGGAATTGGAGTACAATAGTAAGGAGGTCTTGTGACAGTTGTGCAGGGCTTTGAGGCCACACCTGGAGTACTGTGTACAGCTGTTGTCTCCATACCCAAGGAAGGATATACTTGCCTTGGAGAGGGTGCAACAAATGTTCTGATTCCTCAGATGAGAAACATAAAAAATAGGAGCAGAAGTAGGCCATTTGGCCCTTTGAGCCTATTCCACCATTCATTATGATCATGGCTGATCATTTAACTCTGTAACCTGTTCCCGCTTTTGCCCCATACCCTTTGATCCCTTTAGACCCAAGAGCTATATCTAACTCCTTCTTGAAAACGTACAATGTTTTGGCCTCAACTGCTTTCTGTGGTAGCAAATTCCACTGGCTCACCACTCTGGGTGAAGACATTTCTCCTCATCTTAGTCCTGAAAGGTTTACCCTGTATCCTGAGACTATGACCCCTGGTTCTGGACTCCCCCACCATCGGGAACATCCTTCCTGCATCTACCCTGTCAAGTCCTGTTAGAATTTTATAGGTTTTTATGAGATCCCCCTCTTCTGAACTCCAGCGAATATAATCCTAACCAACTCAATCTCTCTTCATAAGTCAGTCCTACCATCCCAGGAATCAGTCTGGTAAACCTTCGCTGCACTCCCTCTATAGCAAGAACATCCTTCCTCAGATAAGGAGACCAAAACTGCACACAATATTCCAGGTGTGGCCTCACCAAGGCCCTGTATAATTGCAGCAAGACATCCCTGCTCTTGTACTCGAATCCTCTCACTATGAAGGCCAACATACCATTTGCCTTTTTTACTGCCTGTTGGACCTGCATGCTTACCTTCGGTGACTGGTGTACAAGAACACCCAGGTCTCGTTGCATATTCCCCTCTCTCAGTTTATAGCCATTCAGATAATCTGCCTTCCTGTTTTTGCTACCAAAGTGGATAACTTCATTTATCCACATTATACTGCATCTGCCATGCATTAGCCCACTCATTCAACTTGTCCAAATCACCCTGAAGCCTCTCTGCATCCTCCTCACAACTCACCTTCCCACCCAGTTTTGTGATGTCTGCAAATCTGGAGATATTACATATAGTTCCCTCATCTAAATCATTAATGTATATTGTGAATAGCTGGGGTCTTAGCACCAGTCCCTGCAGTACCCCACTAGTCACTGCCTGCCATTTGGAAAAGACCCATTTATCCCTACTCTGTTTCCTGTCTGCCAACCAATTTTCTATCCATCACAATATACTATCCCCAATCCCATGCGCTTTAATTTTGCATGCTAGTCTCTTATGTGGGACTTTGTCGAAAGCCTTCTGAAAGTCCAAATAAACCACATCCACTGGCTCCCCCTCATCAACTCTATTAGTTATATCCTCGAAGAATTCTAGTAGATTTGTCCAGCATGATTTCCCTTTCGTAAATCCATGCTGACTCTGCCCGATTCTACCACTGTTCTCCAAGTGCTCTGCTATTAAAATCTTTGATAATGGACTTAGAAATTTCCCCACTACCGATGTCGGGCTGACTGGTCTATATTCCCTGCTTTCTCTCTACCTCCCTTTTTAAATAGTGGGGTTACATTAGCTACCCTCCAATCTGTAGGAGCTGTTCCAGAGTCTATAGAATCTTGGCAGATGACCACCAATGCACCCACTATTTCTCGGGCCACTTCCTTAATTACTCTGGGATGTAGATTATCAGGTCCTGGGGATTTATCGGCCTTCAATTCCATCAATTTCCCCAACACCATTTCTCTACTCATACTGATTTCCTTCAGTTCTTCTCTCTCACTAAGCCCTGTGTTCCCCAACATTTCTGGTGTGATATTTGTGACCTCATTTGTGAAGACAGAACCAAAGTATGCATTTAATTGGTCAGTCATTTCTTTGTTCCCCAAGGCTGTCCTGTGAGGAGACAGTAAGTAGAATGGGATTATACTCTAGAATTTAGGAAAATGAGGTGATTTCATTGAAACACAATCCTGAGGGCTTGACAGGTTAGATGCTGAGAGGCTATTTCCCTGGCTGGAGAGCTGAGAACTAGTGGGCATAGTTTCAGGATAAGAGGTCAACCATCTAGGATTGAAATGAGAAATTTCTTCTCCTTGGAGGGCTGTGAATCTTTGGAATTCTCTACCCCCAGAGGTCTGTGAATGCTCACTCATTGAGTACATTCAAGGATGAGATCGATTTTAGATTTTTGGACTCGTGTTTCAAAGGGTATGGAGCTAGCGTGGGAAAGTGGAGTTGAGGTCACAGATCAGCCAGATATTATTGAAAGGTGAAAGAGACTTGGAGCCATGTGGCCTCCTCCTGTTCCCATTTCTTATGTTATAACATATTTAAATGATAGCTGTGATGAGAAGTATTGGTAGGTTGTTTGCCCTGAGCAGGCCCTCACCTGACATCCACACACTGACTTGAACAAGAATGAAAGGATAGCAATTGGGAGAGGAAACTATCCTTTTTTTTTCTTCTGTCCCACCCCTGCCTTTCCCAGTCCAAACTAGAGTACCAAGGCCAATTATAACAGTGCTGCCACTAGCCTGCTGAGCTAACTCCATACACTGGGGTTTGAACTGAAATCCCTGGTTTGTAATGCAGTCGCTCAGATTTGTGCTTTCTTGCTAGTTTTGTTTGTGTCGAGTTTAGTCCATTTAAAACACAATTCTAAAGTGTCTGGCCATGTGTCTGTGGGGATCTGGTGTGGTTCAGTATAATTCATTTTTTTTTTGAACCTGCTGGTTGACACATGCTTTCACTATAGCATTAAACCTGGACTGACAATGAGGGGGTCACTTAATGTTGTTTACACACACAATCCAGCAAGGGAATAGCTGATCACCCAAGATTATCATGACACGTGCAACTCTACCTTTTTAAAAAAAAAACTGATTTATTCACTTACCACCTTGATACACCCACTGAAGAAATTCTTCCTCTTCCATTTTAGGGAAGATGTTCAGTCAGACCACAATCTGCAGGTTTGAAGCACTGCAACTGAGTTTCAAAAACATGTGCAAACTGAAACCGATACTTCAGCGCTGGCTGAATGATGCAGAGAACAATGGCGGCCTGCATGAGGTAGGAGCATCTTGTTGGCATTGTAAAACCCATCATGTCATTGGGTGGTCAATTGTACCACTCCTATTCCTCCTGATACTGAAGCTGGGGCCTTCCTGGATTAAATGGGTTATTCTGTGAGCATTGATGACTTCAGCAAAGTATTTTTCTGAGGGATTTGGGGGTGGGGGACCACCCATTTAGTTCACTCCTGTTGAAAGCTTCATAAATGGAAGACATTAATGAGGATTGGGCAGGTGCATACTTGCTCCCCACTTCCAGTGGCCCAACTGCTTTCCTGGCAGAAATCAGCCAACTCACTAATAATCAGGACTGAGGCCCTGAGTCTTTGGCTCAGCAACTACCAAGTATTTAATCCTCGCAATACAGAAATGGTTTGAGAATCTCTTCTGTTAATGTATTAGGTAAAAATGGTTAAGACTGCAAAGGTTGCAGTAACTGAAAGCTGTGGTTTATGCTTGCAGCATAAAGCTTTGTACCTTTTTTATAATATCCTGGAATCTTGCTAATGAAATAGCCTAAATGCTGATCTGTCCAAGTTTACTGAACCACATGACCGTGCCATTATTTATCACCAAAACTCGAGCACATTTGATTTTTTTTTTGTCTGCTGTGCTCTCTACTTCTGACAGTTGTGCCAGTTTTGTTTCTGTGGCTGCTCCAGTTGAGAGTCTTGGTGATGAGTGACTAGTTGTGAGGCTCCCTGGATCTCTAGCACCAGGCAGCCTTCCAATGTAAATACAATGCAAGTAAATAATAAAATGAATTGTCTTGTCACGGGATTTTTGGAAGAAGTGAGCATCGATTAACTTTTTTTTTGGTCCTTGCAGTCAGAAGTTCTAAAATGTAATAGTTGCTTTTTCGTCCTATTCCCCAAGATTTGTAATGTGGAACAAGTTCTGGATCAATCCAGGAAACGCAAAAGGAGAACCAGCATTGAAAATGGCGTGAAGAGAAACTTGGAGACCTACTTCATGAAATGTCCCAAGCCCACGAGCGAAGAAATTTCCCAGATTGCTGAAGACCTCCGATTAGATAAAGAGGTGGGTGGTTCTGGCCCTTTTTAATCAGTATTGTTGGACTGCCAACATGTCGTTGCATTCATGTCATCTTTAATATAGTGAAATATACCAAGGTGCTTCAAGAATGTAGTTAAACAGTTTGAGATGGAACCACTGATTATTAAGGCAGGTCTTGGTCAAAGGCACAGGTTTTATGGAGCAGATAAAAGGAGGAGAGAGCTTGACTGGTTTAGGGAAGGCATTCCAGAGCCAAACACCTCACAGCTGAAGGTCGGGCTGCCAATGGAGCAATGGAAAATAGGGATGCGTAAGAGGCCAGAATTGAAGGAGCACATCCTGTGTTGTAGGGCTGGATGAGGTTATAGAGATATGGAGGAATTTGTAAAGGATGAGAATTTTTAAATCGAGGCCTTGCTGGACTGGGAACCACATTACAAGTGACTATGCTTTGAAAGTACTTCATTGGCTGTAAAGCACTTTGGGACATGCTGAAGTTGTGGAAAGTGCTACTTAAATAAGTATTTTTTTTCTTTGCATGTGGGACCTGGTGTGTTTTTTTAGATGTCACCAAGGAGCAGCACTTGGATGAAAAATAGCAGACCAAGGGTAGATTTTTGTAGAACCTAAGAGCAGGAAGAGAAACCATTGCAGGTAATTCTCTGGTTATGACTATAGGTGAAAATGGAACCAAGCGAGTGCAGTCTCTTACATTTTGGACAGAAGAGATGGTGGCATAGTGGTAATGTCACTAGACTAGTAACCCAGAGCCCCAGGCTAATCTAGGGACATGGGTTTGAATCCCACCGAAGCAGATGGTGGAATTTGAATTCAATTAATCTGGGATTTAAAAAATCTAGTCTAGTGGTAACTATGAAACCATTGTCAATTGTTGTAAAAAAAAAATAAACATCTGGTCCACTAATTTCCTTTTTAAGGAAGGAAATCTGCTGTCTTTACCTGGTCTGGCCTACATGTGACTTCAGACCCATAGCAATACTGCTCACTCTTAAATGTCCTCTGAAATGGCCTAGCAAGCCAATTTTTTGTATCTAACTGCTACAAAGTGCATGGAGTGAAACCAGACAGACCACTCAGCATCGACCTAGGTACTGGAAACTGCAGAGTCCTCCTTACTAACATCTGGTTGGTGGTGGGGTGGGGGGGGGGGTGGCTTGTGCAGATCCTAGAATTTCAGGAAAGCACAGGGGTAATTAGAAGGGAAAAGTTAAGCCTGGCCAATGTTCAACTCCTAGTCTGCTTGGTACTTGCCTCAGTGGCAGGTAGTGCGAGAGAATCCAAAAAGGGACAAGAACAGAAACTAGTTCTTGTGTAGGTATAAATAAATTACTGATTTATACTCAAGTTTCACTAATTAGGTATGATCACCCTGCTTTATAAGGTGCATTATACTATGCAATGCAGCTTGTAATCCGAGGTGTGAAGGTGCTTAAGGCTACATGGTCTAATTTCGAGTTTGAATTTATCAAATGTTAATTGCTTCTTGGGCTGCCGTTCAAACCTTGACTTTTTTGGGGGGGGAAATGGTGGGGGTAATTTAAGAAGCTGCAGATATTGTGGGTGTGATGCCTTTCTCTGTTGGAATGTTGTACATTACAAGTGATTGCAAGAGATGTATTATCTGTTGGGTTTATAATCAGTCTGGAAGTTTGAGAAGGAAATGCAGTTAGTCCACTTTTTTTTTTCAAAATCTGAAAAGCTTCATGGGCGGAGTCCATTTTGGCTCCTTGTGCCTGTACCTCCTGGTATCTGCAGCCTATCTCCGTTAAATCAAAGTACTTAATCCTCAGTTTGTTCTTCTAGTTCATTGAACATTGGAAATTTCACTTCGCCCTCAAATTCTTTTATAATTTAGTTTTACTTTTAACCCTGTGAATACAGCATTTTCCCCCAAGATGCATCCGTTTTCTCTTGTAATATCTATGCATTCTGTTGCACCGTTTCCATTCTTTGAGTACTCTTTCTGAAATGACGCGTATGGTCCAACTGTAGCTAAATCGGCGTCATGTACTGGTTTTTCATTTCCCTGTTTATCTTTCCAATGAATTTTCACTGAATCTTTTTGGTCTGATTCTGCATCCCCCGATCTCTTTCCCTACAGAGCAATTTTATTTGTTTTCTTTCATGTGCTGAATGCTTTGATATTTGCACTTCTAAATTCTTCACCATAGAAACAAAGATTTATGGCACAGGAGGTGGTTATCCAGCCTGATTCCACCTTCCAGCTCTTGGTCCGAAGCCCTGTAGGTTACAGCACCTCAAGTGCATATCCTTGTGTTTTTAAATGCAATGAGGGCTTCCCTCTACCACCCTTTTCAGGCAGTAAATTTCAGACCAATAAATTCCAGCCTATAGAAGAAAGTATTCCATATGCCGCCTTGACTGCCTTGTTCACCTGTCATGCTACTTTCAGTGATCTGAACATACACTCCAAAGTCTATCAGTTCCTTTACTATTCTCAGTTTCCTACCATTTTATTGTGTATTCCTCCCCAAATGCATAACACTCACTTTTCTCTGGATTGAATTCAATTTGCCTTTCTTCCCACCTGACCAGTCCATTTGATATCTTCCTGCAGTTTATAGCTTTGTTCTTCATTACCAACCTTGGAGCCAACTGCCACTCAGCCCATTTTGAACCCAACTTGCCACTTTGCCTTGGATTGCATAAGCATTTAACTTTCTGACCAGTCTGCATGTGGAACCTTATCACAAACCTTGCTTAAAACCCATGTTGACTACATCAAACGTGCTACCCTCATTGATGCTCCTTGTTACCTCCTGAGTCAATCCAATTAGTCAGACACATCCTTCCTTTAACAAATCCATACTGCTTTCCTTAATTAATCTGTGCCTCTCTATATAACAGTGTATCCCTCAATTATTTTTTTCCCAATTTGCCCATCACCTAAGGTTATGTTGAGTGGTCTGTAATAACTCAATCTATCCCTTTTGTAAATAAGGTTCCTCTGACACCCCTCTAGTCAGGCCAGAGAGGGTGGCCCAGTATTTGCTAGGAAAATAAGAGTTTATTGTGCGCACTTAGTGTGCAGCAGCTGATGGGAAGGAAGAGATGTCCCAAGTTGTGAATCACCACAAATTTCTGGGCAATTTGCACACTGGCCTTGTGAAAACAAGGGTGCTGTCAACCTCCCTGTGAGTTCCAAGAAATTGCTGCATATGCACGAAAAGCAAATTAAACTCACCACAGAAAGTTGACTAGATTTACATTACTACGATGCCACCTCAGCTCAAACTCTGAAAAGGAACGATTGAAGCTTTGGATGCTGTTGCTGTCAAATTCTAGGCCAATAATTATGATGGTTGAGAAGCCATTTCCAACAGCAGTTTCCACCAGAGTAGAAGGTACAATAGTGAGGAAAGGAATGATGTTAAATGCTGCAAGTAGAAATGTTTTTCTTGCTTGGCATAAGTTTGAGTTGTCTAGGTTATGTTGCAAGTTGTTGGTACCTGATTTAAAACTCTTCTATCTTTCTGTAGGTGGTCAGAGTTTGGTTTTGCAATAGAAGACAGAAGGGGAAGAGGATGACCCTACCTTGTATGGAAGAGAATGATGTACAAATCCATGAGGGGAGCCCACTTCATATGTCTCCCAGTGCTCTGATGCTACCTGACCCCATTGTAACACAAGGATACAGTGCAGCTATGGTGCCACCTCCTATGTACATGTCTCCCTTCCCACAAGCGCTACACCCTGCTGTTTCCATGGCCAATCACACCAGTTAGAAGATCATTTGTGGGTTTCTATTGACCTGAGTGCAAGGACTCCTGATCCTAGTGATACAAGTTGGTAGAACATGGCTGAGTGTCTCTAAACTATCTCAAGCCTAGGAAGTAGGTGAGGATTCATCCGATAACTAAATCTCAACATTGCCTCCTTTCCTTTGGCATTCCTCCTTTTCCCTTTCCCCAATTATACAATTATAATTGCGATTGGACATTCAGCTCATTCTTTTTATGAAAAATATTTAATGGGAATTTTCTAACTTATTGAAATAGTTTGTAGCTTTTATGTACTGAATGTTTTACAATATAAAATATTTTCCCCTCTATTTTCTTACAGTAGTTTTAGTTCTAATGAAAGATCTATCTGAAGATTTTAATACTGTAATTTTAACATTGCTTAAAACTGCCTGGTGGGGTTGATTCACTTGGTGCTGAATGTTCCTCCTGATGCCCGTTCAGAATGAGAGGCTCCTTCAAAATAAATGGCTGTAATAGGCCAATAAAGCAGCATGAATTTGTCTGAGTCTGGGCAGGAAGAAACTAGCTTCAATCACTGAATTGCTGAATAACTTAAATCTGTGGAAATGCAGTGTCCATTTTTAAGGCCTAATGGTCCATTGCTGTTTAAAGTACATAAATGGTTTTTGACTATTTCCACTTTTTACTTTGGTTCATGGAGCTCCCCACCTGTCTTGTGCTTTGCAGAGGAGAATCTGATGCCAAGTCAGTATTGAGATTGATAAGTTTTAAGGTGCCTCTTTGAAGTCTTGCAGAAGGTTGTCAAGGCAGTGGGTTTTCCAAATGGGGCTGGAACCATTAAAGCCTCTGAGGTGAGGAGCAGAGGTGTCTAGTGTCAAGACCGAAGTGCAAAGGTTGAGCCATGAATAGTGGTGGTCTGCTCAAGGGCAGGTCCTCTGCTCATTTCTCCACACCTCACGGTCCTGTGCTTTTCTCCCTTCAGTTGCTACTTAAAGCTGCTTTTTAAAAAAAACTTCCATAAGAAATGAGCAATGCGACTGGGGAAAAAGTACATGAAGTGGTTTCCCATTGCCGCCTCTGTGTTTTAAAGGAAATGCAAGTCCTCTTCCTGAAGGATTCTCCACCTGTAGGCAGCCATTGTCCCTAGAGCTTCTGCCATCACTGCCGGAAATCCACTGGTTCTGCTGTTGGCCATGGCTCGTAACCCTGAGCATGGGAGCCTTACCTGGGCCAGGGATGACTTGCAAGAGGGCAAGGATGACCACCCCCTGAGGTCTCAAATGACCCTACCCTATAAGAGAGGAGATAAATGGAGCAAGGCCATAGCAGGATTTGGATCAGTGTCTTGAATTTTGTGTATTGAGATGATAGCATAGGGGTTTTGAACGTTCTAGCTTGTTTAGAGCTCTGAGCCGTTGAGAAGGATGTTTCTGTGGTAATGGGGGTCTAAAGGGTTAATATGGAGATGCAAGTATTGATTTGATAGGATATGGGGGTTTGCTCAACAGGACATGGGCTTTCACTATTTGGTTCTGCCTGAGTCAGTAGCTTTGGGTTTGGATACTGAGTCTATAGGAATTGAACAGGATAGATTTAGTCTTTGCTCGCTTGGGACAAGTTTGCTTGTCCATGACTTGAACAAGCAATCTGATGGCACAGTAGGAATTGTGGGGTTGATTTTTGGAGCTCAGTACCATCGATATCGAAGGCCCTATTCTGAAGATATTGCCAAGGGCAGCATGTAAATGATTTTCTGCTCTCTTTGACTCTCCTACCCAAGATGAATGGAACTATTGGTTACTTCTGAGGTGCTCTTGGCAGTGCAAGAGGTGGGAGCCATGTTGGAATGATGAGTTGAATGAAGTAAGGATGATCCATGGAAGACAATGGAACAATTAATCATGTCAAATACTGTGCAGAAGCAAGAGGGCCAGAAGAGAGTGCACCATGGTTGCAGTCACCATGGTGACTGTCTTGGAGCAGGGTAGATGTGATGCTGTGGGTCTGAAACTGGAACTTAGAAGTTTGATCAGGTAATGGGAGAGGTGAGCTGGTGGTGAGAAATGGAGGGCACTGGACCTTGGGTCAAACTGTACCTAAGCATGGAGTCTGTTGGAAGAAATGGGAAGAGTTGTAGGTGTAAACTGGGTGTAACTAATGGCGATGGACATGGTGGAGTATGCGATTCTTCAGACCCTTTCGGGACTTAGGTGTTAAACAGATTTGCATTATGCTAACATGGTGGAGGGGAGGTTGCTTTTGATGTCCAACTTTGCCAGTCAGGCCGCAAATGTTTGACTGCTGACCAGACATTGAATCCAGTGGCTGAAGGGTCACTCGACTGATCATCAACCTCAATGGTGGATCGGACCCAAGTACTGCACCACTTTAGAAATGTGTGGGAGAAGTCTGTTTAATCAGGCCCATGCTTCATCTATAGTAACTGATCATTTCAAGATTTATTACAGACTCTCCCTGATGTGGCAGGTTAACTACTTTTTTGTGATTTATTATTACAGTGCAGTCTTGCCTCTTGTGGTTTATCCTGCAGGGTGGACTCACTCTCAGTCTTTCCTTTGAAAGCATTAGCCATGCTTTGAATTGGCAGGTCCAGCCCTCAACAGTGCTTTTTGATCAAATCTGCCAATGGCAGCAAACACATGGTGAGCACAGTTGCAGTTTGGGTTGGGGCCAGCTCTTTGGGATCTCTTCTGTCTATATTGTATGCCCTGTACCCTCTTGCCCACCTGCCCCAACATTAGAATTGGGCAGGATGTATGTGACCAGATGGTGAAGCCTTGCATTATAGTCACACACTGAAAATAGATGCCATTTTGTCACCAGGTACTGCTGGCAGGACAATTTGGGGATGAATTGATGTGCTGTGAGCAGCCCAGAGCTCAGTCATTGATATGGACTCAAAGAACAGTACAGCACAGGAACAGGCCATTCGGCACTCCAAGCCTGCGCCGATCTTGATGCCTGCCGAAACTAACACCTTCTGCACTTCCGGGGCCCATATCCCTCTATTCCCTTCCTATTCATGTATTTGTCAAGATGTCTCTTAAACGTCGCTATCGTATCTGCTTCCACCACCTCCCCTGGCAGCAAGTTCCAGGCACTCACCACCCTCTGTGTAGTAAAAAAAAAAAAAAACTTGCCTTGCACATCCCCTCTAAACTTTGCCCCTCGCACCTTAAACCTATGTCCCCTAGTAACTGACTCTTCCACCCTGGGAAAAAGCTTCTGACTATCCACTCTGTCCATGCCGCCTATAACTTTGTAAACCTCTATCATGTCGCCCCTCCACCTCTGTCGTTCCAGTGAAAACAATCCGAGTTTTTCCAACCTCTCCTCATAGCTAATGCCCTCCAGACCAGGCAACTTCCTGGTAAACCTCCTCTGTACCCTCTCCAAAGCCTCCACGTCCTTCTGGTAGTGTGGCGACCAGAATTGCACGCAATTTTCTAAGTGTGGCCTAACTAAGGATCTGTACAGCTGCAACATGACTTGCCAATTTTTATACTCTATGCCCCGATCGATGAAGGCAAGCATGCCGTATGCCTTCTTGACTACCTTATCCACCTGCGTGACTCAACCCCTCACCTTTTGGTTTGTCTCCGACTATGCAACCTGAGATTTTGCAGTCCTATACTTCATTGATTTATTCAATCTAATCTGTAGTTAGAATTCAGACTTTCTGAATTCCGTTTGCCAGTCCCTTTGATCAGTTTTTAAAAAAACTCTAGTTACTTGAACAGAGTCTCCTAGAATTTTTCTTTAGCATTGGTGGGATATTTACCCCGCGTGCCAACCCTAGTCTGGATATCAGACATGGTGACAAGGACGCTGGCATTGACCTTTTCGACCCTTGAGTTAGGGAAGGGACAGATGCATGAGGAGGACCATGTAGGGGTCTGTTGTGCTGGCTCCAGCACTTGATCAAGGTGCTGAAATGCCAGATGGCCATCACACGAAGACTACTGACCAGTACCTATGCAACTGTACCAAAAGGAAAATAGCAGGAGCTGGCCATTCTATACCCCTCCCTCAAGCCCATTGTGCTATCTTTGGAATATGTACCTAAAGTCCATTTTTACCTATCACTTATTTCCCTTGCCCTTAAAAAAAAAATCAATTAACCTAGCATTCAGTCTTTTGAGGGCAGCCCAGATTTCCATGGAAAAAGTGCTTCCTGATTTCATTCCTGAAGGTCCCATGTTCTGGATTCCTCCATCAGAGGGTAGATACAAAGTATTTCCTATCAAATCTTAACATTTTAAATACCTCCAAGGTCACAGCTCCATCTACTAAACCCCAGGGAGTATAAACCAAGTCTATCCAACCGGGACTCAAATTTTAACCCTTTGAGTTCTGGTATCATTCTGGGGAATCTACACTTGCCCCACCAAGGCCACTTTTCTGAAGTATGGTACCCAAAACCAAACTCTACTCCAGATAAACTGACCAAGGTGCTGTGAAACTCCCAACATCATTTCCTCACTTGTATTCCAGCCAGCTTGAGATAAAGGCCAATGCCATTAGCCTTTTTGATTTACTTTTTGTATCTATTCACTAGTTTTGACTTGTGTGGATGAATGCTCAAACCTCTCTGTTCTTCTGCAGCTCCTAGTCTTGTACTCTTAGAGACAAATGAGAATATTTTCTTTGACTCTAAAGTTGCTCACCTCCCATTGAGTTCCATCTGCCACAGTTTTACTCACTGTCAGTTCTGACCTGTTGTAACTTTCTGCTGTCTCTACAATTTGTAATGCCACAACTTGGGGGGATACAAATCTTATTCCTTCATCTAAGTCATTACTATAAACGGTGAAAAGTTTGAGATCCGAGTGCAGATCCATTGGGAACAAAACTTATTACGCCCTGCCAATTAGAAAATGTTGGCTATTTCTGTCCCCCCAACCAATTACAAGTCACAAGGTTATCAATTCCGTGTGCTCGTATTTTATCAAATGCCTGCTGAAAATCTATGTGAACAACATCTAGATACCCACTTATGTGCAATGCTAGTGACCTCATCAAAAAAAATTAACTAGACATGGCCTATCCTGCACAAGTGTGTGCTGACTCAGCTTCATCACCTGCTGCTTCTCCAATTGTACCACTGTCACCAGTGGATCCCCCCACTCCTGGTGAGTCTGTGGTTACCTGGTTTCCTCTTCGCTGCTTCCCAATCCATAGAGATTTAATTAATTTTGATTTTAATGCATCTGCAGTTTCCTCACTTCATATCTGCACTAGGGTATTTAAAAAGCAGGTCTTTGACCCCCTGAATGAACTGCACTGAGAATTGACTGGAGTTTGCTCATCAATATTGGGATTAATTGTAGGATTGGCAGAATTGGGTGCCTGGAGGTGATTCACTGCTACCTGGACACTGATGGATTGTGTTGGGACACCCTCTAGTGGTCAAATACATAAATGGCACCATTTGAGGTCAGGTGATTAATCACAGAAATGCTGGAAGTAGTCTCTGTAACTGAAGTTATTGTAAGTTGACTATTTTTTGTGTAAAAGAAAAACTTGAACTGCAGGTTCAACATTTACCAACTGATGTGTATTTACTTTTGTGCAATAGCTATCAGCTGATCTTTTGCTTCATAACATTACTGCTGATGTCTGCTGAAACTGAGAATAAAATCTTAATTGAATTACTTCAGTTTAAGCACTTTCCATCCAGTGTTTCTCTGCTCACCAGACTTGATCTGTCATGTGACACTGAGCTCACCTTTTACCTTTCCTCATTCTTGTCATGAGGTTGGCATTTATTGCCCAACCCTAGTTGCCCTGAGATGGTGATTTTGGGTCATCGCCTTGAGCAGTTTGATGCAACTGAGGCCACTCTGGTCAACCGTGTTGGTGTTTGACTGGCGTCAAATATAGATCCAGACTGAGTAAGAATGGCAAGTTTCCTTCCCTAAAGGACAGCAGTGAACCGTATGAATTCTTACAACAATCGACAGCTTCCAGACTTTTATTTCCAGATTTTATTTTGAACTGAAATCCAATCCTCTAATTGCCATGATGTGTCTGTTCCACTCCTTTTTTGCTTACTCGCCCAGTTCCATAATCACTCCATTGCTGTTACCCTGCGTTATAATAAAACATCAGCCACACTGGTGGCAGGGCCCCTATTGACAATTGTATTTAGTTTTATTTTCCCCAGTTGCCCCTCGGTCAGGCTCCTTCCCTTGCTAAAATAAGGTGGAACTGCCTTGCACGAATAGAGAATGCAGGCATCCACTTCTGGTTTGCTCACAGTCTGGAGTCAGTGAGTTGGATATTTGTGGGGAAAATGCACCCCCTAAATTGCTGTGATTATTCACAGGATGTGTGTAGTGAATTCACATCTTTAATGACATTTTTCTCTCGTGATTGTTTATGCAGGAGTGAGGCTCATTTTGGGCAAATGGTGCCCAACATGACACATTTCACATTCCGCTACTCCAACCAAGTAGAAAACCTTACCTGCTTTCCTCTCGACAATTTACTAGCTATTCAACCCTAGCCTTGATGCCTGAATTCCTCTTAGCTTCTCTAAATCTTTGCATCCTGCACTCTGGGCTTTGATTCCTGGTAATTTTTGTTTTACAAAAGTAATGGATAGTAAAAGACCGGCCTGTGTCTCCGTTACAATGTCTTTTGCATTGTAATAGAGACACACTCCCACCTCACCTGCAGCCATGTGATCAGGGGGGTGAAAGAAGAGTTTTAAAAACCTGGGCTAATTTTGGGGAGTGGGAAAACCACTGGAAGTTACTTCAGGTCAGAGGGCAATTAAATATGGTACCTTCCAACCTCTTGCACAAGGTGACCTCTGCCCCAGCCAGGAACAGGTCCAGCTCTCACTTGAAGAAATTCAGCGAATCAGTGTTCGTGACCTGTTCTACAGGGCCGTTATTCTCCGGGAAAAGAAATGCCTCACATTCAACCTAATTCTGGCTTGCTTAACTTTTAAATAAAATGCCTGCTACCCACCTAAACCATCTAGTTGAAATAATTGGCCTACATAATTGCAATCAAGGCCCTCCCATTTTATGAGCCTTGATCAAATCACCCAAGTCTGTACTTTGTTAAAGTACACAGACCCAGCTCTTCCTGCATATCTGGGTAACTGTAAGGTTGTCAACACTTTTTAGATAAGCAAGGCAAGAATCAACTGAGTCTGAAAAGCTTTAGAATGTTCCTAAACTCTTAAATTTATTGACATTGCAGCTAACTACTTTCCAGATAAAGATGCCATGCAACCTTATCTGGAGAATACAACTCCAGCTCATGATCGGTTTATCTGTTTTGGGAAATGGGTTAATTTGCAACTATGACTTTAAACTGCTTTTTGTGATATGAAGCATCACAGCCTGGGCTTTATGTTCTGACTCAAGTCTGTTGCTGAGTAGAATAACCAAAAATGGGAGCCTTTTTTTTTCTCTTTCAACTAACTGCCAATAGCTGTCTTTTGATTATCTTTGTCAACCGTCAGGTTCCTTATTTGTCTTTGAGGAAAGGAGTAAGTTGGTCTGCAAAACTGTCTGTCTCACTGCAACTTTTGGAGTAGGTGTGATCCAGCATGCTGTCCGATTTCAGTCAAGATCCCACAGTCCTTTGCATCGAATGTCAATGGAGCAAAATGGTCCATTCTGTGTTCGGCCGCTGATTCCAATCTAGTCAACTGTAATATTTTCTTGATTTATATTGACTGCACACGGGTTAGCTTCATTTGCTGTTTGTACTTTACCCCATTATGCTCTTTGACCAGGTATTCACCCTGCTAATCCAGGGTTTAATTCCATTTCTTAAGTCCAAGTCTGGGTTCCAGCCAAGCATTGCCCTGACTCTTTTTCCCCCACCAGATGTTAATGAATCTTTTAAAATGGTGGTTACCAAAAAATCCAAAATTGTTGTGATTAAGGAGTTTGTGCATTAGTCTTGAGGCTCTCCTCCGCACCCTTTCCAAATCCTCAATATCCCCTTCATGTGAGGGGATGAAAACCAAGCACAGTATTCTAACAGGCCTAATCAAGGTCTCTTACAAGGACACAATAGTGTACACTGGCCTGTAATGAACTGACAATACATCCTAGAATGCTGTTTGCTAAAGTGATAGCTCAGGGTCCTGCTTCAAGAATGAAGCTGGACCCTGAGCTACTGGTTGCTTGCCATTTCAACACTCCCCCCTGCTCTCATGCTCACATCTCTGTCCTGGGATTGCTGCAGTGTTCCAGTGAACATCAACGCAAGCTCGAGGAACAGCATCTCATCTACCGATTAGGCACACTACAGCCTGCCGGACTGAACATTGAGTTCAATAATTTCAGAGCATGACAGCCCCCCATTTTACTTTCATTTTTAGTTATTTATTCTTCCTTGTTTTTACATTCTTTTTTACATTTTTTACAATTTTTTTTTTTGCATTTATTTCATTTCATAGTTTGTTCAGTTTGCTTACCCACTTTTTTTCAGGTTTGCACTTGCTGCTGTTCAATATTCAGTGTATTAACACCTAATCTGTACTAATGCTTTGTCTTTCAACACACCATTAACATATTGTTTGCCTTTGCTCCGTGACCTTTTGGTCAGCTATGTGGCCTGGTCCAATCTCGACCTGCTTTGTTATCTCTTGCCCCACCCCCACCTCACTTGCTTATAACCTGTGACTTTTCTAATATTTGTCAGTTCCGAAGAAGGGTCACTGACCTGAAACGTTAACTCTGCTTCTCTTTTCACAGATGCTGCCAGACCTGCTGAGTGGTTCCAGCATTTCTTGTTTTTATTTCAGATTTCCAGCATCCGCAGTATTTTGCTTCATTCTTGATATTGGCCTTCAATCTTTAGACATTGATCCACTAAAACACCCATCTCTCACTCTGGCTCTTTTCTCTGCAGGGTGTATGTTTTGCATGACCATGTCTCCCAGCACATTGAAATCTGCTTACAGTAGTTGAACATCCTCTACAGTCCTGGTTCCTGTATATATCCTGCTGGTGTTCACCAGCTTGGATCATTCTCTCCAGTTCCTACATCTAAATTGTTAATACAACACCAATCCCTGGGAGAGACAACTGGCAACCATTTTCTGGCTGGGCATTCAGCCAATTTTCAACCTAATTAGCAGAGATTCCACAAGTTTCTATCTTGTAGCAGGGCCTCTTATGTGGTACCTTATCTGGAGCTTTACAAAAATCATGGTAGATAATGCCTGAGAGTTAACCCTCATCCAATAATCTGGTGACTTCAAAACATTCAATTAAATTGGTAAGACATGACATTTTCTGGGAGCTATGTTGGGTGCCCCTGGTCTGGCCTTCTCTGTCTGAGTGGCCATACAGGTCATCCCTAATGTTTGTGAGTATCTTACCTAGCATTGGTGGTGAGCTAGTAGACCCATGCTCACCTGGTCCTGCCTCATCCTCAAATAATTGTAGCCTCTGAGACCCAGGCCTCATTACAGCCTTTGTTCAAGCATGGACACAGGAGCTGAATTCATGAGGTGAGGTGAGTGACTGGCCTTGATGTTAAGGCAGCATTTGACTGAGTATGGCATCAAGGCGACCTAGCATCATTGAAGTCAATGGGCAACAGAGAAAACTCTCCACTGGCTAGAATTCGATCAAGCGCAAAGGAAGATGTTTGAGGCCAAGCTGGAGTACCTTCACCATCCAGACGCCTGCCGCGGTTTACGAAGAAGACCCTCCACCACCTCAAGGGCAACTAACTAGCCATCAGCAATCAAAGCCGGTAATGCTATAGCTCAAGAACGAATTAAAGAAATGAAGCTTTTTCATTCAACTGAACTGTTTTCTGATGCATGCAAGTAATTACTCAAGCTGCACACCAGGTGGTGCTGCTCGAACAATCTGAAGCTCTGTACTTCACATTGTTCTAGTGGAGTGTGTAACTGCTCAGTGCCATTGATTTAGGGAAGGGGAGAATAGGGCTCCTGCCAACTGTCAATCAATCCCTGCCAGAAATCTGCCCTCCTGATGAAAGGAAAGTGCCCAGCTGCAAATTTATTTTCTTTCTGCCTTGAAGGAAATCATGCAACCTGCTGCTTATTGCGGAGTTGAGTGAGCCTCTACCAGCAAAAGGCATACACTTCCCTGAGAGCAGCCCAAGCCTCTTGGATGTACTTGATCAAACACCGTCTTGGCTTGCTTCTGTTTGCTGCTCCATTCGAAACCTGTCATCGCTTCCTTTTCATCCCTCGAGTGATAACATGCCACATCACTGATTTACTAACAGGGATGGTTTCAGTGGGGTGAGTGGGCTGTGCAGCTTTCCTGCAGTGTTTGGTGCTGGGACATGTTCTGTCCTTTGCTTATCCAGCTTCAGACCCTATTAAACTGGGTCATGTTTCCTTCGCTGCCTAAAAAAGACAAGTCTAAAGTGGGAAAATCAGCCAGAACCGAGACAGGAACAGTCTGAACAAAGTGAGTTGCCAATTCCCCACCCTCGCTGTCCCTTTTCTGTAATACAGAAAATGTCGGAGAAACAGAATGACTCCGCTTGTGAAAGAGGAAAACCTTTTTTTGTGTGCCAATACCAGCACACACATGATGGGCCGAATGACCGCCTCCTTTGCTGTATGATGCTAAAGTGCTTTTAAGGCACTAACCTGCTGCAATGGAGCTTTGCTGTTGACTCTCGTCCCACACCTTCCCCACATAGCCATTTTAACCCATGTGTGTGAGAGGCTGTTTGAGTTGAGACTGACTGGACCTTGCGCACACTCTTGTTCACTAGGTAATGATTCTTGCACAAGGTTAGTAACCCCAGCTTCTCTACCCCTCCCACTCATGGTGCTGAGGCTTGTTCCTACTGATTGATCCGCTGAAGTGTAGCATTTTACAACTGGGCTGAAAAAAGGCTCTAGCTTTAAATGAATAAAGGCAACTGAAAGTAGTTTTATATTATAATTTTGTGCTCCAACTACCAATAAAGCGAATGCCTGCTGCCTTAGGTACTGAGCTATTTTAAAATGTTAATTTATTCTCTGGATGTGTGTGTCGCTGACAAGGCCAGTGTTTAGCGCCCATCTCTTAATTGCCCCTTGAGAAGGTGGCATTCGGCTGCCTTCTTGAACCGCTGTGGTTCTCTGGTGAAGCTACTGCCATGTGGTGTTAGGCTTAGCTCTGCTGTTCCGCGAGTTAGGTAAGCTCTGGAATTGCCTCCTTTATACCTCTCCATCTCTCCACCCCTCTCTCCTCCTTTTGGATGCTGCTTAAAATTTACCTCCTTGACCCGACCTAATGTCTTTCCCTTCAGTTCGGTGTCAATTTGTCTCCAATTATGCTCCTGTGAAGCACCTCAGGATATTTTTCTGTATTAAAGAAAGAAAGACTCTGACTTGTACAATATCTTTCATGCCCTCGGGACCTCATAGGGCACTTCACAGCCAATTAAGTTCTTTATGAAGTGTCGGAATATAAGGACAGGAAGAGGCCATTCAGCCCCTCAAGCCTGTTCCATGGCTGTTCTGTGACAAACCTATCTTTGTCCCAATCTTTGCCTCTTTGATAGATTTTTGTTAGCTGAAGGCGTTAGTCTCAGATTTAAATGTAACAATTGATCAACTGCCATTTCCGGAAGAGATTTCCAAACTTCTACCACCCTTTGTGTGCAGAATTGTTTCTTAACTTCACTCCTGAAAAGTCTGCTAACTTTTAGTCTCCCCAGTCCTAGATTCCCCAACCAGCAGAAATATTTTTTCTCTCATGAAAAGGTGCTAGGTCGAATTATGCCTTTTTATAATCCACCAGCTGGAAACCTGAATATTAAACTGGTGGAGACGAACCATTCAAACCTTGCAAGCTTTGACCTCTGCCTGCTGACCGTGAGCACCAAGGTATAGACTGTTGTTGACGGTTTAATTGTTCTGTGTTTATTGTGTTAGTCTGTTCACCGATTGATGCTCACTGTGCTTAATTACTTAAGCCTAGGGGTGGGTGGGGGGAGTTAGAGAGTGGAGAAGTTTCTGGAAAGAAGAGACAGAGACCCCCCCCCTTGAAGAAAATCAGTTGGCTTGCTGTCTCCCAGAGAACCGCCGAATTAGTGTCCACATCTTCAAACTGGAAGCCTCCTCAGGACCACCAAAGGGAAGTCATGCTACCACCATATTCGGCCTGAAGCCAGCCAAGTCACCAACCTACACAGAGTATATCCCTTTATTTCTCTGGACTCTAATTCGCCAAATCTATCTATCCTCACACTGTAACCTATCTGTGTGTGAGAGAGAAGGTTGAAGTGGGTTTTATTAGTTTACTTAGATCTGTTTAAGTACAATCAAGTTAGCCACTTTCTTTGTAAAACTCAAGAAAACCTGTCTGATTTTTTTTATGATCACGGTGTGTAAACAGTTAAACATTCATTGAATTGGCAAGTAATAAATGTGTTATGGTCAAACAAGGAGAGGGAAAAGAGGGGAGTCTCTCGCCCCCTCCTCACCTGATTGTAACGCTCTCTGTCTTAATCGCCCCTTAACGTGAACATTTTGATCAAATCACCTATTAACCATCTAAATTCCAGCAAGTTTGTGTAATCTCTCCTTTTATTGAATTGTTGGATTCCAGGCAGAATTCTGCTAAATCTGCAGGTAGTGTAGTGGTATTGATAGTGTACTGGTAATCCTGAGGCCTAGACTCATGCTCTAGTGCTATGATGGGGTTTGAACTCATGGTGAGTCAGGAAACTTAAATTCAATTAATTATTCTCAAGTAGAAAGCAAGTGTCAGTAATAATGATGAAACTACTGGATTTTTTCTTAAAAAGCCCACCTGGTTCAGAAATGCTCTTTAGGGAAGGAAATCTGCTGTCCTGACCTGGTCTGGCCTACGTGTGACTCGAGACCCACAGCAATGTGGTTGACTCTTAACTGCCCTCTGAAATGGCTTGCAAGCCAAAGTCCCTCAGTTCTATCAAACTGCTACAGAAAAATCAAAAAAGAATATAACTGAATGGACCATCCTCATATTGACCTAGGTATTGGAAATGACAAAGGCACACCCTACCCAGTTGATCCTGCAAAGTCCTCCTCGCTAACATCTGGGGCCTTGTGCCAAAATTGGAGAGCTATCCCACAGACTAGTCAAGCAACAGCCTGATATAATTATACTCACCAAATCATACCTTGCGATGTCCCAGACTCCTTCATCACCATCCCTGGGTGTG
This sequence comes from Heterodontus francisci, assembly GCF_036365525.1. Lineage (NCBI taxonomy): Eukaryota > Metazoa > Chordata > Chondrichthyes > Heterodontiformes > Heterodontidae > Heterodontus > Heterodontus francisci. The sequence goes on along the minus strand of NC_090402.1, from coordinate 45,612,764 downwards.
TCCTTTCCCACTGGCAGGCCAGACACCAGAGGTGGCGGCACAATGGTATACAGTCAGGAGGGAATGCTCCTGGGAGTTCTCAACATTAACTCTCAACCTTATGGAGTCTTATAGCAGGTCAAACCTCCTGCTGATTGCCACCTACTGTCCTGTCTCAGTACTCCTCCATGTTGAACACCACTTGGAAGAAGCACTGAGGGTAGCAAGGGCATAAAATATACTCTGAGTAGCAGACTTCAATCACCATTACCAAGAGTGGCTCAGTAACACCACTACTGACCGAGCTGGCTGAGTTATGAGGAGCATATCTGCTAGACTGGGCCTGCGGCAGGTGGTGAGGGAACCAACAACCAACTTGATCTCATCCTCACCAATCTACCTGTCACAGATGCATCTATCCACGACAGTAGTGGTAGGAGTGACCACCAGTCAGTCCATGTGGAGACGAAGTCTCATCTTCACACTGAGGACATCCTCCGTTGTGTTTTGTGGCACTGCCACGGTGCTAAATGGGATAGATTCAGAACAAATCTAACAGCTCAAAACTGGGCACCCATGAGATGCTGTGGGCCATCAGTGGCAGCAGAATTGTATTCAACCACAATCTGTAACCTCATGGCCTGGCATATCCATAACTCTAGCATTACCATTATGCTAGGGGACCAACCCTGGTTCAATCAGGAGTGTAGGAGAGCATGTCAGGAGCAGCACCAGGCATAACCTAAAAATGAGTTACTAACTTGGTGAAGCTCCATGCATGCTTAAATGGACCAGCCATATCAATACCGTAGCTACAAGAGCAGGTCAGAGGCTGGGAATTCAGCGATGAGTAACTCACCTCCTGACTCCCTAAAGCCTGTCTACCATCTACAAAGCACAAGTCCAGGGGTGTGATGGAAAACACTGTAATTGCCTGGATGAGTGCAGCTCCAGCAACACTCGAGAAGTTCGACACCATCCAAGATAAAACAGCCCACTTGATTGGCACCCAATCTACCAGATTAAATATTTGTGCTCTCCACCACTGGCACACAGTGACAGCAGTTATGCACCATCTGCAAGATGCACTGCAGCAACTCGCCAAGGCTCCTTCGACAGCAGCTTCTGAACTTAAGACTTCTACAACCTAGAACGACAAGGGCAGCAGACAGATGGGCACACCACCAACTGCAAGTTCCCCTCCAGGTCACAGAACATCCAGACTTGGAGCTATATTGCCATTCCTTCACTGTCGATGGGTTAAAATCCTGGAACACCCTACCAAACAGCACTGTGACTACTTACACCACATGGACCACAGGTGGATAAAGGGATTTTAAGAAAGTGTTTGATAAAGAACCACAAAAAAGCCTGGATAGCAACATTGACGCTTATGGAATAGGAGGGTCAATATGAAATTGAACAAGAAATTAGCTTAAGGACAGAAAACAGTGAGTCTTGGTAAATACTTGTTTTTCAGACTGGAGGATGGTAGCCAGTGGTGTTCCCCAAGGGTCAGTGCTAGGACCACTGCTTTTTTGCGATATATAGATGACTTGGATCTTGGAATACAAAGTAGAATTTCAAAATTTTCCGATGACACTAAACTTGGAGGAGTGGCAAACAGTGAGAATGATATCATCGGCCTGCAACAGGACATAGGCTAGCGGAATGGGCAAACAAGTAGCAGATTTAACTTAATACAGACAAATGTGAGGTGTTGCATTTTGGCAGATAGGATAGGGTGAGGCAATATAGACTTAATAGGGCAGTTCTAAACAGTGTGCAAGAACAGAGGGACCTGGGGGTGCATGTGCATCGATCTTTGAAGTTGGCAGGACATATTGATAGTGATTAGTAAAGCATATGGGATGTTGGGCTTCATAAATAGAGGTATTGAGTACAAAAGCAGGAAAGTTAAGTTGAACGTTTATAAAGCTCTGTTAAGCCCCAACTAGAGTATTGCATCCAGTTCTAGTCACCACACCAGGAAAAATGAGGATTTCAGTTACAAGGTTAGGTTGGAAAAACTGGGGTGGTTCTCCTTAGAACAAAGGAGATTGAGGGGAGATTTGATAGAGGTTTACAAGATTATGACAGGCTTAGATAAGTTAGACAAGGCTAAGCTGTTCCCATTAACTGATGGTACAAGGACCAGGGGACATAGATGTATGATTTTGGGCAAGAGATGCAGGGAAATTGTGAGGAAGAACTTTTTTATGCAGCAAGTGGTAATGACCTGGAACTCACTGCCTATTAAGGTGGTGGAAGCGGAGACAATCAATGATTTCAAAAGGAAATGGGATGGGCACTTGAAAAAAATAAACTTGCAGGACCATGGGGATCGAGCTGGGAGTGGGACTGACTGTATTGCTCTACGAAGAGCCGGCATGGACCCGATGGGCCAAATGGCCGCCTTCTATGCCATAAATGACTATGATAGTGGTTCAAGTAGGTGACTCATCACCACCTTTTCAAGGGCAATTAAGGATGGGCATTAAATGCTGACTTTGCCAGTGACGCTCACCTCCCATAAACGAAAAAAAGAAAACTCCCTCCAAGGCCAGTATATCTTTCCGAAGGTGTGGTGCCCTGAGCTGCTCACAGTACTCCAGGTGTGGTTTAAATAGGGCTTTGTATAGCTGAAGTGTGACTGCTACTCCCTTGTGTTCTAGTCGTCTAGATATAAAGGCCACCATTCCATTAGCTTTTTTGATTATTTTCTGTACTTGTTCATGACATTTTAATGATCTATGTATCTGGACTCCAAGTCTCTTTGGACTTCCACTGTTTCTAGCTTTTCACCATTTAGGAAGTACTCTATGGCCAAAGAACAGTACAGCACAGGAAAAGGCCATTCGGCCCTCCAAGCCTGCGCTGATCTTGATGCCTGTCTAAACTAAAACCTTCTGCATTTCCGGGGACCGTATCCCTCTATTCCCATCCTATTCATGTATTTGTCAAGATGCCTCTTAAACGTCGCTATCGTACCTGCTTCCACCACCTCCCCCGGCAACAAGTTCTAGGCCCTCACCACCCTCTGTGTAAAGAACTTACCTCGCACATCCCCTCTAAACTTTGCCCCTCTCACCTTAAACCTATGTCCCCTAGTAACTGGTTCTTCTACCCTGGGGAAAAGCTTCTGACTATCCACTCTGGGGAGAGTGTGAGGGAGTTGGTCTTTTAGGGAGCTGGCACAGACACGATGAGCCAAATGGCCTCCTTCTGTGCTGTAACCATTCATATGATGATTCTAGGGATAAATATTGGTCAAGACACTAAGGAAGATGGTGCATGGGATCTTTTATGCTCACCTGAGAGGGCAGAGGGCTGCCTCAGTTCAACATCTGATTGGAAGACGGATTAAACAAAGTACATGAATGAGCTGACCTGCAGATCTGAAGCAGCAGATCAGAAGCTGACTCTTGACAAAAGCTGGAATACTTGCTCATAGTGGAAGAAATGCAAACTCTACATTTTTACAGTTTCCGAACTAAGAATGAAAGCTTTTCACAACACCAGACTCTTGCGCCTTTCAAACTAGAGTTATAAATGGTGTTTTTTTTTCTAGTTATGCATTCAGACTGTTTACCTCCATGTGAGAGGACAGATGAGGCCTTGGTTTAACATCTCATCTGAAAGACTGAGCACTGCACGAGAGCAGCAGCCCAGATTTTGTGTTTAAGTTCTACAAAGTGGGGCTTGAACCCACAACCTATCTGATTTAGAGGTAAGTGTGCTCCTCACTGAGCCACAGTTGATACTATGAAGCTCTATGTGAATTCCAGAAACAGTATCTCATCTTTCTACTCGGCACATTCTAGCCTTTCTGGACTGAAGTCAGTAACTTTAGACTTTAACTGCTGCTCCCAATTCTCTCAGACAGCAGATGTGGGTACTGGACGATGGATGCAGCAGAGCCAGTGGGAGCTGTGTAGATTGTAGGTTAGTGCGTGGGGTGGTCAATATCTCCCGCCACATTCCCGAGTCACAGGAGCTTCTCCTCTTGGCCAAATTTCCATGCTTCCCTGCCCCTCTGCTGTAACCATTTACACCTTCTCCGGACCCATATTTTGTTTCTTTACTTGTCCCATTATCACACGCTTTGCACCATCATCCCCTTTGTCACATAATCACCCCTGCAGTCCACCTTAGACCTTTCCCTTTTCCCTGCTTGCTTAAAACCTGTTTATCTCTAACCTTTCCCAGCTCTTTGCAGGGTGAAGTGTCATTTTCCTGAAAGATTAACCCTGTTTGTCACTCCACGGATCCTGTCTGTGTACCTCCAGCACGCTTGAAACATCTAATTTATTTTGTGTATATCCTGGCAGGACAAAATCACAAATATGGCAGAGGTCTCAAATGTGTTGTCACTAAACAAATAGAGGACGGCTTCAGTGGATTGGACACATTCGTAAGTTGGAAGATGGTCACAAGGCCCTTCTGTATGGTGATGCAGTTGGGGCCAGATGTCCAGTGGAATACCCAAAGCTCTGCTTCAAGGATGCTTGCAAGTGTAACATGAAGGCCCTAAATGTTGACTATCACACCTGGGAGTCACTAGCTGGTAAAAGAGGGAAATGGTGACACGTCCTGTGGACTGGTGTGCACTACCACGGCAACCAGTGGCCACAGCAGCTTGGCAACAGGCACCAATGTCAAAAACAACAACTCACAACGTCACTTGGCAGCTTCCTGTGCAGCACTTGTTGTAGAACCTACCTCTCAAGGAGTGGCCTTCACAGTCATCAGCAAAGGTGCACCAAGAGAAGACACTGCACCTAAATGGATTGTTTGCTTCTGTAGATGGAAGGATGCCAACCAAAAATACTCAACAGATTCCAATTTTTCACCAATCCACCACATCAAGGCCATCTTGAAATAATGGGAGCAGACAGTAGATCTCCATGCTGGAGCTATTGAGGAGTAAATGCTTGCTCAGGTCTGCAAATGAGACCTGAACTGAGCCCGACAGAACTCCATCCGACCCCGCGCCCAACCCGACCGGACCTCAGTTAACCTACCTTCACTTTGTTCCTTACCTGCACAAGCTTAAAATAACTGTAGCAAAACCACCTTTTAAAGTCCAAAAAGTAAATTAACATTAAAGTCACTTATCTGAGGTAGTGATATAGCGTGTCCAATCAGGCCCGACCTGACCCGAGCCCGACACGTCATCGGGTCCCATCGGGCTCGGGTCGGGTAGCAGGCCTTTATTGAGGACACAATTCACAGCAGGCCCTTAGGAAGTCTTTGAGACTTGTTAAGTTCTGAAAGAAAATATTAGGGTTCCTTCACAAGTACGGTTTACTGCTCCTGTATATCCTGTGTCAACTGGCCTTAGTCAAAAAAATTTAATCCTTTATGAAAAAAGAAAGACTTGCATTTATATAGCCTCTTTCACGATGACAGGACATCCCAAAACACTTTACAGCCAATGATGGACATCTGAAGTGTTGTCATTGTTGTATTGGAGGAAACATGGCACCCAATTTGTGCACAGCAAGCTCCCACAAACAGTTCATGGATGTATCTCAATTATATGGAAGGGACTGGACCCCACAAAGGAGCGGCAGGTGCTCCTCATATTCAGATAGGGAAGAAATTGTTTTATTTAAATGATGTCATGTGGTATATGGTAACAGCTGATCCTTCTGTAATACTGCCCTCTCTGCTGGGAGGCTATATTGAATAAAGGAGTGAAACAACATGGCCAAATAAGTAGAGTTTCTGTGTGCGTTATTTCCAGTCCAAACACCACAGAAAGATGGCGGCAAGGAAGGGATGGATTTTTAATTTTACATTTCATTGGAATAATCAAGGAACGGAGAACATTGTGACACTCCTGAAGTTAAATTTGAGGATGTTTGAGCAGTTTAGAAATTGCTGAGTGTGCATATGTCACGTTCCTGCACAGCTCGCTAAGTCAGATGTGAACTGTGAGCAGATGAGCATTTAAATTGAGTGGTGTATGTAGTTACATGGACTGGCGCAAAAAGCTTATTTGGGGTCAATGGGGGAATTCAATCCTGAGAAAGAGGCCTGAAGTAAGTAAAAACGAAGGCTTAGCATTTGGATGAAAGCAAATAAAATAGATGATGAGAATAAAGTTAATGTCTTCCCCTCACCATGTTGGGGTCAGATGCCATTGATGTGTCTAACCAGAGTTGCCTGACAGACCTCAGTATTATGAGATACACTGAAATAAATGAGATTCTGGACTCCTATTATGGCATCAAAGGTAACAGTTGCCAAGTGAGTCTGTAGTGGATTACATTCTTGAGTTAACGAAACTCTCCTGCCACTGTGGGTATGGTGCGAACTTAGAGATAAACCTTAGAGAGAATTTCGTTGGAGTCCTGAAGAACAATAAAATCCAAGCTGAGCGGCTGAGTGAAGGAAATAAACTGACATGGAGGGAAGCCTGTGATGAGGCCCTGGCCACAGAAACAGCAGAAAGAGATAGTTGCAAATTGCAAGTTTTCTGTAGTTGCAGGCCTGAGGTGTGTGTAGCTTTCTCTGTTTGAAAGTTCAGTTTGAAGACAGGGGATCACTTCTCTGCTGCACAGGTTGAAATTGTAGAATTCACAGCGGGTCGCCTTCCTTTCTTCTTCTTTGATTTTCTCCCAGCTCTCAGCTGGCCAAGCTTTGGTGGTGCTTCATCCTGGGTCTTTCCTTTCTCTCTTCTGAGAGCTACCTTTAAAGCTAAAATGTTCTCACATCTTGTCTCTGTTGGGAGACAGAGATTTTCCTCCCTGTGGTGACCGACAATGGCCCAGGATGTGGATGCTTCACACTTTCTTTGTTTCAGAAGAACCCATTCAATTCAAAAATATCTCTTGATCGGTTTAGTTTAGTTTAGAGATACAGCACTGAAACAGGCCCTTCGGCCCACCGAGTCTGTGCCGACCATCAACCACCCATTTATATACTAATCCTACACTAATTCCATATTCCTACCACATCCCCACCTATCCCTATCACCTACCTATACTAGGGACAATTTATAATGGCCAATTTACCTATCAACCCACAAGTCTTTGGCATGTGGGAGGAAACCGGAGCACCCGGAGGAAACCCACGCAGACACAGGGAGAACTTGCAAACTCCACACAGGCAGTACCCAGAAATTGAACCCGGGTCGCTGGAGCTGTGAGGCTGCGGTGCTAACCACTGCGCCAATTGGATGGGCGCAATTGATATCTCTTAGCTTGGAATGTATTCTTTTGTTCGTACCAGACAGTAGACAGTTTGAATATAAAAGGCAAGTCATTTGACCTTCGGTGCCCATTTTGCAGCACATTTTCCACCTTTTTAAAAGAAAAGTAAATTTTGATAATTTTTCAGGTTAAGTTCTGGTAGTGTCAATTGCTGCACTTGACGTGAGTGTCCCACTATGGAAACAGAAGTTGTTGTTATCGAGCAAGGAGATTCAGAGTTGTACTCCATAGAGAGCAACAAAAACAACATATGGAAGATGAGAGTAATAGGGCTGAAGATGTAATTTCAGCACCCACAGTAGGAATGAAAGTAGAAGATTCACAACTTACTTCCAGTGTTGATGCAGCTGCAGCAGTGTCTGTTATCTCAAAAGGAGAGTATAAGAAATCCCAAAGACACATTCCTTTATGAAAAACTGGTGTGAAGCTGATTAGTTATTCCAATCACTATCCCAGTCATAGGTCAAATTAGTGTTAGGATGGAATATGATGATGCATCCTATTACTTGCCATTGGTAGTAGTTGGAGGGAACAAAGTCTCTCTGATGAGAAGGAATTGACTTATGATACAGTTAAACTGGGCTGAGTTATTTACAGTAGGGATCAGTAACAGCATGTCTGGCATGGAGAAAGCACGAGGTGGTTTTCGAGCAAGGAGGACAAATGATGAAATTAGGCATCACAGTCAAGATAAAGGACAATGTACAGCAACATTTTGCAAGGCTAGGCCAGTGCCTTACACCCAGTTAGAAGCAGTAAGTGAACAGTTCGATAGATTAGAAAGATCAGAGGCAATTATGAAGTTGAAGGGCAGTGAATGGGCTGCACTCATTGTGGTTGTTAAAAAAGCAGATGGGTCCGTTCAGATTTATGGAGATTACAAGCAAATGGTAAACAAGGTGATGGAAAATGATATTTACCCACTGCCTACCAGTGAAGATTTGTTTTCTAATTTGCCAATGGGAAGGTGTTGAGTGAGGTAGATCTGTCAAATACATACTTGCAATTAGAACTTAATTTAGTTTAGTTTAGAGATACAGCACTGAAACAGGCCCTTTGGCCCACCGAGTCTGTGCCGATCATCAACCACCCATTTATACTAATCCTACACTAATTCCATATTCCTACCACATCCCCACCTGTTCCTATATTTCCCTACCACCTACCTATACTAGGGACAATTTATAATGGCCAATTTACCTATCAACCAGCAAGTCTTTGGCATATGGGAGGAAACTGGAGCACCTGGAGGAAACCCACGCAGACACAGGGAGAACTTGCAAACTCTACACAGGCAGTACCCAGAATTGAACCCGGGTCGCTGGAGCTATGAGGCTGCGGTGCTAATCACTGCACCACTGTGCCACCCTGACAAAAGCAAGGAATTGCTTACCATTCATATACACAAAGTACAAAAGTTTACCATTTGGGGTGTCTGCTGCTTCCACAGTTTTCCAGAGCATCATGGATTGGATACTAAGTGGGATGAAGGGAGTGTGCTGCTTCTTTGATATTCTAATTAACAGTAAGACAGAGGAAGAGCACATTGTAAGGTTGAACAAAGTCCTAGATTGACTTCAAGAGTATGGCATCAAAGCAAAAAAGCACAAGTGTTGTTTTATGGTGTCAAGAGTAACTTACCTGGGTCAACAAATAGATGGTGAAAGTATCCACCCAATGCAGAAGATGGTTGAGGGAGTTTTGAAAGCAAACAGATCAGAGAACAAAGGAGAACTTAGAACATTCATAAGGATCGTTGTGTATTATTCTAAGTTCATCCCTGATATAGCAAACACATTCGCCCCACTGTATAAAATGCTCAAAAACAGAAGCGCGTGAGAGTGGTCTGTTGAGTGCCAGAAAGATTTGAAGAAGTGAAGGAAGCACTGACTAGTGATGTTGTTTTGGTCCACTCTGATCCCAAGAAACAACTGGTTTTAATAGGTGATGCCTCACCACACGGATTAGGTGTGGTGTTATCTCACATAATGGAAGATGGTGTGGAGAGGCCTGTAGCGTATGCTTCACGTATGTTAATGAAGTCAGAGCAACATTACTCACAAGTTGAGAAAGCGGTATTAACCATCATATGTGGTGTTACAAAGTTCTACAAGTACCTGCACAGAAGGAAATTCACTTTGTTAACTGATGTAAGAGGTTCCATTCCTGTACCCCCTTCCTACAGTTCTTGGACTTTGGGAATTACAAGAACAAAATTGCACACGGCACAGATATAGGCTGAACCACAAATTTGTTTATTTAAAAAAGCAAAAAACCCTCCTAACACCCTATTACAAAGACCTCTAAACTAATTCAAAGGACACCACACGACACCTTGATAAACCTTTTCGAAAAAAACCACAGGCAAAACTCCTCGTTTCTGCCCCAAATTCACTCAATTCAAAACCCGAACCCTCCCAGGATTTGGTTGCTACACTTAAAATTGTTTTAAAACTCTCGGCCCCAAATACCCCTTGGATTTGGCTGATAACTTACAATCCTCCACGCAATTGGTCCTTCTGGTGAGAATTGTAGGTCCTTCTCGACTGCAGCCCCCACACTACAAACCCCTTCAAGATTTGACTGAAAAACCTACAATCACCCACATGGCTAGTCATTACCAATGTTGATTGTAGGCCTGGACCTGAGATGTCCAGTCCCCGTCCTTCTTCACATAACTGCAGCGCCAAACCCTTTGACCTTGTCCTTTTTTATGATGATCCTTATTAGGTGGGAGGTATACAGTAAATGGCAGAACCCTTAGGAGTATTGACAGGCAGAGAGATCTGGGCGTACAGGTCCACAGGTCACTAAAAGTGGCAACGCAGGTGGATAAGGTAGTCAAGAAGGCATACGGCATGCTTGCCTTCATCGGCCGGGGCATAGAGTATTAAAATTGACAAGTCATGTTGCAGCTGTACAGATCCTTAGTTAGGCCACACTTAGAATATTGCGTGCAATTCTGGTCGCCACACTACCAGAAGGACGTGGAGGCTTTGGAGAGGGTACAGAGGAGGTTTACCAGGATGTTGCCTGGTCTGGAGGGCATTAGCTATGAGGAGAGGTTGGAAAAACTCGGATTGTTTTCACTGGAACGACGGAGGTGGAGGAGCGACATGATAGAGGTTTACAAAGTTATGAGCGGCATGGACAGAGTGGATAGTCAGAAGCTTTTTCCCAGGGTGGAAGAGTCAGTTACTAGGGGACATAGGTTTAAGGTGTGAGGGGCAAAGTTTAGAGGGGATGTGCGAGGCAAGTTTTTTACACAGAGGGTGGTGAGTGCCTGGAACTTGCTGCCAGGGGAGGTGGTGGAAGCAGATACGATAGCGACGTTTAAGAGACATCTTGACAAATATATGAATAGGAAGGGAATAGAGGGATATGGGCCCCGGAAGTGCAGAAAGTGTTAGTTTCGGCAGGCATCAAGATCGGCGCAGGCTTGGTTGGCCGAATGGCCTGTTCCTGTGCTGTACTGTTCTTTGTTCTTTGAAATATCATGAACACATCTCCTGAAGCCATCCTGTTGGATGGTCAGCACTTAGCGCCTTTTAATCCTTTTCTTGCCTGGTTCAGACAGATCCATTTAGTGCTATCGAAGGGGAGTGCTGATGTGATTTCCCTGACCGAGAACAATGAACTCCACCAAGGTGAGGTAACCCAGGCTCCAAAGCTAATATCCATGAAAGAGGTTTCTCTCCTGTCTTGACAGGAATGAATGCTGTGCTCTGGGGCCAGTTAGTTGTAATAATGGGCTCCCCAATCACTTAACATGATGGCAGTTATCCTGTGTCACTGTTATGATAATGTACCAAATTCCAGTCCTTTAACAGTATCAGTTCTGTTGTGATGTTGGAACGTTTGAAAAATGACTCATCGGAATGCAGCCTGCCTCAGTGTGCTCTGTGTTGAGGTTTGGCTCTTATTCACAGTACTATTGTCCGTGGGGTTTGGGGTTCCTTCCCCATACTCCACAAAGTCCAGTTTTAAAGTCCAGTTGTGGGAGCGGGGGCAGGGGGGAGGAGGAATTCCGATCCCACACTGACCGCCAAGACTTTATGACCATATTTGGTTCCAAGAAGGGGATACCAACCCTAGCATCAGCATGGCATCAGAGGTGGGTGTTGACTCTGATGGCTCATCAGTATGATATTAAATGTAAGTCCGCAAAGGGCGGCACAGTGGCGCAGTGGTTAGCACTGCAGCCTCACAGCTCCAGTGACCCGGGTTCAATTCTGGGTACTGCCTGTGTGGAGTTTGCAAGTTCTCCCTGTGTCTGCGTGGGTTTTCTCCGGGTGCTCCGGTTTCCTCCCACAAGCCAAAAGACTTGCAGGTTGGTAGGTAAATTGGCCATTATAAATTGCCACTAGTATAGGTAGGTGGTAGGGAAATATAGGGACAGGTGGGGATGTGGTAGGTATATGGGATTAGTGTAGGATTGGTATAAATGGGTGGTTGATGGTCGGCACAGACTCGGTGGCCGAAGGGCCTGTTTCAGTGCTGTATCTCTAAACTAAAATCCTGCTAATGCAGATGATCTTTCAAGATTTCCCATGAAGACGGATTGATTTTTAGCCAACGAGTTACCTGTGAATTATTTCACATGCCCAAATAACATACCAGTGTCTGCCAGAGAAGTTAGTGAAGGAACTTGCAGGGATGTCATGCTCAGTAACATGCGAAATAATGTCATGAATGGCCAACCTAAACAGTGTGATGATGAGAAACTACAAGAGTATTGCACACATAGAAAAGAACTGAGTGTAGATCAAGGCTGTCTCCTTTAGGGTGTAAGAGTCATTATTCCACCAAGATTTAGAGAGAGATTATTCGATAAACTACATCAAGAGCACACAGGGATAGTCCGTATCGAAAGGTAGACAGACATATTGAAGAATTGGTGAAAAGTTGTGAAGTGTGTTTCACAATGAGAAATGATCCACCCAAAGTTCCTTTCATTCCATGGTCAAACACAAGGAAACCATGGGTACAATTACATGTCAATTTCTTTGAAGTGGAAGGGAAAGAGTGCTTTGTTTTTGTAGATGGCTATAACAAGTGGATAAATGTTGAATTCATACCCAATACCATAAGTGCCAAAACTGTTGAGGTTTTCAGAAGTTGGTTTGCAATGTATAAGTTGCCAGAGGTGTTGGTGTCAGTTTATGTCAGAAGTGTTTGGAATATTTCTGAGTAAGAATGGAGTCTAACAAACTCTGGTACCACCATATCACCCAGCATCAAATGGTGCTGCAGAAAGGAGTGAGCAGATTGTGAATAGGTCTTTGCAAAAGTATTTGCTAGGTGACAGGCCAGGCAGTGATTCCCATGTTTCCCTTCGACTCAGGCTTGACAATTTTCTGTTCTTTTACAGAATAACCCCACAGTCTACAACAGGTTGCTCACCTTATGTGTTAAACACACCTAGGACAAGATTTAATTGGCTTAAGCTTGATCTCAAGAGCAAAGTAAGAGAAAAGCAAGACAAAGTGAAAATGAGTCATGATATACCAGGCATGAAACTTAGATTGTTCAATACTGGTCAGAGGTCAAACCACCAAGATGGTAAGGAGAAGTATATGTTTGGAATTGTTGTAAGGAGACTAAATGCATTCACGTATCTAGTGAAGACTGGAGAGAGACTCCATCAGTGTCATGTAGATTATTTGCTTGAACGAGGGAATATGATGAAAGGAGAGAATGATAACCCTCCTTTAGTCCAAATTCCACCTATAGTCATAGTGGAAGTCAGGAAGAAAGGGAAAGTCACAAAGAAACTGAAAGTTTGCCAGTATCACAGAATCCACTGTTAAACCAAAGTGAACCAGGGGCTTTGATTAAGACTAATCAGTCAATGTCACAGTCCCAGCCATTAAGTGGAGTTGGTAGTCAAGGTCAAAGTTCAGGTTTGACACAGTCAGAAATGTTGAGAGAGCACAGTCAAGCTCATGGAAAAGGAAATGGGAGAAAGAGGCAGAAAGAGATTTAGCCAGGTAGATTAACTGTCAGTATGTAGGAAGGAAGAAGCAAGAAGTTAAAGAGGAATTGGGAAATTGTAAGTATAAACCTACTTCCCATTCCAAGAGAGGTTAAGTTTTTTAAATTATTGTTTTGTCAAATAAAAGGCCATTAGAATAAATGATCTGTTGAAATACTTGAAGTAGTGCAGTTAGATACTGTGTGTATGCAAATGGTACACAAAGTACATGATAGATATACATATTCCAGTATTATTTCAGTTCGTTTTATTATTTCTTGTCAAATAATGATTTTCGTTATACACATACTAATACTGAGGGAATTTTTTTTTTTACATGTGATTTACTCTGGTTGTACTGGTCATATCTGTATTGGTTGTGATTACAGGAAAAACAAAAATGCAGCCCAAGCTGCTAAAGTGCAGGAATTGTTGAGATCAGTTATGTCATATTGTATTGTGAGGTGATCATTTTTTTTACGCGGGGAGGGAGTGTATTATATGGTAAGAGCTGGTCATATTGTAATATTGCCCTCTCTGTTGGGAGGTTATATTGAATAAAAGAGTGAGACAACATGGCCAATTTAGTAGAGTCTCTGTGTAAGTTATTTCCTGTCTAAAACCACATTCTCAAGTGTTTCACTTACAATAAATTACATTTGAAGTGCAGTGCCTGTTACTTACTGAGTGTGGTACTGTGATGTGGTGGCTCTGCCTTAATAGCAAATAACTCCTGTCAGACATCAAAGATTCCTAGTATCGACCATGCATGTGAGCACACTGCAGATTCATCGCAAGCATCAGGAAGTGCCACTGTTTTGTTATTGATCTGACAAGGCTCAGGTTAACTTAGAGTGGCCCTTTGGCCTCCTCTGATCCAGAGCAGGTTGGTACACTTGCCTACATAGAATTACATAGTTTACAGCACAGAAACAGACCATTTGCCTGAATCAGTCTATGCCAATATTCATGCCCCACATGAGCCTCCTAGCACCCTATCTATTCTATTTCTATTCCTTTCCTCTTCCTGTACTTATCTAGCTTCCCCTTAAAGGCATTAATTCCTGATTTCAACTTTGATCTTCAGTGCTGGTTTACAGGAGCTTTGTCTCCCAGATTGGCGATAGGACTAAAGAGCATCCGACGACAATGAATGATGGCTTCAGTCTTCTCACGGTCCAGTTCTTGTTACGTCTGTATTGAGAACAAAGTCAAACCATCCAATGCCCAGCAATTGCCTCTGACAGCGCAAGTGAAATGTGTTGGGTCCCTTGATGTCTTCCTTAAGCTGGATCCATGCTTCAGGGTGGCACAGTGGCGCAGTGGTTAGCACCGCAGCCTCACAGCTCCAGTGACCCGGGTTCAATTCTGGGTACTGCCTGTGTGGAGTTTGCAAGTTCTCCCTGTGTCTGCGTGGGTTTCCTCTGGGTGCTGCGGTTTCCTCCCACATGCCAAAGACTTGCTGGTTGATAGGTTAATTGGCCATTATAAATTGCCCCTAGTATAGGTAGGTGGTAGGGAAATATAGGGACAGGTGGGGATGTGGTAGGAATATGGAATTAGTGTAGGATTAGTATAAATGGGTGGTTGATGGTTGGCACAGACTCGGTGGGCCGAAGGGCCTGTTTCAGTGCTGTATCTCTAAAACTAAAAAAAAACCATTGGAAGGACACAGCTCTGATAAATCCATACCTTTGTGGACATTTCCACTTTCTTTTCACTCCCCCAGACACTGTCGAGGTCTTTCTTTGCTGAAGCTGCTAAGTCCATTCTCCTCAGTATGTCTGGCTCCCCACCCCCTTCTGAGAACAGTTTTTTATACAAGTAGCTGAAATCCTCAAACAAAAGCAAAGGACTGCGGCTGCTGGAAATCTGAAGTAAAACAGGCCATGCACAGAAACAGAAATGCTCAGCAGGTCAGGCTACATTTATGGAACAAGAATCAGCATTAACATTTCAGGTTGATGACCTCTCATCAGAACTGGAAGAACTAGACAAAGTCCTCCATGGCCTCCCCTTTTTGTCCATCAACTTGAATGCCTTATAGCCTGGGGTTAAAATTCTATTTTGTGAGATTGAATTCAGTAACGTTTAATGGAAAAAAAAAATTGCAAGGCCTTGAGGGAAGAGCAGGGAGCAGGACTAATTTCCCACTCGTTCAAAAAGCCAGCATCGGCAGGGTGGGCCGAATGTCCTCCTTTGGCGCCATATGGTTCTATGAAATCTGATAACTTGTGGGCTACCACCAGAAGTGACCATGGAAGATGCCAGATTGTTACTCTGTTTTTAAAAATAACAACTGATGTCCTTCAGAGAACCTGTAGGCCTGAGCCTACACGTGATTCCCGTTCCATGCATTGTCGTTGCCTAAGCAAGCCACTCAGAGGTTGCACAGTTGTTTTGCCACCTTTTCAAGGCAACTGGGGATGGAAAATAAATTGCAGAGTTGCACACTTCCTGAAACCAGATAACAAAAAACAAAGTAAATAGAATCATAGAATAGTACAGCAGAGAAGGAGGCCATTTGGCCCATTGAGTCTGTGCTGGCTCTTTTGCTAAGAAATCGAGTTAGTCCCACTCTCTCTGATCTTTCCCCATATCCCTGCAATTATTTCTCCTTTCTGTACTTATCCAACTCCCTTTTGAAAGTTACTATTGCATCTGCTCCCACCATCCTTTCAGGCAGCACATTCCAGATTCTAACCACATGTTGCACAAAAAAAAGTTTTTCCTCATCTCGCCTCTGATTCTTTTGCCATGCACCTTAAATCTGTGCCCTCCAGTTATCAACCCTTCCGCCATTTGAAACAGTTACTATTTATTTACTCTATCTTGATTTTCAACGCTTTTGGAATTCCGCTTAAATGTAGGTGAATGCTATTGGAATTGACTCAAAAGAATTAAAAGTTGGATGGTGCATTTAAATACTGTTTTAAAAAGATTGAGGGAAAAATGGTTTTACACTGAACCCGAGTTAGAAAAAAATAGCTGGTCTTGGATCAGGAACCGAAAATTTCTCTACACTGGATTGCAGTTTTAGTCACTGACAGTTACCATCTCACTAGTACGATAAAAGCGAAATACTGCAGATGCTGGAAATCTGAAATAAAAACGCAATGCTGGAAATATTCAGCAGCATCTGTGGAGAGAGAAGCAGAGTTAACGTTTCAGGTCAGTGACCCTTCATCAGAACTGTCAGAGGCTAGAAATGTAATAGGTTTTATGCAAATAAAACAGGGGTGGGGCAAGAGATAACCAAAGAGAAGGTGTTGATAGGACAAGGTCACAGAGAATAATTGCAGGACACCTCCGCTCAGTCCGAAAGCATAACCCTGAGCTTCCGGTTGCTTGCCATTTCAACATTCCCCCCCTCCACCCCGCTCTCATGCCCACATATATGTCCTGGGATCACTGCAGTGTTCCAGTGAACATCAACGCAAGTTTGAGGAATAGCATCTCATTTACCGATTAGGCACACTACAGCCTGCCGGACTGAACACTGAGTTCAATAATTTCAGAGCATGACGGGGGCCCCCTTTTTATTTTCAGCTATTTTTTTCTTTTTTCTTTGTTTATTTTATTTCATTATGTTTCATCATTCATTTTTTTTTACCATGTGCCTACCCACTGCTTTTTTTGTCATGTTTGTGCGTTGGGCCAGGGTTGTTCTATTTTTCTGTCAATTAACACCCTCTCTGCACGAATGCTTTGTTTTTCAGCACACCATTAACATACCGTTTGCCTTTGCCCCATGACCTTCTGGTCAGTTATTCTCTGTGACCTTGTCCTATCAACACCTTCTCTTTGATTATCTCTGGCCCTATCCCCGCTTTATTTGCTTAAAACTTATTACATTTCTAAGCTCTGCCAGTTCTGATGAAGGGTCACTGACCTGAAATGTTAACTCTGTTTCTCTCTCCACAGATTCTGCCAGACCTGTTGAGTATTTCCAGCATTTCTTGTTTTTATACCATCTCACTAAGAAAGCAGAGTTCCAAGGCAAAGAGGGCACCAGATGTGCCATACAGAAAGAGGAACTGCTTGTGTGACCTTAGTTTCAAACAGCCTAAAATGATCTCACAGCTGCGATTACAATTATTTTTATTGCAAAAATGTACACATAAAAAATCCACTATAGGTTCTGCTTCTCTTATTTTTGGTCTATTTGAAATGCATCAGATACAATCAGTGTTCTGCTTAACATAAAATATGGCTCTCTTAATGGAGTACTGATCCAGTAAGAAATGCCTTTGAAATGTAGAATATGTAATTTAGTAAAATTAAAAGGCTGCTGCTCCATATTAAAATAGAAAATAAACTTTGCAATAAAGGTGATTACTGTCAAAATAAAAGTGGATTCGAACTCTGATTTCTGTGATCAATACTTTGATAGACAATTGTTACAACCACGTGGCGGCACAGTGGCGCAGTGGTTAGCACCGCAGCCTCACAGCTCCAGCAACCCGGGTTCAATTCCGGCTACTGGCTGTGTGGAGTTTGCAAGTTCTCCCTGTGTCTGCGTGGGTTTCCTCCGGGTGCTCCGGTTTCCTCCCACATGCCAAAGACTTGCAGGTTGATAGGTGAATTGGCCATTATAAATTGCCACTAGTATAGGTAGGTGGGAGGGAAATATAGGGACAGGTGGGGATGTGGTAGGAATATGGGATTAGTGTAGGATTAGTATAAATGGGTGGTTGATGGTTGGCACAGACTCGGTGGGCCGAAGGGCCTGTTTCAGTGCTGTATCTCTAAACTAAAACATGGTGAGGGGTATGGGTGGTCCCCATTGTTCAACTCCAAACTGACTGCAGCAAGTGTTTTTGTTACTAGGGTAACAAATAAACAGACAGCCACATATTTTCTTGTCGGTTTAAAACAGAAGATGAATTTGCCATTTTGTAGTACAGAACTTGAGTATTGCTGAAAATTGAGACATTTTGTCGAAGCTTTTCGTCTTGCACTCATCAGGACAATTTGCAAGAATGCTAATGTAAGGGAAGCGACAAATTTATACTGTATGAGAAGAGAGTGATGATTGGTTGGCAAGTGGACTCTGATTGGTAGAGGTGTTGCCATGGCAAATGCACCAGTTTATGGTGGCTGACAGTTAACTGCCAAGTCCCTTCCGCTGTTCGCAATGGGCAAGGTACAGGCTGTACCCAACCAGCCGGCGCTTGCATAGCTCAAAACACAGTGTCCAACATTAGATGTGATTCCGCGATTGGACAACATTTGCTAAATAACCATCAGTGTACTAAGAATTACGCTGACAACAAGTTTAAGATTGGCAGTCGGGCTCGCTGTATGGGTGCATTTGTGATTACTGGAAGCTATATATATTAATGCACAGGGCCCTGTTCTTTGCAGACAGAAAGAACATGTACACACATTGTGCCTGTTTCAGCTAAACAAAATAAGTGACAGTCATTCACTGGTTCATTCCTCAGGGCAATACCTTGACCAATCAGAGTCAAGCTGCCTGGTTTAAATTTCAAACAAAACTGGCAGTTAACCATCAGTCACCGTAAACTGGTGCATTCTCCATGGCAACTTCACACCTTCTTTGTTTCAGAAGAATTCATTCTTTTCAAAAATGTCTGTTGATGGGTTCAGGATGTGTGTAATTGACACCTTTTAGCTTAGAATGTATCATTTTATCCAAGCCAGACAGTAAGACAGTTTTAATATATAAGGCCAGGTCATTGACCTTCGGCAGCCATTTTTTCTAGCACATTGTCCACTTTTTAAAAGAAAAGTCCATTTTTATAACTCTTCAGTTTAAGGTCTTGTAGTTTCAATCGCTGCACTTCACGTGAGCGTAACACAATTAATCTAATGAATAAAGAAATCATCTCAGGAAGAATAAGTTCTACTGTTGTATTAAAAATAGAAATTCAAACCTGCACAAATTAGTTGGTTCCTCCACTCCACTGATAGTTCAGTACACAGGCCTTTGCAATTCCACTTTAGTTTCTTGATCTTTAAATTCAATTTAACTGTTGTATCCACTTGTGGTTGGAGTCCAAAACTAGGGGCCATAGTTATGATAGTCACTAATAAGTTAGGGTATTCAGGAGAACCTTCTTTACCCAGAGAGTGGATAGAATGTAGAACTTACTACTGCAAGGAGTAGTAGAGGTGAACAACATAGATACGTTTAAAGGGAAGCTAGATAAGTACATGAGGGACAAAGGAATAGAAGGATATGCTTAGAGGGTAAGAGGGGTGGGAGGAGGCTCCGGTGGAGCATGGACACCAGCACAGGCCTGCTGGGCTGAATGGCAGGTTTCTGTGCTGTAAATCTCTATGTAATGTTCCAAGACAGTCGATGATAGATAAAACACTTTGCGAAAGCCTTGAAGTGTGTGATTCAGGCTCTAGATTATTATTTCACTGAATCGGGTACAGGCAGTTGAGCATTTGGAATAGACGCTTCAGCCCTGAGTATTGATCCAGGCCTATTTGCCCATCAGAGATCTTTCCTGTGATATTTTCAGCAATGAATGAGTCAGAAAGGTTTCTGTGCTGTTAAGACCACAGCGGGAGGACTGCACTGTGGTTTCAAGTTCTACTTCTCCACAGGCCACAGCATATATTTAAATGTTTACCCAGATAGCAATGTGGTCAATCATATACTGTACTCTTTATCCCAAAATAAAATACACAAACCAAGTTTATTTTTTCTTTGGCCTCCTTGTCTCGAGAGACAATGGGTAAGCGCCTAGAGGTGGTCAGTGGTTTGTGAAGCAGCGCCTGGAGTGGTTATCAAGGCCAATACTAGAGTGACAGACTCTGCCACAGGCGCTGCAGATAAAATTGGTTGTCAGGTCGGGGCTGTTACACAGTTGGCTCTTTCCTTGCGCTTCTGTCTTTTTTCCTGCCAACAGCTAAGCCTCTTCAACTCGCCACTCTTTAACCCCACCTTTATGGCTGCCCGCCAGCTCTGGCGATCACTGGCAACTGACTCCCATGACTTGTGATCAATGTCACAGGATTTCATGTCGTGTTTGGAGACGTCTTTAAATCGGAGACATGGATGGCTGGTGGGTCTGATACCAGTGACGAACTCGCTGTACAATGTGTCCTTGGGGATTCTGCCATCTTCCATGCGGCTCACATGGCCAAGCCATCTCAAGCGCCGCTGTCTCAGTAGGGTGTATATGCTGAGGATGTTGGCCGCCTCAAGCACTTCTGTATTGGAGATACGGTCCTGCCACCTGATGCCAAGGATTCTCCGGAGGCAGCGAAGATGGAATGAATTGAGACGTCGCTCTTGGCTGACATACGTTGTCCAGGCCTCGCTGCCGTAGAGCAAGGTACTGAGGACACAGACTTCATACACTCGGACTTTTGTGTTCCGTGTCAGTGTGCCATTTTCCCACACTCTATTGGCCAGTCTAGACATGTGAGCAGATGCCTTTCCCATGTGCTTGTTGATTTCTGCATCTAGAGACAGGTTACTGGTGATAGTTGAGCCTAGGTAGGTGAACTCTTGAACCACTTCCAGAGCGTGGTCGCCGATATTGATGGATGGAGCATTTCTGACGTCCTGTCCCATGATGTTCGTTTTCTTGAGGCAGCTGGTTAGGCCAAATTCGTTGCAGGCAGCCGCAATCCTGTCGATGAGTCTCTGCAGACACTCTTCTGTGTGGGATGTTAATGCAGCATCGTCAGCAAAGAGGAGCTCCCTGATGAGGACCTTCCGTACTTTGGTCTTCGCTCTTAGACGGGCAAGGTTGAACAACCTGCCATCTGATCTTGCGTGGAGGAAAATTCCTTCTTCCGAAGACCTGAACGCATATGAGAAGAAGATCCCAAACAGTGTAGGTGTGAGAACACAGCCCTGTTTCACGCCACTCAGGATAGGAAAGGCGTCTGATGAGGCACTGCTATGCTGAATTGTGCCTTTCATATTGTCATGGAATGAGGTGATGATAATTAGTAGCTTTGGTGGACATCCGATCTTTTCTAGTAGTCTGAAGAGACCACGTCTGCTGACGAGGTCAAAGGCTTTGGTGAGATCTATGAAAGCAACGTAGAGGGACATCTGTTGTTCGCAGCATTTCTCCTGTAGCTGGCGAAGGGAGAACAGCATGTCAAAGGTGGATCTCTCTGCTCAAAAGCCACACTGTGCCTCAGGGTAGACATGCTCAGCCAGCTTCTGGAGTCTGTTTAAAATGACTCGAGCAAGACTTTCCCCACTATGCTGAGCAGGGAGATTCCACGGTAGTTGTTGCAGTCACCGCGGTCACCCTTGTTCTTATAGAGGGTGATGATATTGGCATCGCGCATGTCCTGTGGAACTGCTCCCTCACCCCATCACAGGCAAAGCACTTCATGGAGTGTTGAGAGTATAGCAGGCTTGGCACTCTTGATTATTTCAAGGGTAATGCCGTCCTTCCCAGGGGCTTTTCCACTGGCTAGAGAATCAATGGCATCACTGAGTTCCGATTTTGTAGGCTGTTCGTCCAGCTCATCCATGACTGGCAGAGACTGGGCTGCATTGAGGGCAGTCTCAGTGACAACATTTTCCCTGGAGTACAGTTCTAGGTAGTGCTCCACTCAATGGTCCATTTGCTTGTGTTGGTCAGTGATCGTTTCTCCTGACTTAGACTTGAGGGGTGGTGATCTTCCTGATGGTTGGCCCAAAAGCTCTCTTAATGCCATCATACATTCCTCTGATGTTTCCGGTGTTGGAGGCCAGCTGAATACGACTGCATAGGTGTTGCCAGTAGTCATTTGCACAGCGCCTGGGTGTTCTTTGTGCTGCGCGTCTGGCTACTTTAAGTGCTGCGGATGTTAACTCACTGGGGGCTTTCTTGTAGTTCAACAGTGCAATGCGCTTAGCGGCTATGACAGGTTCCGGCTCTTCAAAGTGAGATTGAAACCAGTCTGCACACGTTTGCCATAGGTGGTCATTGCTGTGTCTTAGATGGCGCCTCTGATGTGGGCCCACTTGGTCTCTGCATCCCCTGCAGGAGTGTTTTGAAGGGCTTTTTCAAGCGAATTTAGAAACTTATGTAACAGCTGTGGATAAGAAATTCTGTTAGTGTTGATGCGCGGGCGTCCCTTCTGCTTGGAGTGATGTAGCTTCTTTGGTTTGAGTCTAACTTTGCAGCACACCAGGGAGTGGTCAGTGTCGCAGTCCGCACTGTGGAAGCTGCATGTGATTTGGTCACTGTTTATAGAGGATCGCCTTGTGATGATGAGGTCCAGCTGGTGCCAACGACGTGATCTTGGGTGCCTCTGTGAAACCTGGTGACAGGGTTTAGTATGGAAGAACGAGTTGGTGATGCAGAGGTTGTGATAGGTTCACAACTCCAGGTATACAACTCCTTTTTACCTTCACACACACACACACACACACACACACACACACAAACACTGGTTAACTGAAAAATAGAGAGATTTTCTCTTTAGAGCTCTGTTACAAAAAAAAAATACTTTGGCCAAATACTTTCTAATTCTTGAAGTAAAAAAGAGATGTAGAAAGATGTCAGATGTCCCTTTTTTTGTCTCGCATCTGGGTATACAGTGACGGGTCACTGGGATCCTTTTCTGGAGCAATTCATTCAGGTGGTGTCGAAGATTTATCCAGCAGGTTTTTCCAGCATCTCAGGAGAAACGCGGCGATAGGGGTTTCAAGCAGGCCTTTCAGGAGGAATGCAGCATCAATTTCTGTAATTTCTAACTCGCTCAAAAAGATGGAAAAACTGGCAGGCTTTTCAAAGAGCTGGACAAGTCTGAGTTGGGGATTTGTCCTTGGCAAGTTGATATTTTTAACTCCTTTTCAAAACACTGTCCATACCCCAACTGTCTGTCCCAATACAAAACCAAAACAATATCTCAAGAGTCAAGCCTCCTGACCCCTATAAACCTTGACCTGTCACTTCTCTGTACACATCTTTCCCAGGTCACCAAGATCTCTGCTGTTCACTGCTCAAAGGACATGACTTGTAGTAAATGTTGTTTTCAAACAGCCTCTCAGTAACCCTTTTTAAAAAAAAAATCCATGTACCCCTTTTCAGTTTTAAAACACAAGCCCTCAAAATTTAACAAAAAACAATGGAAGCACTCATAACACAGTATATAACATATTCACACACATATATAGAGAAACATATGGAGTCCTGTTTCACTGACCAAAGACTTACCAATATGACACCTCAGCACACCACAAAGTGACTTCACAAACAATGAATTACTCTTGAAGTGTACTTATTATTATGATGTAAGCAAATTTGGCAACCATTTTCTACACAGCAAGATCCGCACACAGCAAATGGATAAATTAGCACAAGATCTGTATTTGGTTGAGGGAAGAATGTTGGCCAAGATACCAGGAGATCTCCTTGCGCTTCTCAAATAGAACCTTGGATTCTTTCACATTCACCTGAACAGCCTGACAGGGGTTCAGTTTAACCTTTCCTGAAAGATGGTACCTCTGACAGTGCAGCACTCCCTCAGTATAGTGTCAGTCTAGGTTATGAGCTCTGGTCCATGATGGAGATTGAATCACGACCTTTTGACTGAGAGACAAGAATGTCAATTCCACAATTCCCGATGTGTACCACTGATCCTATGATTTCTGATGTGTCCCACTGATTCCATGCTTCACGATTTACCACTGATTCCATGATTACAGATGTGTACCACTGACTCTATGATTTCCCAATGCATACCATAATTCTATACTTCCCAATTTGTACTACTAATCCCATGATTCCTGATGTTTACTACTGACTCCACGTTTCCCGATGGGTATACCGATTCCATTCTTCCCATTGTGTGCCATTGATTCTCTGCTTCTAGAAGTGTACCACTTATTTTGCAATTCTTGATTGATTATATGGGGGTAATTTCAACCACAAAAACCAGGTGGGTTGGGGTCGAGTGGAGTGTTAAAATGTTTAAACATCTCAAACCCAACCCCAACCCGCCTCCAACCCCCCACCACCCCCCCACTTCTGGTTTTAACAGAGATGGGATTGGGGCGGGCAGCCAACCCGCTCCCAGGAGGAGGGTTGGCCGTTAAAATATTATATTGAGGCTGTGTGCCTCATATTTAACAGATCTTCCAGGTTTAACCCCGGTTGGCCAGGTTACCTGGTCCTCAGGAAACCTGGCAGCGAGAGGGAGGCAAGGACTGCTTTGTGGAAGAGATAATTGCCTTTACAGCACTGCTTGCGGGCTAAGTGGAACAGGACTGCTTCCTCCCAGCCCACCAAGCTTCTTCTCTGCCCACCATCGGACCCTTACCTCTCAACCCTGATGCAAAAAATGCCCACAATCAGACCTCATGAGATCGATGACCACTGATCCCTGTTCCTTGTGATCAGACTCCATGCCACTCCCAGGATCTGGACCACCCCACGCTATCATTACCCCAGCTGTAGGTTCACTACTGCCTCCTGGGCTGTGTCCTTTCTGGAACATTCCCACCCAATAGCGAGGCAAGTCTGTCAATCAGGCTGGGTTCTGGGAAGGGAGACTGTTGAAAGAAAAGACACATGATGTGGATTCAAAGCTTCATAGCATACAGGGATACCTGGAGTTTCGGGCTGCTTGGGCCGATGAACCCCAATGTGTACCGCTGATTCTGTGGCTGCAAAATTTGGCTCTGTAGCACCCAGGGCTTGGGTGCTATTGGTACCATTTTTTTACCGAGTGTGCACATTTCTGGCAAGGCCCATGCCAGATGCCATTTTCATGAGGGTGTTAGCGCAGGTGTTAGGAAGTATGCAGAGTAGACAGATCGTGACGTCAGTCTGTGTGTAACGCTGATTTGACTCCAGTGCTGACATTTTCGACGTCACCCCTCCAGCTAAAGCCTGCTCTTAAACATGTACAACTGAACATGCGTTCAGCAGCAGGAAGGATCCCCTCCATCAGTGCTAGTTAAAGGGATCATCAACCACTCTCAGCTTAATTGCCGATTGGTTTCTACTGGCCCTCGCTGTGTTTGTAGAAGTGCTGTGAGTTCTCTAGTGTTGTTTAAACTTGGTGAAGTCGACAGAGGGAGTAGTGTTGCACATAGTGAAGGGCTTGGTTTTGAAGTCAAGATCGGACCACTTGCTCCCAGTCATGGGCACTACAGTAACCATCTCCTTGGGCTGCAGCATGAGAGGGAGATGGAGCAGAGTCAACACAGAGAAGGACAAGCTGCTCACAGAGGGAGAGGAGGAAGGGGAGAGAAGGAAGAGGGGGAGAAGGGCTCTCAACAAGAGGCCTTATTCACCCAGGATCTTCAGGAAGCATTTCTCTCACCGCCACCTAAGTCAGGAATACTGTGCGAAATGTCTCTGCTTCATGAAGAGGTGTTACCCGAAATCTGTCACCTTTTGCAGGCATTCTATGCAGCCTCAGAGCAGGGTGAGGACGGTGCTGCCAGTGGTTGGGAAGTTGACTGTGGCCCGGAATTCCTTTGCATTGGGATCCTTTCAGGCTGGGGCATGTGGCATCTCCACCATCTCCATGTTTGCCATCCACTGCTGTATAAGGGAGGCAACTGACACTCTTTCTGTCGGAAGAGAGCACATTGTGTCCTCTCTGACCAGAGATAAGCAGGTGGAGCGTGTTTGTGCTGGCTGGTAACAGTAAGAGCAGGGTGTCAGGATGAATACTGTCATCCTGAGGCTGAACAGCGGGTTTGTGCTCCATGGAGCCACTGGAGTGTCACCTCATCAATCCGAGTAATCTGCTGAAGGACCGATTGCTAGACTGCTGTGGTATCCTGAAAGCCCCTTTGTGCACTGGTATCCACAGCCATGAAGGTAGCAGTCTGAATCTGCTTGGTTGCAAGCGGAGATTTCATGACCTCAGTCTGAGCTTCCACTGCAGCACGCAGATGTTGGACGGCTTCTGCTAGTGCTGCAATGGAAGCACAGACACGGCCATCAGGCGTTACATCATGGTTGGGTCTGAAAGCGTTATCATGTATGGCCACCACTTCCATGCTGGAAAGGATGGACTATGCTAAGTTGATGCCAGACTCTTCCATGCTCCTTGACAGTGACCGCAGGCTTTCTGGCAGGCCTGCCAATGCACCAAGCATTTTGTCATGTATATCCATCAGCCTTTCTCTTTACGCTGTCCCATCAAAGACCTCATCTGAGTCCTTAGCAGTAGAACTCTTGGGCGACCTCACCCTCCAGTGAACTAACACTTCTACTATCCTTTCCCCCTGCTCTGGCTGCAGGCTACTCAATCCCAGTAACTCACCAGGTGCAGATACCACCTCTATGCTACCCTCTAAAGTTCACCCAGTACCAATATCTGAGCTGGTGGCTCCAAGTGTGAGATTGAGTGATAGTGTATCATCATCGGTCTCCTCCTCCTGTGGCACTTGATGCTCCTGCACCATTGTCTGACCGGGTGGCACCTCTTGGATATCTGAAAGGAGAAAGGCACAGGATGGGGTTGCGATGAGGTAAGAAGGAGAGCAACAGATGTAAGCTTAGACCATCCATCAGAAGAGCTTGTGGGATGGGGGCAAGTGGATTATGAGAAGGTGGCTTAGGTAGGAAAATAGCATCATCTTTAATGCTTTCAGCCCCACTGCGACCTGAATGACGGCCACTCCAATAAAGGTCAGCACTATTCCACCATCAGGATGAGAGCAGGCAGCCATGCCATACTTCTGTGAGGCCATTGGACTTCTTTCAGCGCTGCAGCCAGCTCCTCAGGGCTAGACTGCTGGCATTGACCATGACAGGTACCTGTTCCCACTGCCTTTGCCTCCTGGCCTACTGTGGATAGAAGATCTCTCTCCTCCTGTCCACCTCCTGTACCAAGACCTCCAGTGCTGCATCGGAAAACCTTGGAGCATGCTCTCTGTTGAGCCATTGTTCTGAGTTCTCTCTGTTTGGATACTCTTCCCCAACCACATCCATCGCCTGCTGCAGCCAGAACATGTCCCCCGTTTAAGAGGTGCAAGCTGGCTTAAAGTGGTGCTAACCTTGCACAAAGTTGGACCCCCTGCTGAGGACCCCCTGCACTGGGCTGCATGCTATTATCATTTAAATTAGCAGGCAGCACAAAGTTTACATGCTACACTATATCTCCTAAGCCTCCTTGATCTCTTACATCCATCCATCAAAATTTCTGCCCGAATCAGTCTTCGCCCACAAGCCCCAAGTCTCAAATGCGAGTATCACCCAATTGTGATTGCTTGAGGAATGAGTCTCTCAACACTGTGACCAGATTTTCAGGCTAGCAGGAAGCAAAGTCATTCTTCTGGGCTTTTAATTGCAATTTTGTGACTGTTTTCCAAAGGTGATCCGCACTGAGACCCGCTCAGTATTTTCCGTTTCTTTTAATGCATTTTTATAGAAAAGCATAAGCCACGTCAAAAATGCAAAGGCTTTCGCAGTTGCACATTCCTAAACAAGCTTGGCAGGAGTTGCTGCTGGTTTTTCAGCGCTTTCACCAGACATCAGCCAAACAGCATAAAAGTTCAAGGAATTTCAGGCGCAAATTAGGCTCAGTGCAAATCAGTGATCATTTGCTCCAGTTTAAAAAACATCAGCGGAAGCTGGAACGCACACAAAACTGGCCACATCCCCAGATCAAATCAAGCCCCATGGCGAGTTTCCATTAATTGTGCCCATTTATGGGCCTTTGAGGAGCTCTTAAAATTATGGACAGCTTTTAAAATCTTTAAATTCTTTTTGAAATTTACCGTGAAGCGGAGTATGGTACACCAATGTAATGAGTAAATAGTTCTGTATAGTTTCTTAAAATGCCATTTTCAAGTATTTAAAATGAGGTTACATACAGGTAGTGGACTAAACATCTGATTAAAATGCTTCTATTTGTGATAAACCCATTTTCATCAACTGCACCAGGTTACCATTTGCAAATATATCAGGGAATACTTTCTGATGCAAAACTTTTTTTTAAAAAGGAAACAACGTTCCAGACATTTGGTGATATGCAAAAGAGTTTGAGCGAAACCTGAGCAAAAAAATTCTTGAAACGAGTGCAATTTTGAGCGCGATTTGCACCCAGAATGTATATTATGCTCTAAGCAGTTACTCATGGACACTGTGGCTGAAGTGAATGAATGTTAATTTTTTTTTTTGTTTTTTTATTCATTCATTCATGGGATGTGGGCTTCGCTGGCTTGGCCAGCATTTATTGCCCATCTCTAATTGCCCTTGAGAAGGTGGTGGTGAGCGGCCTTCTTGAACCGCTGCAGTCCATGTGAGGTAGGTACACCCACAGTGCTGTTAGGAAGGAAGTTCCAGGATTTTGACCCAGCAACAGTGAAGCAACGGCGATATAGTTCCAAGTCAGGATGGTCTGTGACTTGGAGGGGAACTTGCAGGTGGTGGTGTTCCCCTGCATTTGCTGCCCTTGTCCTTCTAGTTGGTAGAGGTCGCAGGTTTGGAAGGTGCTGTCTAAGGAGCCTTGGTGCGTTGCTGCAGTGCATCTTGTAGATGGTACACACTGCTGCCACTGTGCGTCGGTGGTGGAGGGAGTGAATGTTTGTGGATGAGGTGCCAATCAAGCAGGCTGCTTTGTCCTGGATGGTGTCGAGTTTCTTGAGTGTTGTTGGAGCTGCACCCATCCAGGCAAGTGGAGAATATTCTATCACACTCCTGACTTGTGCCTTGTAGATGGTGGACAGGCTTTGGGGAGTCAGGAGGTGAGTTATTCGCCTCAGGATTCCTAGCCTCTGACCTGCTCTTGTAGCCATGGTATTTATATGGCTACTCCAGTTCAGTTTCTGGTCAAGGATGTTGATAGTGGGGGATTCAGTAATGGTAATACCATTGAATGTTAAGGGGAGATGGTTAGATTCTGTCTTGTTGGAGATGGTCATTGCCTGGCACTTGTGTGGCGGGAATCTTACTTGCCACTTATCAGTCCAAGCCTGGATATTGTCCAGGTCTTGCTGCATTTCTACACAGACTACTTCAGTATCTGAGGAGTCGCAAATGGTGCTGAACATTGTGCAATCATTAGCGAACATCCCCACTTCTGACCTTATGATTGAAGGAAGGTCATTGATGAAGCAGCTGAAGATGGTTGGGTCTAGGACACTACCCTGAGGAGCTCCTGCAGTGATGTCCTAGAGCTCAGATGATTGATCTCCAACAATCACAACCATCTTCCTCTGTGGTAGGTATGACTCCAACCAGCGGAGAGTTTTCCCCGATTCCCATTAACTTCAGTTTTGCTAGGGCTCCTTGATGCCATACTCGGTCAAATGCTGCCTTGATATCGAAGGCAGTCACTCTCACCTCACCTCTTGAGTTCAGCTCTTTTGTCCATGTTTGAAGCAAGGCTGTAATGAGGTCAGGAGCTGAGTGGCCCTGGCAGAACCCAAACTGAGCATCACTGAGCAGGTTATTGCTAAGCAAGTGCCGCTTGATGGCACTGTTGATGACAGCTTCCATCACTTTACTGATGATTGAGAGTAGACTGATGGGGCAGTAATTGGCCGGGTTGGACTTATCCTGCTATTTGTGTACAGGACATACCTGGCAATTTTTCACATTGCCGAGTAGATGTCAGTGTTGTAGCTGTACTGGAACAGCTTGGCTAGGGGCGCGGCAAGTTCCGGTGCACAGGTCTTCAGTACTATTGCCGGAATATTTTCAGGGCAGATAGCCTTTGCAGTATCCAATGCCTTCAGTCGTTTCTTGATATCACACAGAGTGAATCGAATTGGCTGAAGTCTGGCATCTGTGATGCTGGGGTCTTCAGGAGGAGGCTGAAGATTGTTGCAACTGCTTCAGCCTTATCTTTCACACTGTTGTGCTGGGTTCCCCCATCATTGAAGATGGGGATATTTGTGGAGCCACCTCCTCCAGTTAGTTATTTAATTGTCTACCACCATTCACGGCTGGATATGGCAGGACTGCAGAGCTTAGATCTGATCTGTTGAAAACATAAATTTTCATACTTAAAAGAAGAAATATATTGGTGTGTGTTTCGATTGTTTACACTGATGTATGCCCATTTGTGTCCATTTCAAGTTTTGTGAGTTTGGTAGAATTTTTGTGTAACTTGACATCAGGCTGTGCCCAAGGAGGAAACTGCTGGCCCAGAAGTGAACATTATAACAGGAACAGGTTCAGGAAGATACAACTACATCTATAAATAGTGTGTGGCAGGTGAAGGTTTGATTTATTGCGCTCGTGGTCTGAGAAACTTTTTCTAATTAATAAAATGAATGATGGATTTTTTTCTGGCGCTTGTAAGACACGCGCAGGGCAGCAGATTATCTGTGTGTTCCGTGTGGTGACTGTGGCAGTCATATTCAAAGAATACTAAATTTGGAACAGTTTAGCAATATGGTTCAGAGCGCAGCACCAACAGTTAAAATAAAAGCTAATGACAGTGAGACTAAAATAAAAATAAAAATGTTCTCTTTCTAAAATTGCTATAGGAAACAAATTACAGGGCTATGGGGAAACAGCAGGGGACTAATTGGATGGTGCTTTCAAAGAGTCAGCACAGGTGTGATGGACTGAATGGCCTCCTTTGGTGAGAAATCATTCTATAATTCTGAAAGGGCTCTTCATCAGGCTCGAGCTTTTGTAATATTCCTCTGAGTTATAAATGCTCCTAATTTCAGCGATAGTTCTCCTGGTCACCTGCCCTATCATCAGCAGAAACTGGTGAGAAACTGCGTCAATGGCCAATCTTGCCAAATTCCCGAGGTGTTAATGCAGAAAATTGAAGATCCACCACGGGAAGTCTGCTGTGAAATGGTTTCTGGCTGCAACAAATGATCGCACTTGGTAAAGGAAACAGAGGGGTTGTTTGGCAAACTGTTGGGATGAAAGAAAGACTTGCATCTATATAGCACCAGCATATTAGATCAGTTAGGATGAACGGCCTGTTTCTATGCTGTAGTTCTCTATGTAATTCGTGACCTCAGGATGTCTCAAAGCACTTCACAGCCAATGAAGTACTTTTTGAAGTGTGTAATAAAGGAAACGTGCAGCTAATTTGTGCACAGCAGGATCCCACAACAAGCATTGTGACAGTGATCAGATGATTTGTTTTTTAGTGATGTTGGTAGAGGGATAAATATTGGCCAAGACATCGGGAAGAATTCCCCTACTCGTCTTTCGCATCCACCTGAGAGATCAGGCAGGGCCTTGGTTTAATGTCTCATTTGACAGATGGATTAAACGAGGTACATAAATGAGCCCCACTGAGTTGCTGAGCAGATAGATTCGTGTCTGAGACGCCTGAGGGAGCAGATCGGAAGCTAACCCTTGACCAAAAGCTGGAATACTTCCTCATGGTGGAAACAATGCAAACCATGCATTTTTACAGTGTCCTCATTTTAAGAGTGAAAGCTGCTCTCATCACCACTTCTTCTTCTTTCAAACTAGAGTTTTAAGGGAGTTTAAACATTTTTTGACTCATTTTTTATTTGTAGATTCAGCTTTTTATTGATAAGAACATAAGAAATAGGAGCAGGAGTAGCCCATACAGACCCTTGAGCCTGCTCTGCCATTCAATAAGATCATGGCGGATCGTCAATCGTAACTCCACTTTCTCGCCCAATCCCCATATCCCTTGGTTCCCCTAGCGTCCAAAAATCTATTAAACTCAACCTTGACTGTAAACGACAGAGCATCCACAACCCTCTGGGGTGGAGAATGCTAAAGATTCACAATCCTTTGAGTGAAGAAATTTTTCCTAATCTTAGTCCTAAATGGCTGACCCCTTATCCTGTGACTGTGCCCCCTAGTTCTAGACTCTCCAGCCCAGGGAAAACAACCTCTCAATCTACCCTGTCAAGCCCTCTCAGAATCTTATATGTTTCAATAAGACCACCTCTCAAATTGTCTAAACCCCAGAGATTATTGGCCCATTCTATTCAATTGCTCCTCATAAGACAACCCTCTCATCCCAGCAGTCAATCTAATTTTATTTATGTGTAGTTACATATACAGATGGGTTCGCTAAGGAGGAAGATTCCCCCGGATTTCTTGGTTTACAATGTTGCAAATGCAAAGCACCCTCGGAAATCTTTCTCCTCCCCAATCTGACCCCTTTAGTAGAGTAAGCCTGGAACGCAGCTCGTGCCTTTGTGCTGAGTTACATAGAATTACATCTAATCTACAACACAGAAACAGGCCATTCAGTCCAACTCATTAATACCAGTGTTTCTGCTCCACATGAGGCCCCTCCCACTAAAATCACTTCTGCCCAATCTGCCCCTCGCATCCTGCTATTCCCTCCCCCCCGCCCCCTGCACCCCCCCCCCCCCCATGTTGTGAGCTTCCTCTTAAATGTATCAATGTTCTTTGTTTCAAATACTCCATGTGACAGTGAGGTCCACAGTCTAACCTTTCTCCTTGTAAAGAAATTCCTCCTAAATTCATTATTTGACCTGTTAGTGCCTTTCTTATTTTCATACCCACTTTTTGTGGGATTCACCCACAGTGTAAACAGTTTCTCTACAGGTGAGGTGAGAGTGACTGACCTTGACATCAAGGCAGTATTTGACCAAGTGTGACGTCAAGGAGCCCTAGTAAAACAGAAGTTAATGGGAATCGGGGAAAAATCTCTGCTGATTGGTATCATACCTGGCACAAAGGAAGATTGTTGTGGTTGTTGGAGGCCAAGCATCTAAGCCCCAGAACACCACTGCAAAAGTTTCTCAGGGTAGTGTCCTCAGCCCAACCATCTTCAGCTGCTTCATCAATGACATTCTCTCCATCATAAGGTCAGAAATGGGGATGTTTGCTGCTGATTGCACAGTGTTCAGTACCATTCGTGACTCCTCAGATACTGAAGCAATCCATACCCACATACAATAAGACCTGGACAACATACAGGCTTGGTCTGATAAGTGGCAAGTAACATATGCCACACAAGTGCCAGCCAATGACTATCTCCAACAAGAGAGTATCTAATCATCTCCTGTTGACATCCAATGGCATTACTATCACTGAATCTCCCACCATCAACATCCTGGGGGGTTATCATTGACCAGAAACTGAACTGGACCAGCCATATAAATACTATAGCTACAAGAGAAGGTCAGAGGCTGGGAATTCTGTGACAAGTAACTCAGCTCATGACTCCCCAAAGCCTGTCCACCAGCTCCAAGACACAAGTCAGAAGTGTGATGGAATACTCTCCACTTGCCTGAATGAGTGCAGCTCCAACAACACTCAAGATGATTGACACCATCCAGGACAAAGCAGCCCGCTTGATCAGCACCCCATCCGCCATCTTAAACATTCACTCCCTCCACCACTGCAGCATAGTGGCAGCAGTGTATACCATCTACAAGATGCACTGCAGCAAATCACTAAGCCTCCTTCAACAGCATCTTCCAAACCCACGACCTCTACCACCTAGCAGGACAATGGCAAGACTCACGGGAACAGCACTGCAAATTTCTCTCCAAGCCACATACCATCCTGACTTGGCACTATATCACCGTTTCTTCACTGTGACTTGGTCTAAAACCATGGAACCTCCTCCCTAACTGTGGGTGTACCTACACCAGATGAACTGCAGCGGGTCAAGAAGGCAGCTCAACACCACCTTCTCAAGGGCAGTTAGGAATGGGCAACGCTTGCCAGTGATGCTCACATCCCATGAAAGGATTTTTAAAAAATCCACCCGATCGAGCCCCTGCAGAGGTCTAAAAGGCATAATCAGGTCTCCTCTTAGTCTTCTCTTTCCTAGAGAACAGAGCCTCAGCCAGCTCAATCTTTCCTGATACTTGCACCCTCTCAATTCCACCCCAGTAAAAAACCGATAAGGCACCAGCTTAGAAGTGGAAAAACTGAACCTCCCAGAGATTCTAATGGGTAAAGGTGTCACCCCATCTGCTTTCCCAGTTCAGCTCTAAACCACACAGATGGACCGTAAAATCTTAGGTCTGACCCTTTCCTTGGCCTGTGGAGAGTTAGTAAATCTCAGTCAAGAGCAGAATGTGGTACCTGGTTCTCCCAGTGAGGAGAAATCAAGCAGCGTTCCCAATCCTAAATGTATTTCAGTAACTACTGCTGGGACTTCGCAGCTTAACCTTTGGATAAACAAAACGTCAGAGATGTTTTTACAGTTAAATGGTCTACTGGCACTTGCTGTTAAGTTTGCACATAAGGAATGGCCACCTGAGTGAGGTATCAAAGAGTAGCTGCCATCTGGGGAACTGCACCCCAGTAACAGGATAAAGTAAATGGGGTGGGAGTGGGGGTGGTGGTGGTGGAAATTGGCCCATTTGCAGCTCCAAACTCTGCAGCATGACAGTCGCACACTCCTCAACCAGGAGGTCCAAGGCTGGCCCAAAATTGGTTGTCGGGCCTCATCAACATTAGGGCTGTTAAAAAACCAACATGTCCCAAAGCACTTTACAGCCAATGAAGTAGTTTTTAAGTGTAGTCACTGTTGCAATATAGGAAACACCGCAGCCAATTTGCACACAGCAAGCTCCCAGAAATGGCAATGTGATAAGGATTGTATAATCTGTTTTTGTGATGCTGGTTGAGAGACAAATATTGGCCAGGACACCGAGGACAAGTCCCCTGCTTTTATCAAAATAGTGCTGCAGCAACTTTTAGAGGGCAGACAGGGCCTTGGTTTAACATCTCATCTGAAAGACGCCATCTCCAACAGTGCAGCACTCCCTCAGTACTGCAGTGAAGTTTCAGCCTAGATTTTGTGCTCAAGTCTCTGAACTTGTCTTGAACTCACAACCTTGTGACTCAGAGGCGAGAATGATACCAACTGATCGATAACTGAAATAATTGAATAAACAAAATTATGGGCTGGATTTTAAAATTGTGATGTGCTGGGAGCCTGGTGGAGGTTTGATGGCACGCGGGAAACTCGGACGTCAATGCAGCGCGTCTATCAGCGGCTTTTTAACTGAGCCACTGCATTACCACATCATTTCCAGGTTTCCTGACTAATTACTGTCAGTGGGTGTCATGACAACCTGCATGACAGGATTTCAACTCAATATTTAAAGGAGCACTCCATACATCCAGTTTGAAGGTGTTTGGAGCTGGGAGCCAAGGGAAGGAAGTGGGAGAATGGCTCAAGAAGGTCAAAGACTGCGCCATGCTTGAGTGACACCTCCCTGGATGTGCTGCTTGGAGGCTGTGATGACCCGGAGGATGTACTGTTCCCTAGCAATGGGAAGAAGAAGCTGGCTGGGGAGATCAAGAAGGCCCGTCGTTAAAGGTGGCATAAGAGGTCAGTAACCGGCACATGTTACCACCCTCCTGAATCCAATGCAGGAAACAATTCAATGACCTAAGCAGGGCAAGAAAGATGAGAGTAATGATACATTCGTGTGTATCACCCCACCCTTGCTCTGCCGTCTCAAGCCAATCCAACACATCACTCCTAACACCAACCTACCTTGCAGGTACACCCATCCCTCTCAGTCTATGCAGATTCTCACATCACCATTCACCACTGACACTCACCCTCATTCTTAGGCAATGTCACACCTGCCCTCATGCACACCCTCAACGAACACTCTCCATCCACAATGATAGTGTCAAACTTCTTACCTTGACAGTACTCATTCGTGTCTTTTATCATCTATAAGGCCTTCACGCATCCCATAAGAGATGGTCCAGGTCACAGCCAACAATGACAATTCCTCTGATAAGATCAATCCCTCTGAGGGTTCACCATCACAGGACTCATGCAGACAATTCACCAGTTCAGAAAATCACACCTCGATGGCACCAGTAATGCAGATAGTTGGGTTTTTACCTGGTGACTCACACATCACAAGTGAGCAAGAACAGATGGTGGAGAGAGGACAGCAGTGGAGAGTCCCCAAAGGACACAAGATGCTCCAAGCTCTGCACAGCTGGACACAGAAGCTGTACCTGGAGGGCAGTAGATGAGCAAGATACTTCTGGAGCAGCAGCAGAGAACGCGCAATGTAATGGCAGGCGTTTAAGCAACACTGGTGTTTGCAGAGATATTGCAAGAGACTGTCTCAAGCATGAATGGCCTGATGACACAAGCCTTTGTGACGAGATCTGGATAGTGTGGCCACCGCAGCAAAGTGTTCTCCAGTTCACTGCTATCAAGGAGGCGTGACTGGGCCATGAGAGGGATGAACGAGGACATGGAAGTGAGGGTTCAGCTCAAAGTGCTTCCAGTTTTAACCTGTTGCTACCCGCTCCCCCCCACACCATCCCCCAGTCAGTACCCCACATGCTGCCTTGTGACCCGATGGCCAAGTCTGTGCCTGCACGGGTGCAGATGGAGCAGTTTTTGGTGGGGCCCTCATGGGGTCCAAAACTCAGAGGATGTTGGCCAAGAACGTATGAGTAGTCAGAGGAGGGATCTGAGCAGCCTGTCTCTACCTCAACTGAAGCCACAGGGGTTACACCATGTTGAAGTGTTAAAACGAGGAAAAGGAAAGATCTGTAGTTGCACAAGGGTATGCACATGGATGTGTTATACATTGTGTGGAACCTGAGGTGAGCCACCCTCGGACAAGGGGTGTGGGTTTGCCTGGTCAGTATATTTCTCACACTAACTGTTCCTTAGGAATGGGTCATGTGTGGGTGATGAGATAAGAAGAGTGTTGTTGAAGCATAATGTCTCTTTCTGTTATTGCGCTGTACCAGCTGCAAGGCCAATGGTGAGATAGATATGTAAACGAAGGATTGAAAATTACTGTATCTTATTCGTTTAGAGCAAAAACTGAATTGTAATATTATTGGTGCTTTAGAATACAAATTAAGGATTGAACTATTGTTGTAAGATTATTGGTTGCAGAATAGTATAATTGCCATTGTTTTACTGAAATTCTTCAGAACATCGCAGTCTCAATGTGAGCTCTACTGTGTTTGTTCTCCTTGTGTACAAGTTAATAAAAGTCAGTTGCGAGTACTCCCCGTGCCAAGTCTGATTATTTTACTACAGTTTCTTCGACAATTGTAAGTTTGGTAAGTTTCTATTTTCTATCTAAGCCACATTAACATTTTGCACCACTTTGTCATCTTGCCCATTCTTTGTTGCTGGCTGACAAGTGGCCTTTTCAGTTGTGTTCAGACAAATGGGAAGACATGAATTGACACTGAGCAATGGGGCGTATGACAGGGAAGCTTGGTTGTTTGCAGGACAGCTTTGTGTTAGTGGCATTGAGGGTTGATGGAGTGGAAGCCCTTGGAGTTGACAAACTCTCCTGGGTGATTGACGGGTACCTTAATTGCCACATGTATGCAGTCAATGATGCCCTGCATTTTGCTGCAAACCTGAGCACCCACTCATTCTGACTGGCATCATCGCAGGCTAAGTTGACCTAATTAGTGGCCCTGGCAAACTAGCCATCAGTTGCCTGTCTAATGCATTTGTTTGCGGCCGACTGTGAAATCCTGTAAATGTCTGCGGCAAAGCCCTGGAAGGATCCAGGGGCAAAAAAATTGAGTGTGGTGGTAATTTGACAACCACTGGTAAAGTGTGGCCACCAGATCCAGTTGCCAGCAGGTCTTGTCCCAGAAGGCTGCAAATGTCTGCCACCAACTGACAGGATACCCTGAGCCTCCTGAAGCACTGGTGTTCAGACATTGCGAGGAAGGTTAACCTCTGCCTGTAGACCCTGTGTGGAATGGCTTCCTTTCAGCTGCACTTCTCTGCTGATCTCCTTTCTCCTGTAGAGCTTCAGGTCTGTGAGCAGCAGACTGTCAATGGAGCAGGTCCTGCTGCTATTACTGATGATGCTAGTGCAGGTACTACTGTTCCTACCACTGCTGGCCATCTTGATCCTCCTCTGAGATCCAAAGTAACACAGCGTAAGTTGCACCCATGCTGATTTGATAGATCAGAGCTCCAAAGTGCAGATCAGATCTCCAAAGGTAGATGGTGAGTCTTCCAAAGTGTGCAAAGTACCCACCAATGTGTGTAGTCACCTCCCAGCCCAAGTGCTGTGAACAAACCCTTCCATACATTCAGGTATGAGGCAGCTGTGAGTATTTATTGGCACCTTTCCCTGTCATGGTTTCAGCCTCCTCAATTGCAGCTGTCTTCTCACCTTGCTTTCACTGGAGCGTTCCAGGAAGCCTGGAAAATGCATGGGGCCAAAGTTAAACTGCAAAACCCATGTTGCTATCACTGCAATTGACCTATTAACATATTGAAATGACAGCCCACCTCCCGAGGAGATTGGGCACACGCAGCCCAATGCATTGCAGTTAAATGGGGAAGTCAATTGGTCGGAGTGGGCTTGCATTTTCCCCAGATTTCACTCCCCACCTGCACCCAAACCCACACACTCACCCACGTTAAAATTCCCCTCTCTGCTTTTTTTTTAATTGTCCCGATGATTTTTCTCCTGGATTGCTCACAGCAGTGCCGCAGTGCCCAGGAGATTAATCCGTAATTCCTGGAGAACCCAAGGCAATCCTGGAGAGTTCGCAACCCGACTTCAACAGGTGTCTGCAGAGTGCTTGCGCCATGTTGTCAGCTCCAAACCGGAACAAACCACAAAGGCAAACATTTAAGTTCCAAATTTTTCCACCCTCAGTAGAGTTAGTCATACTAAGAGAGAAGCACGACACTCAGCAAAAGATTTCAATTGCAAAACAGTGATTCAGAAAAATACAACACAAACACATCAACTGTTTGGTTTCATGTGCACTTTTAGTTTAGTATAGTTTCGAGATACAGCACTGAAACAGGCCCTTCGGCCCACCGAGTCTGTGCCGACCATCAACCACCCATTTTATACTAATCCTACACTAATCCCATATTCCTACCACATCCCCAACTGTCCCTATATTTCACTACCACCTACCTATACTAGGGGCAATTTATAATGGCCAATTTACCTACCAACCTGCAAGTCTTTTGGCTGTGGGAGGAAACCGGAGCACCCGGAGAAAACCCATGCAGACACAGGGAGAACTTGCAAACTCCACACAGGCAGTACCCAGAATTGAACCCGAGTCGCTGGAGCTGTGAGGCTGCGGTGCTAACCACTGCGCCACTGTGCCGCCCAATTTAGAATGCCGCACCATTTAGAAAAAAAGTAACATAAGATGTATTGAAAGAACAAGTATGCTTCATAAAATAGTTTGACATTATGGATGCAACTTTTCTCTGTATTATGTGCAAAGGAATCAGGAAGCTGAATTTATAATAAACAGTTTGCAGAACAGATAAGAAACGGGGACATTTCCACCTCGAAGCACAGAAATGACATAGAAATGAGGTGTTATTAGCTGCTGAGCATTTAGCACGCTTGTATCATTTTCCTCTATCCAGTATTCCCAAGCAGGCATTCAATGGATTGTTGTTGTCTTTGCACGATGGAATAAAAACAGGTATAGCAAACAGGGTGCCCATGTTACATGGAATTCAATGGAAATAACAGTAAAACAGGCTGCTGTACACAATCACACACATACAAGATCTCTCTAATAGCTCTGCTAAAATAATGGATAGAAGAGCATGACACGAGCAAATGAACAGTGGATCGTATCATCAACAACAATTTCTAGGCTGTATTTTTTTTATTGTGACCTTAAAATGCTGCCTTTTTGACGAAAAATGAGAATATATTTCAGTTACAAATTGCAAGGTGACTTTGGGGTTATGTCAATATGGTAGAAAGCACTGTGAGGTTGAGCTGGTAGTTTTACACTTATGTCATTGGGTGTGAAGCCACATTGTTTTTTAAATCTCACTTAGAAAGGAGAAGAAATGCCAATTTGCGTAAGTGTCTTAATTCCGAGAAGCCACTTCGCTTGCTTTCTCAAATTGCTTATATTTTGAAACCGCAAATTAAAATATTTTTTCTCAACTTTTGCTTAATGCCTTCATATGGGATGTTGATCCGAGGCCCTGGCCCCCTGCTCAGGGAGATACTCCTGCCTCAACAAGCATTGCTAAAAAATAAAGCTGGGATAATTGGCCATTGACATCATTAACTTTTAGTGGAATCTTGCTGCACACAAGATGGCTGCTGCATTTGACCACATGAATGTTGCTGTACTTCAATGTAGGTGAAGCACTTCGAGACGTTTCTGAGCAATGTGATAACACATTGTATTAAGTGCAAACCTTTCTTTTTAGTTTGCAATATCTCCTTGTACAGGCGCTTCACTGAAGTTACTCTGGAAACAGTTTGAACCTTCAGTTTTCCCTCTTCACACCAACATGTCTAACTTTTTAAAATTACCAATAAACAATCATTTTTTTTGACATTTACGTTTAATAATCAGAATTTCGGTCATTATTGGGCGCTTCAGTGGAGTGACTTCTTTAGATGGTCGAAAGCCTTTAACGAGGGCTAGCCTTCACTTAGTTATAACAAAGTAATACTGATCCAAGGTTGAATTTCCAGGTCTGTGCTGAGACCTGGCATCAGTTGGGTTACTACAGTGACTTCAAAGCTCCTTGGCAAAGGAGAAGGGAAAAGATGCAGCAGGGTCTTGCAAGGCTAAGCAACAGCACATTAGCATAAACATTGGAATGGAAAGCAAAACCACGCATGTGAAGGAATGTCCAACAGCAAAGAAGAAAGAGAAAAGGGATTTGGTGATTATTGATTCATCACTGCAGTTTTCAGTTAACATGAATCCGTTATCAACAAAACTACTCAACTATTGGAAAGCATTTCAAATACATTAACCACAAACTAAATTATTCCAATCTTGATGAAATCTTATTAGGAATATAATAGAAACTGTTGGGCTATTTGTTGATGCTTTGAAGAAGTTGTAGAAGGATAGGAAAGATAGTCTTGGGACTTAAGATCTTAGTTACAAGGGGAGACTTGCAGAGCTGAACTTAATTTCTTTGAAAAAACACGATGATTGATGCAGACATAATCTGGTATCTTTAGAATGCTGAGACATGATTGTTAGAGGTGAAAAGCTATTAATTTTTGGATACCAAGTACAGAACTAGAGGACCACAATCAACAAGTTTTAAACCCAGACAAGAGATTGAAAGATTGTATTTTTTTTTACCACGCAGAGCAGTAAAACGTGGAATCTGACACAACGCAAAATAGTTCAGGTTTAGTCCATTTTCTCTTTCAAAATGGAGTCTACTAGATACCTAGAAGGGGATGGAATTGCAGGTGATGAGACTACTTATACCTGATAATGATCAAGTAAGCCACTGGACATGCTAGTTCTTGTGTTAATCAGGTAAGGGTAGAAATCTGACCATGGATGACAGATGGATTTTCACACAAAGGATAATGAAAATCTGGAACTGTCTTCTCCAAAAAGCTATTGAGGTTAAAGGTCAATTGAAAATGCCAAAACTGAGATTGATGGATTTTTGTTAGGTAAGGAATATGGAATCAAGGCAGGTAAATGGAGTTAAGGTACACATAAACCATGATTTAATTGAATGGCAGAACAGGCTTGAGGGGCTGAGTGGCCCACTCCCGCTCCTAGGTTCCTATGTCACAGTATTGCTAGATAAAGTGATGGACTTCTGTTCAGATTGACCTTGTTTAAGTACATAAATTCATATTTTCTTGTGCTACTTTGAGCTAAATAGATCTTAGAATTGAGTTCCCTCAGTGCCACAAAAAAGCTTGCCATTTCTCTTCATCAAAGTAAGCCTGTGGCACATATAGAAAGGCCGAGAAGGGGAGCGACACATGTATTCTGGTTGTTGTGATCTATATTGGTCGTCCTTTAGCAGATTACAATCACAAGTATGCCTGAATCAGAGTGCATATCAGTCCTTGCGTGGGTGTAAGAGTATGCTCAAATTTAGTCGGTGTTTTAACACGTTGGCATAACATTTAGCAATCCCTTTACACAGTATACTGGCATCCAAGTGGGAAGATGTTCCTAAATGATTGCTCTAGATGGTTCTTGACCAATAACATCATTGAGAGGGACTTACTCTTTGGTGCGCTGCGTGGACATGGCTAAACTCAACATTTACTAGCCAAATGGTTAACAGTCTATCAGGCCTCGTTTCCCTCAGTTGTGTGTGCTCTTGCCCTGAGATGAGATGTACTTGGCACCTCAGACTATTGGCCATGTGAACTCTGCAGATGCAGTTTTTGGAACCTACATCACAGCCATTGTGTGGCAAGTCCAATCAGGGGAACAACATCAGTTACTTGAAAAAAGGTCACTAAGATAGCACATTATTAACTATAGACTACAGGTGATGAAGACCAGTTGGATACAGCTTATATGCCATGAATAGGCTGACTTATTAATTCATACCCAAAAACGAAGTCAATGGTATCAGTGCTATTTAAGTTCAGAAAAGTGTCAATGCAAATTTCAGTGGCAAGGAAAATGAGTCAGGACATAAAACGGCTGCAGATTCATTGTTGCCCGTGTTACAATATTGCTAAGGACCAATTACACTGTTGTTAAATCATCCTCACAGTTAACCATTCAAGGACAGTTATCAGCCCACTCATACCCATTCATGTATTAGATGCTGTAGATTAACAATGTTACAACTGTGGCAAGTATCTTTCAGCAATGAGGAACTACAACTAAGTGATCGCTGCCCTCGAACTGCACTATAATCAATTGCAATGGCATGGTTTTGGATGGGTTGTGTTTATGGAAAGCTGATCTTGATTGCTGTAAGCAATTGATAACGATAAGCCATAATCAGTATAGTCGAATCCCAGTGTACGGCAAGGACATTTTATCTTTGACTTGAAAGGGTGAAGGAGACGAGGGTCCAAAATTTTAGAAATTGCACCAAAAATGTTGTTGGATTTGTGAGGTTTGTAATGTTTCCAGATCCTACTGCAAAACAATAAAACAAACAATAGAACAAATTAATAAAATAAAAATCTCATCTTTCTGCACTCATGCAATTTCCATAATTAATAATTCTACTAGAGCTCAAGGCCAAGAGCTTAGCTCTCAGGACATGGCTGCAATGCTGAAAGAAGTTCAATGACCTTATCAGAACTGTTAAGGTAAGAATACTGCTCTCCTACTTTCTGCTCACACCTGTACCATCTCCAGTCATACTACTCACAAACTGTTGCAAACAATGCTTTTATGTACTGCGGGTATATGTTATGGAATTCTAGGACTGATTCCTGAGTTTAAGATAATGAACAAAAGGACCAGAGGGGAGATAAGAATTTTTTTATGTAGCAAGTTGTTATGATCTGGGATGCACTGCCTAAATGGTCGGTGGAAGCAGATTCAATATTAACTTTGAAAAGAAGGTTGAATACATACTTTGAAATGAAAGAGCCGGCAGACGCATGATGGGCCAAATGGCTTCATTCTGTGCTGTACAATTCTATGAAAATTGTCTGTTGTTCTCAGTGCTCATGGGCCTTCCCAAATTATTGATGAGGCAATCTGATCCTGATGGATTCCGCAGGCTCATGTCATTTAAATATTCAGCGAAAGTTTTCCTACGCAGTTCATATATTGTGCAGGCAGGGGTAGAAAAGGAGACCCACAGCATTGGAAACATACTGCCCTTAAAGGGCCACTGCTCTAACTAAAGGGATGTTGCTGTTCCATTGTGGACTGCAGTGATGCAAAATAGCTTTTCAAGGTTATGTTTATGTGGCAAGCAGACTCTCCCACCCAAACTGCTACATGCTACAGGTTGGCTCCAGTAACTGCACCAATCTCGATGCTCATACTAATGAACATATGAAAACGATGGGCAGGAAAAGACCAGCTGGTCCATCAAGCCTGCTCCACACTTATGATGATAAGACACTTTCTCACCACACCCCCCCCCACCCCCTTCACTCCCCACCCCTCACCTCAGGAATGTGATTTTTCTGGGAGAAGCAAAAAAAACCCCAGAAAAACCACACCATTTCAGGAAAAATAAAAATCCAGAATATTTCTCTCTAACCCCTACAGGCGATCGAAACCAGTCCAGGAGATCACTGTTAATCCACTTACCTTGTATGTGATGCAATCTCTTTTCCAGCCAAGAACTAGTCCATCATCCTCTTGAAGATATGCAGAGAGTCAACACACTTTGCACAAGCCAGCGAACCATTCCATAGGCTCACTACTCTCTGGGAACAGAAGAATGGCCTAATATCCAGTCTATTCCTACCCTTGCATCATTTAAATGCATGTCCCCGGCCCTCCCTAACGTATTGAACTGGACTAATCCATCCATAGATAAGCATTCAGACTTTTCATTATTTTATATATCTCCATCAGGTCTTCTCGAAGTGTGGGTTCCTCTAAAGTAAATAGACCCAGTTCTTTGAGCCTATCTGAGTAACTAGGATTCTTTAAGCTAGGAATTATTATTATAGCTCTCCTCTGAATCTTACCAAGGTGCACTATATCATGTG
The DNA here is from genome assembly GCF_036365525.1 of Heterodontus francisci. NCBI lineage: Eukaryota > Metazoa > Chordata > Chondrichthyes > Heterodontiformes > Heterodontidae > Heterodontus > Heterodontus francisci. Next base: position 45,568,336 of record NC_090402.1, on the reverse strand, counting down.
AGGGGATCAAAACTGAGTGCTGTATTTTAGATGTATAAGGACAGAATAGTATCCTTTGACTTTAATTTACTAGTTCTATTAATAAAACCCAATATCTTGTTTCCTTCATAAAGCATCCTATTGTTAAATACAGGGTCTGTCTGGTCCAAATCCTCAGGCTTCTCAGCACAGGTGAAACACAAACTGACCCTCAATATTTTTCAGGTCTGGCAGCATCTGTGGGGAGAGAAGCAGAGTTAACGTTTCAGGTCAGTGACCCTTCATCAGAACTGGCAGAGGCTGGAAATGTAATAGGTTTTAAGCAAATAAAGCGGGCGTGGGGCAAGAGATAACCAAAGAGAAGGTGTTGATAGGACAAGGTCACAGAGAATAACTGACCAGAAGGTCATGGAGCAAAGGCAAACGGTATGTTAATGGTGTGGTGAAAGACAAAACGTTAGTGCAGAGAGGGTGTTAATTGACAGAAAAATAGAACAACCTGGCCCAAAGCACAAATCTGACAAAAAAAGCAGTGGGTAGGCACATGGTAAAAAAAAATGAATGATGAAGCAAAATGAAATAAAATAAACAAATTTGTTTCCAAACCTCTCTGGTAGTGTAAATTTAAGATCCATGGCTTTTTCTAACCTTTTAAGATAGTTTTCTTTCTATTTTAAATTTTCCTTCCAGTACTGGTTTTCTTGTGCTTTTCAAATGTTTCCCCACACGTTTCAGTCTCGCGGTCACCACCTGTAATGGCGCTGACCTCAGATCCAGCCCTGTTAAGGATTTTTTCCACTGATCACCACACTTTTGTGGTGTGGCCTCTACAAGCTGACTCCCTGACTCTCCATGCCTCACTCGTCCACAAATAAGCTCTGGAGCTTTTCACAGCCTCTTCTTGAGTTGTGCAGTCTTGATGCAGTTTGATGCCATTTTTCTCAGGTCAGCCTTCTTCATAGTATTTTTTTCAGAATTTTCTGGGTGTTGTATGGTAAGAACCACCGCTGTTCACCATGCTGTATGCTTGGCTAGTCTAGCTAGGAGAGATTTCTGAGTCATAGAGTCGTACAGCATAGAAACAGGCCCTTCAGCCCACCATGTCCATGCCGACCATACTGTCTATCTATAGTAATCCCACCTGCCTGCATTAATTCCGTATCCCTCTATGCCTTTCTCATTCAAGTACCTGTCCAGATGCCTCTTAAGTGTTGCTCCTGTTCCTGCCTCCACCACCTCCTCTGGCACCTCATTCCAGATACCCACTACTCTTTGAGTGAAAAATTTACCCCTTTGATCCCCTTTAAACCTCCTCCCTCTCACCTCAAATCTGTGCCCTCTAGTTTTAGTCACCACTACCGTGGGAAGCAGCCTCTGGCTATCTACCCTATCTATGCCTCTCATGATTTTATATACCTCTATCATGTCCCCTCTCAGCCTCCTTCGCTCCAGGGAAAACAGACCCAGCCTATCCAATCTCTCTTTATAACTCAAGTCCTCCAAACCAGGCAATATTCTTGCGAATCTTTTCTGCACCCTCTCTAGCTTAATCACATCTTTCCTGTAGTGTGGTGACCAGAACTGCAGACAGTACTCCAAATGCGGCCCAACCAGCGTTATGTACAACTGTAACATGGCCTCCCAACTCTTGTACTCAATGCCTCGACCGATAAAGGCAAGCATGCCATACGCCTTCTTCACCACCTGTCTACCTGTGTTGCCACTTTCAGGGAACTATGTACTTGCACCCCAAGGTCTCTCTGCTCAACAACACTCCCCAGGGCCCTGCCATTAACTGTATATGTCTTGCCCTGGTTTAACTTCCCAAAATGCATCACTTCGCACTTGTCTGCATTAAATTCCATTTGCCAATCCCTTGCCCACTTTCCCAGTTTATCTATATCCTGTTGTAACCTTAGACAACCTTCTTCACTGTCCACTACACCACCAATTTTGGTGTCATCTGCAAACTTGCTAATCATGCCCCCTACATTCACATCCAAGTCATTAATATATATGACAAACAACAGAGGGCCCAGCACCGATCCCTGCAGCACACCACTGATCACCAGCCTCCAATCTGAAAAACAACCCTCCACTACCACCCTCTGCCTCCTATCACCAAGCCAATTTTGTATCCAATTGGCTAGCTCACCCTGGATCCCATGTGTTCGAACCTTCTGGAGCAGCCCACCATGCAGGACCTTGTCAAAGGCCTTGCTAAAGTCCATGTAGACAACTTCCACTGCCCTGCCCTCATTAATCCTCTTGGTCACCTCCTCAAAAAATTCAATCAAATTCGTGAGACATGATTTCCCACGCACAAAGCCATGCTGACTATCTCTTACAAGACCTTGCCTTTCCAAATGCATATAAATCCTGTCTCTCAGAATCCCTTCCAATAACTTTCCCACCACTGATGTAAGGCTCACCGGCCTGTAGGTCCCTGGCTTATCCCTGCTTCCCTTCTTAAATAAAGGCACAGCATTAGCTAACCTCCAGTCTTCCGGTACCTCACCCATGGTTAACAATGATACAAAAATCTCTGCCAGGGCCCCAGAAATCTCCTTCCTTGCTTCCCATAGCATCCTAGGATACACCTGGTTAGGCCCTGGGGATTTATCCACCTTAATGCGCTTCAAAACCGCCAACACTTCCTCCATTGTAATGTCGATATGCTCCAGGATATCGCTGTTCCCTCCCTTGAACTCACTAGCTTCCATGACCTTCTCCACGGTAAATACAGACGAGAAGTATTATTTAAGACTTCGCCCATTTCCTGTGGCTCCACACATAGATTGCCACACTGATCCTTAAGGGGACCCACTCTCTCCCTAGCTACCCTTTTATTCTTAATATACTTACAGAATCTTTTAGGATTCTCCTTTATCTTATCTGCCAGGGAAATCTCATGGCCCCTTTTCGCCCTCCTAATTTGCTTCTTAAGTGTTACTCCTACATCCCCTATACTCCTCGAGGGACTCGCTTGATCCCAGCTGCCTATACCTGACATATGCCTCCTTCTTTGTCCTGACCAGACCCTCAATATCCCTTGTCAACCAAAGTTCCCTAAACTTGCCAGCCTTGCCCTTCCATCTATGCCTGCCTTTTTGTGGGATATGTCGAAAATTCCTTGTTCCAGTCCTACTCAGGCCCCCTCCCCCAACTCTTTTTCCAGTACATTGATGACTGTATCGGTGCCGTTTCCTGCACCCACCTGGAACTGGAAAACTTTATCAACTTTGCTTCTAATTTCCACCCTTGTCTCACCTTTACATGGTCCATCTCCGACACTTCCCTTCCCTTCCTCGACTTCTCTGTCTCCATCTCTGGGGATAGGCTGTCTACTAATATCCATTATAAGCCCACCGACTCCCGTAGCTACCTCAACTACACTTCTTCACACCCTGCCTCTTATAAGGACTCCATTCCATTATTCCAGTTTCTCCGTGTCCGACGCATCTGCTCTGATGATGCAACCTTCCATGACAGCGCTTCTGATATGTCTTCCTTTTTCCTCAACCAAGGTTTCCCCCACACTGTGGTTGACAGGGCCCTCAACCATGTCCAGCCCATTTCCCGCACCTCTACCCTCACCCCTTCCCCTCCCTCCCAGAACTGCGACAGGAGTGCCCTCACTTTCCACCCCACCAGCCTCCACATTCAAAGGATCATCCTCCGCCATTTCCACCACCTTCAGCATGATGCCACTACCAAATGCATCTTCCCCTCCCTTCCCCTGTCAGCATTCTGAAAGGATCATTCCCTCCGCGACACCCTGGTCCACTCCTCCATTACCCCCACCACCTCATCCCCTTCCCTCTGCACCTTCCCCTGCAATTGCAGGAGGTGTAATACCTGCCTACTTACCTCCCCTCTCCTCACTATCCAAGGCCCCAAACACTCCTTTCAGGTGAAGCAGCAATTTACTTGTACTTCTTTCAATGTAGTATACTGTATTCGATGCTCGCAATGTGTAGAGGAGACCAAACGCAGAATGGGTGAGCGCTTTGCGGAACACCTCAGCTCAGTCCGAAAGCATGACCCCAAGCTTTCGGTTGCTTGGCATTTCAACACTCCCCTCTGCTCTGATGCTCAGATCTCTGTCCTGGGATTGGTGCACTGTTCCAGTGAACATCAACGCAAGCTCGGGGAACAACATCTCATTTACAGGCACGCTACAGCCTGCCGTCTGAACATTGAGTTCAACAATTTCAGAGCATGATGGGCCCCTCTTTTTATTTTTATTTTTAGTAATTTTTTCTTTTTTCTTATACGTTTATTTTATTTTAGTTTGTTTAGTTTGTTTCTACTGTGCCTACCCACTGTTTTTTTCACTTTTGTGCTTGGGGCCAAGCTGTTCAGTTTTCTGTCAATTCATACCCTCTCTGTACTAACACTTTGTCTTTCAGCACACCATTAACATACTGTTTGCCTTTGCTCCATGACCTTCTGGTCAGTTATTCTCTGTGACCTTGTCCTATCAACACCTTCTCTTTTGTTATCTCTTGCCCCACCCCCTCTTTATTTGCTTAAAACCTGTTACATTTATGGCTCTGCCAGTTCTGATGAAGGGTCACTGACCTGAAATGTTAACTCTGCTTCTCTCTCCACAGATGCTGCCAGACCTGCTGTGTATTTCCAGCATTTCTTGTTTTTATTTAGCAATAACTAGTTTATTACAGACTAAGGAACTATATACGGCTTTACACAATTAGAATTAGAATATTACAGCGCAGTACAGGCCCTTCGGCCCTCGATGTTGCGCCGATCATCTGACCTACACTATTCCATTTACATCCATATGTCTATCCAATGACCACTTAAATGCCCTTAAAGTTGGCGAGTCTACTACTGTTGCAGGCAGGGCGTTCCACGCCCCTACTACTCTCTGCGTAAAGAAACTACCTCTGAAATCTGTCCTATATCTTTCACCCCTCAACTTAAAGCTATGTCCCCTCGTGTTTGCCATCCTCATCCGAGGAAAAAGACTCTCACTATCCACCCTATCTAACCCTCTGATTATCTTGTATGTCTCTATTAAGTCACCTCTCCTCCTCCTTCTCTCTAACGAAAACAACCCCAAGTCCCTCAGCCTTTCCTCGTAAGACCTTCCTTCCATACCAGGCAACATCCTAGTAAATCTCCTCTGCACCCTTTCCAAAGCTTCGACATCCTTCCTATAATGCGGTGACCAGAACTGCACGCAATACTCCAGGTGCGGCCTCACCAGAGTTTTGTACAGCTGCATCATGACCCCGTGGCTCTGAAACTCGATCCCCCTACTAATAAAGGCTAACACACCATATGCCTTCTTAACAGCCCTATTAACCTGGGTAGCAACTTTCAGGGATTTATGTACCTGGATACCAAGATCTCTCTGCTCATCTACACTACCAAGAATCTTCCCATTAGCCCAGTACTCTGCATTGCTGTTACTCCTTCCAAAGTGAATCACCTCACACTTCTCCGCATTAAACTCCATTTGCCATCTCTCAGCCCAGCTCTGCAGCCTATCTATGTCCCTCTGTACCCTACAACACCCTTCGACACTATCCACAACTCCACCGACCTTCGTGTCATCCGCAAATTTACTAACCCACCCTTCTACACCCTCATCCAGGTCGTTTATAAAAATGACAAACAGCAGTGGCCCCAAAACAGAACCTTGCGGTACACCACTAGTAACTAAACTCCAGGATGAACATTTGCCATCAACCACCACCCTCTGTCTTCTTTCAGCTAGCCAATTTCTGATCCAAAGCTCTAAATCACCTTCAACCCCATACTTGCGTATTTTCTGCAATAGCCTACCGTGGGGAACCTTATCAAACGCCTTACTGAAATCCATATACACCACATCCACGGCTTTACCCTCATCCACCTGTTTGGTCACCTTCTCGAAAAACTCAATAAGGTTTGTGAGGCACGACCTACCTTTCACAAAACCGTGCTGACTATCGCAAATGAACTTATTCTTTTCAAGATGATTATAAATCCTGTCTCTTATAACCTTTTCCAACATTTTACCCACAACCGAAGTAAGGCTCACAGGTCTATAATTACCAGGGCTGTCTCTACTCCCCTTCTTGAACAAGGGGACAACATTTGCTATCCTCCAGTCCTCCGGCACTACTCCTGTCGACAATGACGACTTAAAGATCAACAACAACGGCTCTGCAATCTCCTCCCTGGCTTCCCAGAGAATCCTAGGATAAATCCCATCTGGCCCAGGGGACTTATCTATTTTCACTCTTTCCAAAATTGCTAACACCTCCTCCTTGTGAATCTCAATCCCATCTAGCCTAGTAGGCTGTATCTCAGTAATCTCCTCGGCAACATTTTCTTTCTCTACTGTAAATACTGACGAAAAATATTCATTTAACGCTTCCCCTATCTCCTCTGATTCCGCACACAGTAGACAAGTATGTCTAACTCCATTGATGCCATGCTGCTTCTCCTTCAAGTCTGTCTCTCATGTGATCTCTTACACTATCATAGTGGGAGGTATTAATCTCACTGTCCCAAACACTAACCCTTTCAAACTCTTATACTACATGCTGCTCCTGCATTGCCTGACTTCTGATCAAGTTAGTGCCAATGGAACATCTAGGTTGGTGTCCTCTGTGGTTAACTCACTATTCTCTTTCTGGAATTGGATATATAGTTAAAAAGGATAAACTTGCAAGCACTTCTTGCCAATGCTGAATCGTCGCATCACACTGCGAAGCTACAATCATTAGACAGCTTCCAACAGCAACCCACTGCCTCACACTGTTATGCTAATGTGTTCAATTTAAAGAAACAACACCTCAACAGAGACTGGCTGGTGTCAATGTTGCATTTGCACTTCAGGCAGCAGTTGTTCATTTTAATTTTTTTCAATAAGTTATATTTTGTGAAATTTGTGATTTTTAAGGTGAGGGATAGAAACACGAGTGGACTGCATCAATTTCAAAGTCATACACCCAGAGCTGGAATTTACGCAGTTAGCGGGGGTCCCAACACCAGGTCCAAAAGGTGATGGGAACCCCGCCGTGGCCCTTTGGAAGATCACTCCCACCCCCACCCAGGCTGTATTTAACGGTGTTCAGGCAATTAACTGCCCAGCACTAGGGTCCCTATCCCTTAAGGGCAAGGTTCCTGCCTCCAAAAGCTGCTGGCCAATCAGAGAGCCGGCAGCTGAGCAGTCTTCACAACTCACTTAGAAAAGCACGGTATGATTAGAAAATTCAACATGGTTTTACTAAAGGGAAATCCTGTATGACTAATTTAATAGAGTTTTTTGAGGATGTAACTAGTAGGGCAATAAAGGGGAATGAGTAGATGTAGTATACCTGGATTTCCAAAGGCATTCAATAAGGTACCACACAAAAGGTCAATAGGCAACATAAGAGCTCATGGAGTTGAGGGTAATATATTAGCATGGATAGAGGATTAGTTAATGGACTGGAAGCAATGAATGGGTATAAACGGGCACTTTCAAGTCAGCAGGCAGTGAATAGCAGAGTGGCACAAGGATCAGTGCTGGGGCCTCAGCTATTTACAACCTATATTAACAACTTAGATGAAGAGACAGAGAGTGATGTATTTAAGTTTGCTGATGATACAAAGGTAGGTGGAAAGGTAAGCTATGAGGAGGAACCGTGATGCTGCAAAGAGATATAGACATGTTAAGTGAATGGGCAACAAGATGGCAGATGGAGTATGAACATACAAACATACGAATTAGGAGCAGGAGAAGGCCGTGCAGTTCCTCGAACCTGTTCCGGCATTCAACAAGATCATGGCTGATCTGATTGTAACCTCAACTCCACATTCTCGCCTACCCCTGAAAACCTTTCTCCCCCCTGCTTATCAAGAATCTATCCACCGCTGCCTTAAAGATATTCAAAGACTCTGCTTCCACCGTCTTTCGAGAGAGTTCCAAAGACTCACGACACTCTGAGAGAAGAAATTTCTCCTCATCTCTGTCTTAAATGGGCGACTCTTTATTTTTAAACAGTGACCCTTAGTTCTAGATTCTCCCACAAGAGGAAACATCCTTTCCACATCCACCCTGTCAAGACCCCTCAGGATCTTATATGTTCTTACTCTTCTAAACTCCAGCGGATACAAGCCTAGCCTGTCCAACCTTTCCTTATAAGACAACTCGCCCATTCCAGGTATTAGTTGAGTAAACCTTCTCTGAAATGCTTCCAATGCATTTACATCCTTCCTTAAATAAGGAGACCAATACTGTACATAGCACTCCAGATGTGGTCTCACCAATGCCCTGTATAGCTGGAGTATATCCTCCCTACTTTTGTATTCAATTCCCCTAGCAATAAACAATAACATTCTATTAGCTTTCCTCATTACTTGCTGAACCTGCAAACTAACCTTTTGTGATTCATGCTTTGGGACACCCAGATCCCTCTGCATCTCAGAGCTCTGCAATCTTTCACCATTAGATAATATGCTTCTTTTTTATTCTTCCTGCCAAAATGGACGATTTCACATTTTCCCACATTATACTCCATTTGCCAAATCTTTGCCCATTCACTTGACCTATCTATATTCCTTTGTAGCCTCCTCATGTCCTCTTCACAACTTACTTTGCTACCTATCTTTGTGTCGTCAGCAAATTTAGTTACCATGCCTATGGTCCCTCTCCCCCCTCCCTTCATCCAGGTCAATTTTATAAATTGGAAAAAGTTGAGGCCCCAGCACTGATCCTTGTGGCACACCACTCATTATATCTAGCAAACCAGAAAATGACCCATTTATGCCTATTCTCTGTTTCCTGTTCACTAGCCAATCTTCTATCCATGTCAATATGTTACCCCCTACATAATGCGTTTTTATTTTCTGCAATAACCTTTAATGTGGCACTTTATCAAATCCTTTCTGGAAATCTAAGTACAGTACATCCGCTGGTTCTCCTTTATCCACAGCACATGTTACTTCTTCAAAGAACTCCAATAAATTGGTTAAACATGATTTCCCTTTCACAAAACCATGTTGACTCTGTTGATTATCTTACATTTTTCTAAGTGTGCTGCAATAAAGTCTTTAATAATAGCTCCTGACATTTTCTCTATGACAGATGTTAAGCTAACAGGCCTGTAGTTTTCTGCTTTCTGTCTCCCTCCCTTTTTGAATAGACCGCAATTGTTGACAACGTGATCGGTAGGTGGCGCTGTTTTGGCACATGCGCAGATACAGCATGTGCCACGAAAACGTCACAGCCTGCAACTGTAGCAGCTGCCAGGACTAAAGATGGCGCTGCTCAAAAAATCACAGAGATGAAACCA